>NC_072485.1:41863580-42164033 GCF_027574615.1 Eptesicus fuscus | reverse complement strand
CCATTAATACCCCAAATTTTCCCTAAAAAATACCCTGCCCAGTGCCGGGAGAGGGTGGTGTGCCCCTTACCTAGGGCTTCTCCAGGGCAGGGAAGCTGGTGTTGGTCTCCTGTGATGGCCGCCAGGGAGGGGGAGGGCAGGTTCCTCCTTTATACTGTACCTCCCCCACACAGCTGCTCAGAAAGGTGACACTCCCCCATCTATTTCTGGATATCTCCTCAAGGCTCAGGAACACTAGCCTCTGCCCAGTCTGCCCTGGGCCAGTGTTCTCCCCATAAAAAAAGGGAATCCCTGAAGCTAGAGACAAGGTGGGCTGGGGCGTGGAGGTTCCAGGCTGGAACAACGGCCTCCCGCCTGGATTTGGTCCTAGGCTCAGCACCCCTGGCCTCAGAGAACATCTCCTCACGTTTGTTCCTTTCATGTGAGCATGGAGACTCACCTAAGGTGAAGGAGAGATTCCTAGATCAAGAAGGCTGGGTCTGGGTCCCAGCTCCAGCACTGATTTGCCATGTAATCTTGGAGGACTTTCTGTTTTTAATATATTTTATTGATTTTTTACAGAGAGGAAGAGAGAGAGATAGAGAGTTAGAAACATCGATGATAGAGAAACATCGATCAGCTGCCTCCTGCACACCCCTCACTGGGGATGTGCCTGCAACCAAGGTACATGCCCTTGACCGGAATCGAACCCGGGACCTTTGAGTCCGCAGGCTGACGCTCTATCCACTGAGCCAAACCGGTTTCGGCTTGGAGGACTTTCTGCCTCACTCTGGACCCCTGTTCAATGGCTAGATTTGACTCCATTTCTTGGGGCCTTTCTTGGGTTTCCAAGTCTTGAGAACAGTTCCCCAAAGCCAGAGGATGGAGAGAGGACAAAGCCATGATCCCATTAGATCTGTTCCCAGGAATGTCTCAGAAGGCCTTACTGTCCCAGACAGTATCTTCTGTTCCAGCAACAGCAAAAGCTCCAGTCCCTCCAGGCAGGCAAGATATCCTATCTAATAAAGAGGGAATGTGAAAATTGACCATCATGCTGTGACAATGATGGCGGTGCCCATAGCCATAAGATGGCGGCGCCCAGTCCCCTCAGCCCCACCTGAGTCCCACAGTCCTTTCAGCCCAGCTGGGGTAGGGGGTGGAGGGTAGAAGGCACAAGGTGCAGCCAGACCCACCCTCAGCCCCCCAGCCGCCCAGGGCCGCCCGAGGCTCAGGTAACCAGGGCTGGCCGAGGGTTGCGCTACCAGCAGTGGCAGCAGCAGAGGTGTGATGAGGGCTTTGCCTTCCCCTGATCGCCGGGTTGCCTCCCACCCTTCAGGGCTCCCAGACGGTGAGAGAGGGCAGGCTGGGCTGAGGGACTCCCCCTCCAGTGCATGAATTTTCATGCACTGGGCCTCTAGTGGAAGCAGATGCTGTTTTCACAGTAATGCTGAACAGTAGAGTGGCTTCTGATTTTCTTCTAATCAAGGGGACCTTGTGGGTGGCCAGTCTCTTTGGAGGGGCAGAAGGATTTGTCTTGAAGCTGTTTGCCTGACAAGCATTCTTGCTTTTTAGGATGCCACTCTTTTTTCTTTTCTTTCTTTCTTTTTTTTATTTTTTTATTTTGGAGAGGGAGAGAGAGATAGAAACATCAATGATGAAAGAAAATCATTGATTGGCTGCTCCTGCATGTCCCCCACCAGGGACCAAGCCGGCAAGCCAACAACCCAGGTATGTGTCCTGACTGGGAATTGAACCATGACATCCTGGTTCATAGGTCGATGTTCAACTGCTGAGCCACACCAGCTGGGCTGGAATGCCCCTCTTTCACCTCCCACCTTCATCCAAGCCCAAACACAGTTCACCTTCCTTATTAGTCTGTAGAAAGGCTTTTCGGAAAAAGCAGGATTCTAGGTGAAGGACATTTCTTACTTGGTTGGCAGTCTGAGGGGATGGGGAATAGGGATGGGGCTAAACTAATGAGCCAGACTAGGATGCAAGCCTGGGGTAAGTCTAATCTCCATGCCCACCTCAGCCCCAGCAGGAAGTGGGCAGAGTCTCCTCAGTCCTGACAGTCAGGAACCCCAACTCCTCTGGCCATTCTGGGGGCAACCTCTCTCACCCCCAGAGGCTCAGGCCCTCAGAAAGTTCTTCCCAGAGCTGCTTACTGATACCTCGGCTGGCTCCTTCCCCCATTATCTCTGACTGGGCATCCAAAGCTCAGATCCAGGTTATTTATAGACTGGCCCACACTAGGGGAGGGGATAGGCCAGTGTTTATAAAACACCGGTCTGGGAGGGAGTCTGGCTGGACCTTGAGGATCTGAAACTGAGAGCTCTGCATCTGGTCCAGGCCTACTGACAGAAGGGGGAGGAAGAGAAGGGAGGGGTGGGTGCCCTAAAGAGTGAATCATATGCAAATTGCATGCAAATCAGCAAGTACGCAAGTGGTGACGGGGGGAGGGAGGGAGCGGGCGGCCCTCGTTGGGTTCCCAGGCCTAATGGTCTGGGTACCGGGTTAGGCACCCCTGAGGGAGAGGCCCAGTCTCACCAGCTCCCTCCCCCAACCCTGGAATTGCTTGGAGCCCAAGGGGGTCCTGGAGAAAGAACTCGCAGTTTGGGGAGGGGAGTCAGCCGTTCAGCCCCTTCCTCACCCCTCCTGCTCCCTGGGCCAGAGCGTCAGTCGTTGGGGAAGAGGTGTTGGGTTACTGCCCGGGGCTATAGTTAGCTGTGGGACTCAGCCGGTCCGCCGGATTCCCGGGACCAGCCTGGCTCGTCCAGACTCCGACCGGCACCCGCTGGCCTGACCACACCTTCCCGCTCTCTCGGCCTCTGTGACCTCCAGGTGGGTGCCAGGTCCCTGCCCCCGCCCCTCGCCAGGTGGAGTCAAGTCCCCTGGACCATGGCAAAAAATTAGGCAGAGGCACAGAGTGTAGGGGCATCCGGGGGTCGGAGGAGCCGAGACTTGGGGCTGTGATTGGGCTGGGGTGCGGAGACGGTCATACCCAAGCCCTGCCCACTCCCGTGGCCCCGCCCACTCCCGTGGCCCCGCCCACGCCTGGGCCCCGCGTCCTGGACCATCCTCACTCCACAGCAGAAAAGGTGTGCGCCTCTTCCTCCAGCCCGTTGAAGCCAAGGCTGCACCGCTGCCTCTGGTCCCACCCGCATCCGGACCTCGCTCTCCTGTCTCCCCCAGAGATGATGCAGGCTGCTCTGCTGCTCACCCTCAGCTGCCTCGGCCTTCTCGCCTTCTGGCAGGTAACTGGGGGAACCATCCCCTGCCACTAAGGAAAGAGCTGGGAGGCAAACTCCTCAAAAATCTCTCCCAGGGTCTGTTCTCTAAAACCCCAGTCCTCTTAATGCTATTCCTCTCTGCAATCTTCCTCCCCCCCAGTTCCCATTCCCGCTACTAGAACCCCCATCTTCACCCACTGATCCTCCTTCCTTCATACTCATCCCTCCCTAGGAACGGCCTCTAACTTCCTCATCCCCAATTTCCCATCTCTATCTCCATCCACAGGCTCAGTCTAGGCCAGTGATGGGCAACCTTTTGAGCTTGGTGTGTCAAACTTCACCAAAAAACTGAGCATAACTTGGGTAGTGTGTCACTTTGAGGAAAAAACATTATTTCGCAAATGTTTCATCCTCAGGAGCAGCAAATGTTTCATCCTCGGCATGCGGCCGCCTCAGCAGAAATGGCTACGCGTGTCAGTGCTGACACGTGTGTCATAGGTTCGCCATCACTGGTCTAGGCAAAGTGGATTGGGCCCCCTATGTTCTGCCCTCCTGCAGTCAGTCCCTCGGGGACCAGGGCTCCTCCCCACCCCTCCCCAGGTCTGGGGATGACAGTGGGAGAACACTCGGAGTCTCAGAGCTGACAGTGATTTGGCTGAGCACTGCATGGGAGGGAAAGAGAGTCTGAGGATGGGGTGGGGTCAGGTCATTGGGACACAGTGGCACATCTGTATATCATCTGCACACCGAGTCTTAGAGCCAGAATAGTGCTTGGAAGCCATCTAGCCCCCCTTCCCTCTGAACGTAGGGACCTCTTTCATGACAAGATGACCCCTTTTAGGTTGTACAGAAGTGAAGATCTATATCCTAGCCTCACAATAGCCCTATGGGGTTGGAAGTATGAATTTATAGGTGGAAAACCTGAAGCCCAGAAGAGTTAAGAGACTGGCCAAGATCCCACAGCTAATAGGTGATGAACCCATGTCCGACTCCAGTGCCTACGTTATTTAAGCCCCTGGGCTCTTGCCAAATTATATACACCAGATATTTGGACATAAAAAGTGAGATTCTGTGTTTCTGAACTGATCTGCCAGCTGGCCCCTGTCCAGTGCTCTGAATTTATACCCTTTCCTGTGTGGCTCCTCTCTTCCTTACCACATTAGGCCCCGGCTGTTCCCATCCTGCCCCTGGGCCTGGCTCCAGACACCTTCGATGATGCCTATGTGGGCTGCGCAGAGGAGATGGAGGAGAAGGCAGCCCTTCTGCTGAAGGAGGAGATGGCCCGCCACGTGCTGCTGCGGGAATCCTGGGAGGCAGCCCAGGAGGCCTGGGAGCAGAAGCAGCGAGGGCTCACACTGCCCCCTGGCTTCAAATCCCAGCATGGAATCGCCATCATGGTCTACACCAACTCATCTAACAACTTGTACTGGGAGCTGAACCAGGCGGTGCGGACAGGCGGAGTCTCCCGGGAGTACTACATGAGGCACTTCCCCTTCAAGGCCCTGCATTTCTACCTGACCCGGGCCCTGCAGTTGCTGCAGGGGAGCAAGGGCTGCAGCAGGGGACCTGGGCAGGTGGTGTTCCGAGGTGTAGGCACCCTTCGCTTTGAACCCAAGAGGCTGGGGGACTCTATTCGCTTGGGCCAGTTTGCCTCCAGCTCCCTGGATGAGGCAGTGGCCCACAGATTTGGTAATGCCACCTTCTTCTCCCTAAGGACTTGTTTTGGGGCCCCCATCGAGGCCCTGTCTGTTTTTCCCAAGGAGCGCGAGGTGCTGATCCCTCCCCACGAAGTCTTCTTGGTCACCAGGTTCTCCCAAGATGGAGCCCAGAGCCTAGTGACTCTCTGCAGCTATAATAAGACCTGCAGCCACTTTAACTGCGCCTATCTGGGTGGTGAGCTGTGCATGAGGGAAGCAGGACTGGCAAAGAGGGTGAAATAAGCCAGGATGTCCCTACCGATCCCCAGGGCCTGCAGGAGATCTAGTTGGTTAAAGGTAGAAGTCAGCTGCAGTTACGGTTCTCCGTGACTTAGGTCCTACCCGCTCTTAGAAAGAAGGTCCCGCCAGTGTTTTCCAGATCTGTGCATATTCGCAAATGATTCTGTAAATGTGCTCAAAAGGTCCCATGTGCTATAGAGTCTAATAGAGCAAAAGAGCCCAGTCCAGGGGGTCAGCAAGGAGAGGGAAGTGACAGGAATGCTGCTTCAGATCTCAGGAGGCCCTGGGCTTTACAGGTCCACAGGACACATCCGTGCTATTCCCAAGTGGGGAGGCAGGGACAGAGTGGAGCAGTGACTGGAGCTAGGGAGGGAGCAGGGATGGATAGGCTATCTGGGAAGATTTCCTGGGGTGAGGAGGAGGAAAGGAAGCCAGAAGTTTGCATTTAGGGGAAGGGAAAGATGGATTGAGAAGGGGAAAGGCCAGTGCCAGAGCCTGGTGGGAAGGGGTATTTGGGGTGTGAGGGTCTGTCTACATGAAGGTCTCACCAAGCTGTCTATTCCAGGGGAGAAGAGGCGGGGCTGTATGTCTGTACCAAGTGAGTTACCCTCCTTCCCCTCCCTCAGCTGCTTTGACTCCTCCCGATTTTGCTGTCCCCTCACCTTCTTTTCTTCTCTCTTCAGCAGGGGGGGCAGCCAGACCCATCATCCAACAGGGCCTTCTCTCTGCTCTCCTGGAAGACCCTACACTTGGCCCCCGGGGGGTTCCAGCTCTCGGGAGCTGGGTCCTTGAAAGTCCAATGCCTGCCACTTAGGGGTCCTGGGAACTGTTGACCTTCATAGGAAGAAGGGGGCCTTCGAGAAGCCTCAAGAAGCAAGAACATGGTTTCAGACCCAGCCCTAGAAGCCATCTCCCCAACCGGGATGTGGGGGATCTGAGGCCATGGAAGGGTGGACACTCCCTGGGACAAGTAAAGGTAGTGCTGTGATGACCTCTTGATTAAACAGTGTTGGAGTGTGGTGACATCGAATTTCATGATCAGTTTATTCCATGAGACGGGACCATCTGCCCTGCTCTGGCCTTGCAGGGCTGAGGGACTTAAAAGAATGACCTCTTTCTCTCTCCTAGACATGGTCCCCTGTGCAGACCCCTGTCACACACTATAACTTGCAAACCCAGAAGCTTTAACAGCCCGAGGTTCCTCTCAACATCCTGAAGGCAGGAAGGGGACAGATGGATTCCTCAGCTCATTCGTCAGATGAGGAAGGCAAAGCCAAGGAGGAAAGCCTGGAGCCAGGATGTGGTGGGAACTGGGAACCTTAGGCATTTAGTTTCTCGTAAGTGTCGTGTTTTCTCCAAGCTTTTGTACATGCTGTTTCCTGTGCCTAGAACTCCCTCTCCTCCATATTGTCCCATCAACCTCCTGTTTATCCTTCAGGATTCTGTTCTGCCCTCCAGGTCTCTAGGAAGCAACCTGATTCTGAGGCTGGGGCTGGGCCCTCTCCTCTGAGCTCTAACAGCCCCTGTGCTTCCTTCCATCATAGGCTGTTGGGCATCCCGTACAATTACAGTTTGTTTCCTTCTGCTACTCTAGACTGTCAGCACTAGTATGCATGCATTTGTTTCCAGTACAGGTGCTTAGTAAATGTTTGTTGAACAAACTATTGATCAACCAGTTAAAGGAAGGCCTTCCTCACCTGGGGATCCAGGGACCTCAGAGCTCCAGAGTTGGCCTGTTGCCCTGTAGTGCTGGCCTGGAGTCCCTTGCTTAGAGAGATCCACAGGTAACACGTTTTAAGGGGAATAGCTAGACCTGGCAGTAATACCGGTCTAAATTAGAAAGGGGCTCCTCTGGCATATGGGGCGGCTCAGTTGGTTGGGATGTTGTCCGGATACACCAAGGTTGCAGGTTCAATCCCCAGTCAGGGCACATATAAGAATCAACCAATGAATGCATGAATAAATGGAATAACAAGCCTCTCTCTCTCTCTCTAGAAGAAAGCAATTAATAAAAATAAAAATAGAGTTTAGGGCCAGCGGTTTGGAGCTCGCCGAGGGGCTGCCCACTGCTCCGTGGCCGCGTCTCCACCCTGTTCCCGGGCCGGGTTCCATGGCTTCCCGCGGGAGGAAGCGGAAGGCCGAGGCGGCGGTGGTCTGGGCAGCTGAGAAGCAGGAGAAGCTGACTGGCGGCCAGAAGGAAGTGAAGGAGGCGACGGTCGTTATCGAGCATTGCACGAGTTGACGCGTGTACGGGCGCAACGCCGCGGCCCTGAGCCAGGCGCTGCGCCTAGAGGCCTCGGAGCTCCCGGTGAAGGTGAACCCTGCCAAGCCCCGGAGGGGCAGCTTCGAGGTGACGCTGCTGCGCCCGGACGGCAGCAGTGTGGAGCTCTGGACTGGGATTAAGAAGGGGCCCCCACGCAAACTCAAGTTCCCTGAGCCGCAAGAAGTCGTGGAGAAGCTGAAGAAGTACCTTTCGTAGGACGGCTTGGGCTGAAATCCTCATGCTGAGCTTTCTGTTTCTGGTGATGAAGGAGCATTTATGACGGGACATGGCCAAACTTCAGTTATGTGCCTGAAGCTATAGTTTCTTCCCCTGAAGAACTGATGGTTCAGTTATGAGGCAACACTAGTAAGGCATTGAAAAGTTCTTGGATTTGGTTTAATAAAAGTTGAAATAAAATAAAAAATAAAAATAAATACATTAGGTAGGGACTCTCATGCCAAGCCAAACTGAGTTGGAGAGCAGATAAGAAAGGTGTGTGAGCCCCTTGGAGGTCTGGCCTCCTCTCTTAGGCTCTGTCAGCCTTCTAATTCCCAGTTTGTGGGGCACTTTTCCCTCAGCTTCTTAACGTGTTTTCTGTTTTTGTTTTTTGGCCCACTTTGCGGCAAAAAGATTTGCCTGGAGCTCATAGGGTGCCGGTGGCTTGGGATGAGAGGGGTATGGACTTCTGTTTAAGCTGGATGATAGGGTTGGAAATTTAAGAAATGGCCAGAGCCAGGAAAAGGGAAAGACATGCCATGTGTGAGAGCAGGAATTAGGAACAGGCTTTCCGGGAACACACCTGCAGACAGACAAGCCAGGGTGTGCAGACAAATGGACGGCAGAGACAGTACAGGTGCAGTCAGGCCTGATGTGGAGGACTCACCGGTGAGGTACTCACAGAGGTGGGGGTTGTGGGATACTGTGGCTTCTTGGATTTGCAGCAGGAGCAGCAACAGCAAATAAACCAGAAAATTCTCCTAATTTAGGTGGCAGGGAGAGGTTATTCAGAAGACAGGGTCGAGGGAAGTGGGGGCAGGAGGTGGGGGATGGTGCTGGGGTTGGAAGTGAGAGCTCTGAGGTCATTCCTGAGAAGGTAGCAAACGGCCTTGGGGGAGGGCAGGGTGTTGAAGGGCACAGGCAGGGTCAGGTCCTCTTGGAAGCAGGACAGGTAGAGCTCGGAGCGAGCGAACTTCCATTCCACATCGGCATCGTCCTGTGGCCCAGGAGGTAGGGGCTCTGTGAGGACCACTTTGATACCCAGTCTTCCTGCCCACTGAGTCTGCCTCGTTTCCCCCATCCTCACATCTCTTCTCTTCTGCTCAAGGTGCCAACCACTTTCTTCTCTCCATTAAAAAAAAAAAATAGTGTGATTGAGTCCTGGCCACTTTGCTCAGTGGTTGGAGCATCAGCCCATGGATCAGGGGGTCTTGGGTTTAGTTCCCGGTCAAGGGCATATGCCTCGGTTGCAGGTTTGATCCCGACTGATGTGTCTCTCTCACACCGATGTTTCTCAAACTCTCTCCCTCTTTCTCCCCCTCCTCCTTCCCTTCGCTCCACTCTCTCTGGAAAATCAGTGGAAAAAATATCCTCTGGTGAGGATTTTAAAAAAATTGTTATTGATTTTTATTTTTATTTATTTATTTATTATTAATTAATTAATTTATTTTTAATTTAATTTAATTTTTTTAAATTTCTCTACTGATTAAGGTGTCACATATTTGTCCTCATCCCCCCATTCCGATCCCACACCCCTCCCCACAGATGCCCCAACCCCCTGTTGAACTCAACCGTTGGACAGGCTCATATGCATGCACACAAGTCCTTTGGTTGATCTCTCCCCCCCCCCACAACCTCCCCTATCCTCCCTCTGTTATTGATTTTTAGAGAAAAAGGGAGAGGGAGAAAAAAAACCCTCTAGTGAGGATTAAAAAAAATAATATTGTTATTGATTTTTAGAGAGAGAGGAAGAGAGGTAGAGAGAGAAACATCTATGAGAGCGGAACGTAGATCAGCTGCCTCCTGCACAGCCTCTATAGGGGGTCGAGCCTGTAACCCGGGCATGTGCCCTGACCAGGAATGGCAACCGTTTGGTTCATGGGATGATCCCCAACCAACTGAGCCACACCAGCCAGGGCATCTTCTCCCATTTTTATCTCCATTCTGGTCCATCACCCCCATTTCCCCTGCCTGTGTCCCGCTCTCCTCCTTCCTCCCCATTATTTTTATCCTTCTGACATTCAATTCCCGCCCAGGCATTTTTCCAGCCACTAACCCTAACCTACTCACTTCCTTCCCTTTTTCTTTTCATGTTCCCATCTACTTTTCTAAAATGCACCTTTCCTCCTAACCATAGAGTGGAAAGAGCACTAGTCTTGTCACCTAACAGCATTACTAGGACCCTCATTTTACAGCTGAGGAAAATGAGGCCGAGAGGAAAACTTGTCTCCAGTCACAAAACAAGACAATTGTAGAGGCAGACGGGAACCCAAGTGTCTCCACTGCTTGTATCCTATTCCCCTCTACCCTTTTCTCCCTTCTCCCTGGCCGAGGCTGGCCTCAGTTCACGTCCCTCAATCTTCTGGGAGGAGTGGGTGATCATGGCAATGAGCATGTTGAGCGGCACAATGACCATGACGATGGTAAAGATGCCACAGAGCGCCCAGCCCACAAATTCAGGCACCAAAACTGAGGCATGTCTACCACACTGTGCTCCTCCATGCCAAACATGGTCCAGAACAGACACTGGAATGTCCCGTTGAAACTGGCATGTTGGGACAAAGGGAAGGATGTGAGGGGTGGGAGATGAGCCTGAGTACCACCCAGACACTCCTTCTCCCGCTTCCGGACCCAGCCAAAGGCGTTCTGCTTCCATGAAGCCCTGGAACAGCCTGGCTCATACAGACACTTGCCATTTCTGAGCTCCAGCTTCATTCTTTCAATCAGTATTAATTGGGCACATAGTAGTGCCATAGATGCTAAGGGTACAGCCATGAACAAGACAGACATGGTCCCTGTCTTCCAGGACCTTGTGTTCTAGGGTGGGAACAGGGTGTGAGATGGACACTAATTATAGCACCATTTTTAAAAAGATCACTTTCATTATTTATTTTGTTAATCATCACCCTAGGATATTTTCCTATTGACTTTTAGAGAGAATGGAAGGGAGGGGGAGAGACAGAGAAACATTGATTGGTTGCCTTCTGCACGTGCCCGGACCAGGGCCAGGGATTGAGCCTGCAACTGAGGTATGTGCCCTTGACCGGAATTGCACTCGGGACCCTTCAGCCCAGGGGGGCCGACGCTCTCTCCACTGAGCCAAACTGGCTAGGGCTATAGCAACATTTTTTTAATTGTGGCAAGTGCTATGAAGAAGCAGCATGAGATGTTATGACTTAGTCTGGGAGTTGAGGAGAGATTCTTTGAAAAGCATTCAAGCTAAGGATCCCTGGGAATCAACCAGGTGGGAGGGAATATGTGAAGAATGAGTATACAGCTCTATAGTTCCCATTGGCCCGGGCAAGTCTCGCTCCTTGGTTGGAACTCCCTTACAGGAGTTGACTCAGGTGGCTAGAGCACACAGTGCAGGAAGCTGACAACTCCTGTTCTGTCTGCTCCCCTGTGTCCAGCTGCCTCTCTCCTGTTCATTCACAACCCGCCCCCGGCCCTCCCTCTGCCAGGACCAGCTGCTGGCCCTCAGCCCTGTAACTTGGAGACCAGGAGAACTGATGGTAGTACCACACCATGAAATCTTCTGGGAAAGGAGTGAGAGGACATAGTTGCTCAAAAAAGGTGGGAATAGAATTTAAAGTCATAGCTGGAGGGGACTTTAGAGACCCTCTGGTCCAACTGCCTCACTGTACAGGTGGGGACAAAGGTTTGCCCAAGTCCCATAGCCAAGCCCAGAACCCTTCCTTAGACATTAACCCATCTGAATCCTATGACAGCTCTGTGAGCAGGACAGGAGTTTTATCACTGTTACGGCGGCGTTACTTCTGGGCCCAAGGTAAAGAACTTGCTTAAAGTCACACAGCAACACGTTTACCTGATTACATCTAGAAAGAGAGCCCACAAAACATACAGAGTTAAGTTCATGGGATCCTGGAGATTGGTCTCATGCTCAAAAATCACCTTTCCAGTACACCACAGCATCTTATTTATTAGGCAGTAATTCTTTTCACAGGACCTCAGTCTTCCTTTCAGGAAAATGGGCACAAGGATGCACACCACTCACTAGGGGAAGATATCTGGACTGTGTCCCAAAGCCCAGAAGTTCCAAAGGGGAAAAGGATGAATCCATCCTTGGGAAAATAAGGTGCCATGGTGACAGAAGCCTTGACAACTGGGAGCGGGGGCAGGCTGCGCTCAGAGGTGCCATTAGGCAGAGTCCTGAGGGAATGAGTGGAGGGGAACAGGGAGAGTGCTTGGTCTCATCAGCCCTCCTTAGCTGTCAAGAGATTCACTCCCCAGTTTTAGTCACAGGGGACAAGGAGGCCAAAACCACAGGCCCTCATGGCTCATGCCTGAGGGACCTCCCCACACATGCTGGCATGTTCTTCTACTTCCCCCGCTGAGAAATGCAGCTGGCAGATAGGGCACTGGATCCAGGACACAGGTGAGGAGCTCTCTGAGGACACCCACAGCACAGGTGGCGATGACGGTGGTGATGAGGAGGGAGAGGCTAGGTGAGGAGGGGAGGTCTCTCCACAAGTGGCAGCGTGCTGGGGAAGAATCTCAACGCTGAAGGAGCCTAAGGGGGAGGGAGAGAGGTAAGCAAAATTGGGGCTGCTCCTAGCACACCCCAAGCAGCGTGCCAAAATGCAGCTGTCTTTGTAAGAAATGAATATTTTACATGGAGACACTATCCGATCATGAATCCACTAAACATTCATCAAGTGTCTCCTATGTGCCTGACATTGTGCTAGGAGCCAATTAAACCCAGGCCCGTCCTTATGGACTGCGGTTAGAGGTAAAGCTAAGCTATGAACACAAGCAGCTATGATGCAGAGAAGGTGAGAAGTGCTAAGCCCAAGGGGATGGGAGAATGCTGCAGGAGCTCAGCTGGAAGAGGTTATCTGAGAAGATTAGAGAAGCCTTGGCAAATAAGTAATATTTGAACAGAGACTCAGAGAATAAGTAGAATTTGGACACAGAGGAAAAAGGTATGAAGGATATTCTATGCCCTCTCGGATAGTGTTTTATTTTTATTTTTTTTTGGCTTTATTTTTAAAGACATCTTTAAATATTGTATTGGCTCCTAATGAGCAGAAACAATTAGAATGAGAAAAAAATCTGATCGTGTTTTATATTGTTTTGTTCCATGTTTCTCCTTGAGGACATGGCCCCTGTCCCTTCTGCAGCTTGGCCAACACAATGTGAGCAGGTGTCCAATAAAGACTTGTATGTAACTGCACAGCAGACAGAGGCTAGGAGTCCAAGTTCAAATGTTTCCTGGCAGCGTTCCCAGATCCATTCCGCCCTCAGGGGATGCCTCGCAGTCCCACAACAACCGCCTGTGCCCAAGCAGCTTACCTGCACAAATGGGGCACTCTCCACTCTCCTGGACACTGCTAGTTTGGGCCTGCAGTCGGTGGGGTTCTCTCCGCCCTGCCTTTGCTCTCCCCTTTCTGTTTGGCTGAGAGTTTGAGTTGGATAAAGGCCTGTGAGGAAGAATAGTTAAAGACCAGCTATTAGCAAAAGGCCATAAGGGCTGAAGGAACCTTATCTTAAATTAGTGTGAAAAAAAGGTAGACTAGTTGGTGTAGAGCCAGAAGCCCTGCGTTGGAGTCCTGGCTTTCCCACTTGATGAATCAGACTTTAGGGAAGTCATTTAACCTTTGAACATCTGAGAATAGAGCTTCTATTACTGCCTTTAGGTTTATTATTTTGATGCATATCCCATAAAATTCATTCTTTTAAAGTACACTATTTGATGGTCTTAGGATATTCACAAAGATGTGTAACCACCACAGTTACAGAAGTTCACATTTTTATCACTCCCAAAAGGAACTCTGAACCCATTAGTAGCCACTCCCCACTTTTACCAGTATATCCCCACAGACTGTATATGTATGTGTGTGTGTGTGTGTGTGTGTGTGTGTGTATATATATATGTATATATATATATATTTATTAGAGGCCCGATGCACAAAGATTCGTGCAAAAATGGGCCTTCGCTGAAACCGGTTTGGCTCAGTGGATAGAGCGTCGGTCTGCGGACTGAAAGGTCCCCGGTTCGATTCCGGTCAAGGGCAAGTACATTGGTTGCGGGCACATACCCGGTAGGGGGTGTGCAGGAGGCAGCTGGTCGATGTTTCTCTCTCATCGATGTTTCTAGCTCTCTATCCCTCTCCTTTCCTCTCTGTAAAAAATCAATAAAATATATTAAGAATGGGCCTGTCTTCCCCTGGCTGCTGGCTCCGGCCGGAGCCGCCTTTCTGCCTTGGCTCTGGCCCAGAGCCGCCTTTCTGCCGTCCCACGCTGCCCAGAGGCCCAGAGCTGCTGGGGCAGTGTGGAATGCCTGCGTTGTTGCCATGGCGACGATGCAAGTGTCCCGCCCTGCCCCTGGCCGCTCGGCGCCTGCGTATGCAAATTAAACAACCATATTTGTTGGGTTAATTTGCATACTCACTTCTGATTGGCTGGTGGGTGTCGTGAAGGTATGGTCAATTTGCATATTTCTCTTTTATTAGTGTAGATCCTATCTAATAAAGAGGGAATATGCTAATTGACTATCATGCCATCACAAATGATGGCGGCACCCACAGCCAATAAGGAGGGAATATGCTAATTGACTGCCCCATCCTCAAAGATGGTGGTGCCCACAGCCAATAAGGAGGGAATAGGCTAATTGACTGCCCTGCCCTCATAGATGGCGGTGCCCACAGCCACAAGATGGCGGTGCCCAGTCCCCTCAGCCTGCCGGGGTGGCAGGCATCTGCTTCCGGAGTCCCCCAGTCCTCTTAGCCCCCCAGGCAAGCCTCAGATGGCAGCTGCCCAGCCACCCAGGGCCGCCCAGGGCTCAGGTAACCAGGGCCGGCTGAGGCTTGTGCTGCCAGCAGTGGCAGCAGCAGAAGTGTGATGGGGGCGTCGCCTTCCCCTGATCGCCAGGTCACCTCCCGCCCCTGAGGGCTCCCAGACTGTGAAAGGGGGCAGGCCAGGCTGAGGGACCCCCCTATCTAGTGCATGAATTTTCATGCACTGGGCCTCTAATGTGTGTGTGTGTGTGTGTGTGTGTGTGTATCTATATCTATCTATCTATCTATCTATCTATCTATCTATCTATCTCCAGTACATCTTCTTTGGAGGAAAATCTATTCAGATCCTTTGTCTATTTGAAATATTTTTTAAATTAGGTTCTTTATTGTTGAGTTGTAAGCGTTCCTTATATATTATAGATAAAAGTCCTTTTTCAAATGTATGATTTGGAAATATTTCCTTACATATTCTATGGGTTATCTTTTTATTTTTTTGAGTGCGTACTGAAGCAGAAAAAGATTTAAATTTTAATGACGTCCAAAAAGTACAGTGTACTCAGCTTCAAATTCTGGTTCACTACAGGGCTACCTCCTTCCCCAGCTCTAAGCCTGACAACATGTGGACAAGGACACCTTTTCTCTACTACCCTCTAGGTCCAGACTACGAGACGTAACTGAAACACGAGTGGGGAAGGACAGGTGAAGGGCAGAAAGGTTTGGGGAGGTGATATGGGTCTTTCAGGTTGACCTACTTACCTGCGGGCTTGCACTTTCTGTCTCTTCGTCTTGCCCACATCACTCTCCGAGTTTTGCTCCTCTGGTCTGGGCTCTGTGTGAGAAATGCTCATTCGGTCTAGCTCATTAACAAAAGGGCCTTCAGCCCTGGCCAGCACAGCTCAGTTAGAACATCGGCCTGCACACCAGAGGGTCTTGGGTTCAATTCCTGGTCAAGGGGTCAAGGGCACGTACCTGGGTTGCAGGTCTGATGTGTGGGAGGCAACCAATCCATGTGTCTCTGTCACATCAACATTTTTCTCTTTCTCTCTCTACCCCCCTCCCTTCTCCTCCATTCTCTCTAGAATCAATGAAAAAACAAAAATCCTCACTCCTCTAGTGAGGATAAAAAAATAAAGAAAACAAAAACAAAAGGGCCTTCACATATGATGTTCCTTCTTTTAAAAATATTCTTTCTATCCTCTTTTCCTGGTTAATTCTCACTCTTTAAGTCTTAGAGGAAATGCTAATTCCTGTGAGGAAGTTTCCCTGGGTTCTCTAATCTAAATCTGGTCATCATATCCTGTGTTGGCTTTGAAGCACTTATCACAGTTTTAAGCTTTAGATTTCCTGTGTGACACTGACACGTGCCTCTCCATTAGGAGAGGCCACACGTGCTACTGCAGTTTCATTTGCTGCGATACCCCTGGCACCTAGCACAGAGCCTTGCACAGAGATGTTCAATAAATGTGTCGAGTGAGTAATAATAACAAAACCCAGCAACAGCCATCTGTCTGGTTACTCAACACTTATGAAATACTGTGTATGGTGTTCAATATGTTTCAAAGTGCTTTCATGGCTCCAGTGCCCAGCCTGTAGGGTACCTAAAAGAGTTTAGTTTCCTTCCATTCTCCATCTCTTAAAATAATAAAACACATCCTTCTTAATGTGGCAGGCAGCTTCGGAAGTGACTGCCATTGATCCCTGCCTCCTGGTCTTCATGCCTCCCCTAGAGTGTGGGCAGGACCGAGTAACTCGTGTGGAATGAACAGAATTTGGCGAAAGCGATGGGATGTCACTTCTGTGATTAGGTTACAAGACTGGCCGCTTTCCTGCTAGCACTCTCTTTTCGCTTCCTCTGCTGAAGCAAGCGGCCATACAGTGAGATGCTCTGTGGAGGCTCTCGTGGCAGAGGAGCTGAGGGAGCCTCAGCCCACCGGCCATGAGGAAATGTAAGAGCTACGGGGCAGATCCCTGCCAGGTGAGCCTTGAGATGGCTGCAGCCTGTGACACACCCAGAGCCAGGGACCCGGTTAAACCACGCCTGGAAGCCTAACCACCAGAAACTATGAGATAATAAAGATCGTGTTAAATTTGGGGGGTAATTTGTTATGCAACAACAGATAACCAATGTACCCTGTTTCTGCAATGAAATTATATATACTGATTATTTCACTAATTTGTTCAGTTCCTTGGAATGATAAACCATTTCCTTAAAATGTTTTTCCCCAGTGAAGCAATGAGTGAAACCGAGGTTTTCAATGAGAACTCTACTTGTTTTCTCTCTCTCGCTATCTAGAATAGAAAGAGCTCTGGAGTTCACATCCCAGTTCTGCCGCTGATTAGCTGTGTGATTCAGAATACTTTACCTCTTTGAATCTCAGCTTCTTTTGTAAAATGGGTACAACAGTATCTATTTCGTAAGTTTGTGGTGAACAGCAAATGGATAAAGTTAGTAAAAGTGCCCAACAATGCAAAGTAAGAACTCTAAAATGTTTAGTGCTTTCTTCCTCTGTGACAAAAGCACACTATTCCCCAACTCTATTTCTCCAATAAGCTCCACAGGCCATCACCCTAACTTAATTGTCCTTCTGAGATGATAACAGAACATTAACACTGCAAGAGGCCTAAATACTATTTGGTTTAATTCCTTCCCTTTGAATATGAGGGAATTGAGGCCCAAAAGATAAGGATTTCTGATTCCTAGGCTAGTGCTCCTTCTTTCTTTCTTTTTCTTAAAATATGTTTTATTGATTTGAGAGAGAGGAAGGGAGAGGGAAAGAGAGAAGGAAACATTGACAGGCTGCCTCCTGCATGCCCCCTACTGGAGAATGAGCCCACAACCCAGGCATATGCCCTGACAGGGAATCAAACCGGTGACCTTTTGGTACATGGGACTACATTCAACCAATCTCTATATATATATAAAAGCCTAAGTGACCATCTGACCGTTCAACCGGTAGCTATGACATGCACTGACCACCAAGGGGCAGACACTCAATACACAGGCATGGAAACATGGAACAGACTGATGAATCTCAGAGGGAAGGGGGGAGGGTGGGAAGAGATTAACCAAAGTTCTTATATGCATACTAGAGGCTGGGTGCATGGATTCGTGCACTGGTGGGGTCCCTCGGCCTGGCCTGTGGGGATCGGGCCGAAACTGGCAGTCCGACATCCCCCAAAGGGTCCCGCCAGGCCAAGGGAACCCACCAGTCCCTTGTTTTGTTTTTCTTCTGGTAATAAGACACTGAAAATTGTCTTTTCTCCCACATGAAGTCCCATTGGTGAGCCATCCCTAAAGAGCAGTGGGGGATTCGAGGAGAAAGGATGGTGCTAGGGAGAACAAGGAGCCAAAGGAAGGTCCTGGGGCCTCACCTGCACTGTCCTGATGACTGGGACCTGGTTCTCCAGGGTTGTTTTTTGGGCTTGACACACTGGCTGGAGATGCCCTGCGGGCAGCTGAAAGCACCATGTGGGCTGAACGCCCCAAAGGCCCCGGCTGCAGCTGCTTTAGGATATTCCTAAGGTCTGAAATTTCCTTAGTGTTCCTGCAGGGAAACAGAGTACTTGGTTTCACTCAGAACAGAGACTCCATTTTGCTCACCCAAGTCAGTGGCATCTAACCAAGAAAACCAGTTTAATATCTAGATATAGGCATGGAGTATGTGATTAATTGGGGGAACCGAGGTGGGGCTTGAGTGCTTGTGAGCGACCTGGTAGTTTTTCTTTCCCAGGTGAAAGAACTGAAAAGTGGCTGGGAGACCTCTGTTCTGGCAGCTACGTACGTTTGGGGATCTGGGAAGAATGTCCTCCGGATAGAAGGATTAGCCATCCAGGGGCTGGGACCAGACTCTGAAGCATTAGAAGAGTCCTGAAAAGAAAATGAAGAAATAAGAAATACAGACTTCACCACCAGGGGACGCTGTCACCTAGTGCCAAGTATACTCCCAAACCTGAGGACTTCAGCTTAGTGAGTGGATGTATCTGCTATAACTTGTACAGGGCACCTTTGCTTATGTGTGCACACTCTCTTCCAGCTCTGAGATGTGAGATGCAGTGATTTTGTATTACTTTTAACCTCAATGCTAAGGGTTTTGTCATGATCCTAAAAGAATACGTGCTGTTGGGAAAAAAAGGGCTATGGGATTGATATCATGTGCAAATTTTTGAAAGCATATATATATATGTGTGTGTATATATATATATATGTGTGTGTATATATATACACATATACACACACATATATATATATAAATTTGTGTCTACATAAAATTGATTCATGTAGGTACAAAACTCAAATCACTCATCTCTATACACATCTATGCGAGAGAAATTATACACACATATTTCTTTATATTTTAAAGTACTGTTTTGAACTATTTGGGGACATTTTTTATCACTTTCCTAAATACTGTTTAATAATACTGTTTAATATCCAATATGATTTATTTTGTGAACAATTATTTACCTGAAGTTATAAACAACCTACCAATTTCTAGCCATCTATAAAAAGAGATGTGTATATATGTATGGGTATATAGATATATGACACATCTCTTTCTAGCATTAGCCAATATATCTATTACAGGTATTTTATAAACCTCTCTCCTTCAAACTCCAGGAAGGTCTATGTGTAATAATCATACAGATCATTTCTACATAGATTTTATGTGGAATGCTACAATTTCTTAATTCTTTGCCAAAATGCAATTTATCTGTTGATTCATCTGTGGCTATTTCCTTTTTTATTTTTCTAAATTTCCTTGAATTTAAAAAAATTAAACATTTTTTTCTTTAATTTTAAGCTCTGATTTTTTAAAAAATATATACTTTTACTGAAAATTTTTTAGAGAGAAAGGAAGGGAGAGGGAGAAATAGAAACATTGATGAGAGAGAAACATCATCAATTGGCTGCCTCCTGCATGCCCCCTACTGGCGATCGATCCTGGGCATGTGCCCTGACAGGGAATAGAACTGGAAACCTCTTAGTGCATGGGATGATGCTTAAGCCACTGATCAACACCAGCCCGTCTTCAGCTCTGATTATTCCATCACGGATTCTTTTATTTTTTTAAAATATATTTTATTGATTTTTTACAGAGAGGAAGGGAGAGGGATAGAGAGTTAGAAACATCGATGAGAGAGAAACATCGATCAGCTGCCTCCTGCACACCCCCTACTGGGGATATGCCCGCAACCAAGGTACATGCCTTTGACTGGAATTGAACCTGGGACCCTTCAGTCCGCAGGCCGATGCTCTATCCACTGAGCCAAACCAGTTAGGGCAATCACAGATTCTTTTAAAGGTAAATGTCTTTCTTGTAAAGCATGACCTTGGCCTCATTATGCACATTTGAGAAATAGTTTTTTTATTCACATTCATTGTTTAATATTTTCTAATTGGAAATTATTTTGCAACCTCATTTTGGACCTTGCATTAATTTTGAAATACTTTGTTTACTTTACCAGGATTTTTCTTTTTTCTTTACCATGTCTCATAAATTTTAGAGTGAATACTATACAGGGTAACTAGCTGGATGTGTAGAGATGGTTATTTAACTTTAACTCTAAATGCGATTAATTATTAGGAAATGAGCTCTCCAGCACAGGCTAAGTGAAGCCAGGTGGCCTGGGTTCAAATCCATTCCAAGATTTATTTAGCAGTGTGACCTGGGACATCCCACTAAACTTCTCTGGCTTCTGTTTTCCTTACTAGAAAATTTGTGATCATAAAAGACGCTACTTTACAGGATTAAAACCCTTATATTTTGCTTTCACTATACCTTACCGTTGGAATGATACATTTTTTTTTTAAAAGCCTATGGCACTTTAGAGGTCATAAATTGTAAAACTGAGTGCTATCAATTTGTTACCGTGTATCAATCCTCTTGTAGAAATGTTTCAGGATCTCCGTACCCTGTGGTCTCATTGAGGTACCTGAAACAGGTTTCATTCTGCCATTGATGTTCAATGCCTTTCTGACATTACGGCTCTGGAGTTGCTGACTCCTTTCCTCCTTGATCCCATCTTGGTTCTAAAGGTGCAGAGTAATTTACTAGACAGGCGCTTTAACCAGCTAAGCCACACAGCCAGCCCAGGTGCAGAGTAATTTAGATGGCCAAAATGGAAAAGATTCTATGAAGTCTTTATTTATCCTATAATTAGGGAGATCGTCTGTCCTAGTTTGCCTGGGAAGTCGTGCCTATTATGTCTGTTGCCTCAGAATAATAATAATTATTATTTTTTAAAATATATTTTATTGATTTTTTACAGCGAGGAAGGGAGAGGGATAGAGAGCTAGAAACATCGATCAGCTGCCTCCTGCACACTCCCCACTGGGTATGTGCCCGCAACCAAGGTACAAGCCCTTGACCGGAATCGAACCAGGGACCTTTCAGTCCGCAGGCTGACGCTCTATCCACTGAGCCAAACCAGTTAGGGCAATAATTATTATTTAAAAAATATTTTTATTGATTTCAGAGAGGAAGGGAGAGGGAGAGAGAGAGAGAAAAAAAAAACACACATCAATAATGCGAGAGAATCATTGGCCGGCTGCCTCCTGCACACCCCACACTGGGGATTGAGCTCACAACCCAGGCATGTGCCCAGACCAGGAATTGAACCGTGACCTCCTGGTTCAAAGATCGATGCTCAACCATTGAGCCACGCCAGCTGGGCTCAGTATAATTATTAATAGCACTCTTTTTTGGTCTCAGTTTGGATGACAAGTTTTATGATAACTCTATCTACAACTCCCTTCTGAAAGGTCATTTACATAATGAACATGTACATTCAAAGCCTACTTTGTTCCAGCTGCTAGGAATGCATTATGGAACAAGACAAACAGGTTCCTAATCTCACAGAGCTTCCACTTGATTGAATAGCTCTAGCTCCATTCACGTCAGCTCCCAGCACTGAGATATGGGGACCTGGCAGAGCACACTGAACTGTTTCCACTGGCCTTTTGCATTTTTTATCCCTTTCCACAATGAAGAGTAAATCTCAAACCAAGCTTTCCTTGTCTCAGCTCTCTGGGTCTCTCCTGTGGCTGTACAAGAGCATCTACTCCTCCTCTGTCTGCTCTAACTCCCTTTTCTCTTCCCAATGTCCAGTCTCTTCCTTTTCTCAGTAACCTCAATAAGAGTGACACTTGTGAGGTTCACTCTTGGGAACTGAAATTCTTTTGGTTATGTCAAATGTTTGAAGCTTCTAAAAATCTACAGTGTGCATAGAAGTACTGTGGTGTAAATGATAGGAGGGTCTGATTTCTGGTCTCTACTCAATTTTGACGTGCTGTGTGAATTTGAATATGTAAGTTTCCCTCTCTGAGATGTAAAATGAGGTGGTTAGGATTTGATGATCTCTAAGTATTTTTCCATCTCTAGAATTTTATGATTCTAGCTTTGTGTGATTATATCTTCATATTTGTTTGTGAGTGAATTACAGTACAGGGTACTGGCTTGGAAAGATAAATGGAGACACCACTGATAGGAAAGGAGGAGTCAGCCCTGGCCGGTGTTGCTTAGTGGTTGGAGCGTCTGCCTGGGCAGTGAGGGGTCATGGGTTTGATTCCTGGTCAAGGGCACGTGCCTAGGTTGCAGGTTTGATCTCAGTCCTGGAGAGGGCATGTGTTGGAGACAACCAATGGATTATCTCTCTCACATCAATGTTTCTCTCTCCCTCTTTCTCCCCCTTCCTCCCTCCCTTCTACTCTCTCTGAAAAGCAATGAAAAAAATATCCTTGGGTGAGGATTAACAAAAAAACAACAACAACAACAACAACAAAAAGGAGTCATAATATGCTTAGGAAGAAAGAAAAATTAGAAAACTTGTTGAGAAAAGGGAAGATAAATTGATTAGATATTTATAGATAGCCAGAAACCTATACATCTTCTAGGCGGCATACAGGGAGAGAAAGCAGGAGAACACATGAAATTGCAAAGCACATATCTAAGAAAAGGTAGGTGGGTTAGGGAACAACAATGACAGAGGGAATGTAGTGAGTCCTGGTTGTTTCAGGTGCTAGAAGGAAAAGTCTGATGAAAGCTAGAGTCTCCAATAACCCAGAAATAAAGTATAAGATTAAGTTTGAATTCCAAAAGAATTAAAAAAAATATACTTTTATTGATTTTTTACAGAGAGGAAGGGAGAGGGATAGAGAGTTAGAAACATCGGATGAGAGAGAAACATCGATTAACTGCCTCCTGCACATCCCCTACTGGGGATTTTCCCGCAACCAAGGTGCATGCCCTTGACCGGAATCGAACCTGGGAACCTTCAGTCCGCAGGTCGATGCTCTATCCACTGAGCCAAACCGGTTAGGGCCCCAAAGAATTTCTTAATGGCTAAAGAACAATGGCCCACCAGCTCTGTGTACACTATACTGAAGGCTCACTCACTTGAACCTTTCACATGTAAAAGGGAAGGTGTGCACTCCTACCTTTAAGAAAGTGTAGCGAGCCCATTTACGTTTGTATTTGAATGTGTGTGTGTGTGTGTAACTCAATCAAGCACCAGCTTCCTAACCAGAAACTGAAAGGATGGGAAAATATTAAGTCCTTATTCCACCAGTGCACATACCTGACTCAGCCCAGAGCTCACAGGGGCTGAGGGATCCACCGCAGGGTCATCTAAGGAGTCCCGAGAGGAGCACACACGCAGGAAGGCCAGGCCAAAGGACTGATGACGTGTGAAGGGTTGGGAGCAAGTCAGGCGAAGTCGATCCCATGATTCACCTGAGGCTGGAGCCAGGAAATCATCTCCAGGAAAAGAAAATGAGGGGGACAGGAAATGTATGAATGGGAGGGAGAAAGCTCAATACCGAGGAACGGAAAGAAAGGACAGGGACTATATAAACTCCAACAAAAGGAATAATGAAGGTCATCAGTAACTGACCCCTCAGTCCTTGGTGCTCAGGGTTTGGCAGTGTAAAACAGGCCAGTCGGGGTCCTCTCAGACACCATCACTCCTCCCTGTCACAGGTCCACACCATTCCCAGCATGGGTACATCCGCATTCTACACTTCTCCATGTCTCATTTTAACAGGAAGTATCTGTAGTGTTACTTGCTCACTGGGTTAGATGATCTGCATCTACCCTTCCTGGACCATGAGACTTCAGCCTCCCACAAGCACTCCATGCACTAGGCTTGCACTCACAGTGTCACACACCAGTACTACAAACCCTTCTCACCTTCAGTTCCCAGCACTATCTATTAAGACCTCATCTCCTCCACCTTGTATGCCCCTCCCTTACCATTCTTCCTTCACATTACAAACACCTCCAATGTAAACACAGACAAATCCGAAGTCCCCAGAGGCCAGGAGTTCAGATCTTATGTGGTGCCTAGTGAACGCAGAGATCTGCATAGAACAGAATTCAGGAAACACTACAGGCTACGTCACTATAACTATCATATAGTCTCCTATCACTTATGTAAACATTCATCCTACATTCACACTTACATTTATACAAACAAAAGCACACTAGTCACAAATGTGTGTTCTGTACCCGGTTTCACTGAATCATGTTGAGTATAAATATAAATCATAGCTCATAAATATCCCAAGGGATGTTTTCTCATCATGGAGAACGCACTCACAAACACACTGCATGGATGTTCACTTGTTAACTAATCACTGTCTCCCCAATAGATATAACTAATCCCTGCATAGGTTCCCTCCCACAATATATATGCCTACCAGCCCTCTACTGTACTGCAGCCTTTTCGCATAATCTGTCTCTCTTCCTGAGTCTCTCCCATTTCTGCTCTTGCCCTCCTTACCATCTTTAAACATGCGGACCCCTGAGCGGTTTTTCCCCTGCTTTGAATCAGCTAGGGACATTAGCGTGGTTGCAGGGAGCAGGGTGACAAAAGGTCTGTCCAGGGACCAGGAAGAACGGCCCACATCAATTTGCAGGAAAGCACAGCCACAGTTACCTGGGGACAAAAGGTTGAGAGAAGGATAAGGGTTATAGGATGAGGGCTCCCCTGACTGTACACAAGGGAATCAGGTGGGAAGAGGACATTTCTCCATTCTAACTATAGCTAACTGGAAGCCCAGAAAGGCCAAGCAACACAATGAGCCAGTAACTGAAGTGAAACGAGACCTCAGCCCCACTAAATGACATTGTGAAGGTAGGTTCACCATGTTCCTCCCAGCCAGAAAGAAGCCTTCCCCTACTGAAGACACTCGCTGTTTCCCTGTCCTCTGGCTCTGGCAGGCAGTGCCAAACTCTTATCTCTCTCTTTTTAAAAAAAAATATATTTTATTGACTTTTTACAGAGAGGAAGGGAGAGGGAGAGAGAGTTAGAAACATCAACGAGAGAGAAATATCATCAGATGCCTTCTGCACACCCCCTACTGGGGATGTGCCCGCAATCAAGGTACATGCTCTTGACCGGAATCGAACCTGGGACCCTTGAGTTCGCAGGCCGATGCTGTATCCACTAAGCCAAACCGGTAAGGGCTCTTATCTCTCTTAAATCCTTGCTAGGGAGGCTCTGGCCAGGTAACTCAGTTGGTTAGTGTCATCCCAATACACTGAAGTTGTAGGTTCAATCCATGGTCAGGGCACATACCAGAATCAACCAATGAATGCATAAATAAGTGAACCAACAAATTGATACCTCTCTCTCCCCCTCTCTCCCTCCAGCTTCCTTTCTCACTCTCAGTAAAAAAATAAATAAAAATTCAAAAAAGAATTAAAAAAATAAATCCTTGCTAGGGAGCCTGCCATCTCTCTGTCCCGACAGAGCTGAGATCAATGGTCTTTGTCACCTCTCTATTCCAGAGAATTCTAAGGCCAACCTTTTCAACCCATAAACTCCTATGAAGGCTTCCTGGATGAGCCAGCACAGTCCATCCCCAGCATCCTCTTGACATTGATATTTAGAAGAGTATAAATTCTATTTGTTGCATTTAGTTATGTCAATGTCCTAAGGTTGCACCCAGACCACTCAGATTAAAGCAGGGGAGGTATGTTGCTTAATTCAAGGAGTGCCATTCACATTCAATTCTATGTGAATGGAATCCTTAGAGTTCTTGCCAGCACCACATACCTGCCCCAAGGGCCACATCTCCCTTTCACACCAGTTAAGGCTGATCAGCCAGCCTGAATTGAGACATTTTGGTGGAGCATTTGGAGGGGAGTGTTACTCCTATGTTCTCCTGCAGAGTCTCCTAGGCCCCCAGAGAACTCACTCACCCACATCAATGTAGCCAATGGGCACTGCCCTTTCCAGCTGTAGTTCTACTTTTAGTTGCCCACTCTTGTCCTGAGGGCAACTGAGCCAAGGTCCCCTCTGTCTGTCTGGGTTCAGCAAGTTCTCCACAGGATACTTGGGATCCTAAGTCAGAGAGAGGAGAGTATCAGGAACCTTCCTGAGCCCAAGGGAACAAAGGATGCCCATGAATGAGGGGTCCCTAGACTCCCAAACCTTTCCAGGCATCCCAACACGATAGGAAAGGCACTAGACAGGAGTCCATAGGAATGTGGCATCACATACCAAGAGATTTACAGACACTGTTTTCCTCTCTGTCATTTACCAGACTACCTCATTTAATTCTCAGAACAACTTTAGGTGGTTACTATTATTGCTTTATAGTTAACAGATCAATAAGCTGAAGCTTGGGTTCAGAAATTTACCCAAGGCCAAAGGCCGAATAACCAATCTGAGTCAGAACTCCCAGGTTTCTGAATCTAGAGCTCTTAACCACCACACTATACTATTTTTTTCTTTTATTTATTTTTAATATATTTCTTTATTGATTTCAGAGAGGAAGGGAGAAGGAGAGATAGAAACATTAATGATGGGAGAGAATCATTGATCGGCTGCCTCCTGCACACCCCCTACTAGGGATCAAGCCTGAAACCCAGGCACGTGCCCTTGGCTGGAATCGAATCTGGGACCCTTCAGTTCGCAGGCTGACACTCTTATCTACTGAGCCAAGCCGGCTAGGGCCTATTTTTTCTTTTTTTTTTAATCTTCACCTGAGGACATGGAGAGAGAGAGAGAGAGAGAGAGAGAGAGAGAGAGAGAGAGAGAGAGAGAATAAGAAAGAGAAATATTGATTAGTTGCCTTTTGCAACCTGCTCCAACCAGGGACTGAACCTGACCGTGAATCGAACTGGCAACTCTTTGGTGCATAGGATGTAGCTCAACCAACTGAGCCATTCTGATGGGGCTTCATTTATTTTTATTTTTAAAATACTCACCTGAGGATATGTTCATTTATTTTAGAGAGATAAAGTGAGAGAGAGAAAAAACCCCAACATCAATGGGAGAGTGAAAGCCAGTGTCAAAAGGCTGCATGCTTTATATGAGTTCAACTATATAACATTCTGGAAAAGGCAAAATTATGGAGAGAGTAAAAAGATCAGTGCTTGATAAGGGTTAGGGGAGATGGAGGGATAAAATAAGAGCACAGAGAGTTTTTAGGGCAGTGAAACTACTCTGTATGATACTCTGATGATGGGAACGTTATACATTTGGCAAAACCCATAGACTGCACATCAGTAGTGAAGTCTAAGGTAAATTTTGGACTTTGGGTGATAATGATGTAGGTTTATCAGCTGGAACAAATGCATCACTCTGGTGGAGGAATGTTGATAATGCTGGAGGCTATGCATATTTGGGGGCAGGGTGCATATGAGAAATCTCTTTACTTTCCATTCAATTTTGCTGTGAACCTATAGCAGCTCTAAACAAGTATTTTTGTTGTAGTTGTTAATCCTCCTCACCCCAAGGATATTTTTTCCATGAACTTTTTAGAGAGAGTGGAAAGGAGGAAGGGCAAGAGAGAAAGAGGGAGGGAGAAAGAGAAAAACAGCAATGTGAGAGAGACACATTGATTGGTTGCCTCCCATATGTGCCCCCACCAGGCTGGGGATTGAACCCGCAACCCAGGTACGTGCCCTTGACTGGAAATTGAACCCACCACCCTTCGGTCCGGGGTCGACACTCTAACCACTGAACAAAACTGGCTAGGAGGAAAGGCAAAGATTTGCATCTAAGTTTACAACTGATGGTTAGAAATAAAGTGATTCATTCAAAGGCTGCAATAGCAATACTGAGATAGAAATTTTCAGTTCTAACCCAAAGTCAGGTATTTTTTGGTGGGTAGGCCTTGAGCAAACTACTTTCTCTCTTTGGATCTAAATTTCTTCATCATAAGTGGAGAGACTAGTTTCATGGTCTTCAATCTTGTTTTTTGTTTTAGCAATAAAACCCTTCCTTTTAACTGAAGTCTTATACCAAAGTGTGTGTGTGTGTGTGTGTGTGTGTGTGTGTGTGTGTGTGTGTGTTTTCAATAAAAAGCACAGCTCTGGTTAAAGTACAGTTTGGGGGCCTAGAGATATACTTGTCCCTTCTCCCTTCAACTTCTAGAAGTGGGTCCCCACAGAGTACAGTTGGAAACCACAATATTATAAGATAGCTAGCCTGGTGGGCGTGGCTCAGTGGTTGAGCATTGACCTATGAACCAGGAGGTCACAGTTTGATTCCTGGTTGGGGCACATGCCAGGGTTTCGGGCTCAATCCCCAGTGTGGGGCATGCAGGAGGCAGCCGATCAATGATTCTCTGTCATCGTTGATGTTTCTTTCTCTTTCCCTCTCCCTTCCTCTCTGAAATCAATAAAAATATATTTTAAAAAAGAAGATAGCTAGTGCTCTCTTGAGGAGCCCTAGCCAGCTTGGCTCAGTGGATAGAGCATCAGCCTGTGGACTCAAGGGCCCCAGGTTTGATTCTGGTCAAGGGCATATGCCGGAGGTTGCAGGCTCGATCCCCAGTAGGGGGCATACAAGAGGCAGCCAATCAATGATTCTCTCTCTAGCATTTTATAAGGCTGACACTATGAAGAAAACCATTTAGGCTGACCATATAGATAAGGAGGATAAGAGTAACTTTTATTCCATTTCACTTAGGAGTTGATACAGTAGTTCCTAAAGACACTCTAAGGGTCTTTCTGAAATGTGTAGAGATGCCTATGACGGTCATAATGACCAGGAAGTATTATGTCATTAGGGTCTAGAGGCCCTGGAGGCTAAATATTCCACCATGCAAATGATACTGCTATAAAATGCAGGCTTATCTGACCCAAAATGTCAACAGCAACCCTTGAGAAAGACTAGGATAACAGAAGGGGAAGAGCAGGGAGAATGGGTAAATGGATAGGGAAATGACAGTAGAGGAAAGGGAGGGAAGTCCTTATCAACACCGTGGATTGGTGCTGGGTCCTGGCATCCAGCTGTAACCAGAATAATCGGGATTTCCTGAAAGTGGACTTTTAGGGAGAAGGCTGAGATCACCTTTGCTGATGGTGCCGATATCCTCACCGGTCAGGGATGACACTGAGTGTCCTGGTCTGCTCTCAGTGACGGAGTGATTAAACTTCCCTCTGGGAACCCTGGTACAGACTTCGATCCTATAGCTTTGCCATTTCCCTCCAAACTAAGGGTGGAATCTGAGGTGGTTTCTTTCTTTACCTTGAATTCCTGGGAACACTTCTTTTATGTGTCCGGCATTGCTCTGGGAACAGCCTGAGGGCGAGAGCTATGTTCCCTCACTTCCACTCTGGACTCCCAAAGAAGGGACAATGTGTCTCCTATTAGACTGTGTGTTTCCTGAAAGTGGAGCCAAGCCCTCTATTCCTCCCCCCACCCCGCCCCCCACTCTGTTCAGTCACCAAGGAAAAAAACATGCCTGCTAATTAATATACCTGAGAGGAAAATGATACCACGTGGCTAATCTTCACAGGAGCCATGGCAGGCCCAGCAGCTGCCCCCAGTACAAGGTAAAAATGCTTTCTCCTGAGATTTCTTCTGTCACCACTTTGGCACTGTCTACATTTTCATCCCGTCAGCTTCCAGAAGAGAAAGAATACTACTCCTGAAGAAGAGAACAAACAAAAAATAAACTAGCCACGGCTGTTCCTCTGGTAACAGTAGTTATTTGCAGCAGTCAGACTGTAACGGATTACCATGACTACCATGATGGGAGACAGGGACCAGATCTGCACCAACTGATGAGATTCCAACAAATGGAAACAACTGGAATGCAACCACAGGGCAATGGAGCAGCAAGTACAAAAGATATATTGATATGTTAGTGTTGAATTTTTATGTAGGTGAGCTCCCAAGGGCATGGATTGTGCCTTAAATCATTCATCTTTATATCCCTAGAGTCTGGCACATAGTAAAGATGTGCAACAAATGTTCACCTAAATATATGATGCAATTGTCCTTTAGTTGTTGTTTTCTTCCCGTAAAAATGCATCTTCCTAATTTAGCTTTGCATTAAGTCACTTAGAAATCTTCAATGGCTTGCTGATGGTAGGTACTTAATAAATACTAGTGCAGCTTGGCCCCTCAAACATCCACAATGTAGATCTCTACATTCCCTGCTTCATCTCCTATTCCTTTCATCTGAGGATTTTCTTTATTTATTTAATCTTAAAAATTCATATGGGTATTTGTACTTTGGTCTTTGCTAGACTTTTTATGGAAAATTTTTAATATATGCAAAAACATACATATTAGTATGATGTTCTCTCATGCATCTATCACCTAGCTGCAACAATTCCTTGGCCAGAGGTGTTTTAAAGTTGTCTGAGTGTCTATAGATGGATCTCTCTCCAAATATTTATTCCCTGCCCTTTTAACTCATGTGTGTGGCCCAGCTGGCCCCTGAATATAGGTCCACGACCCACTATACTCCTGGCCTCAGTGGTCTTCTTGCCTCCTTCCCACCAAATATTTTTCTCACCTCCAAGATTTTGCTCATGCTATAACCTCTGCTTGGAATGCTCTTTCCCTTTCCCACCTGCCAAATGGAATGTATCTCTGATTGCTCAAATGTCACCTCCATGCTGCCAACCAGCTCTAGGTGACCACTTCATCCTCTCAATTCTGTATTACAATTATCTAAATATATGTCGTATGTCCCTTGACCGATGGTAAGCTCTTAGAGAACAGGCTTCACATCTGATCCATTTCTAAATCCTCAATGTAACAGGAAGAAACTTACAGTTCCAGACTAGCAAATATCTGTTAAATTAATGACCATAAAAATTGAGCTTCAAAAGGCCAGTAGTCATGGAATGCTCAGAGTGGGGCAGTAACAGACTCTTAGCGAAGGGCATCTAAAGGTCAAGTGTTCCTCACAGGTCACATTCAATATGGTGCCAAGGCTTCAAAAAGAGAAGAATGCAGGATGAGTCCTGAGTTAGCCTTCTAGGCCTCCGGATTAATTAGAGCTGATTATTCCCATAATAGGGGCTCACTGTACATTCAACAAATTTTCCTATTCTATGCTAGATATTGGAAATATAAAAATAAGTAAGATATGATCTCTGTTTTGGAGAAAACTCCAAGTGTACATTTATGATGTGATGTGAAAATGCAATCATTTCTCATCACCAACATACTGATGTCTGACCTAGCCAGCCCCCAAACTAACTACACGGTAGGCTTAGAGACCCTGAAGCTGTCAATGTTGGATATTTCATTTAGTTAATATTTTAGGGGCTGTCTGGTAGACACCAGGTTATGTACTGCATACACAGTGCTGCATACACAGAGGTGAATAAGACATACACACTATTTTTCATGAAGATCACTGTCTATCAAATTGCCTGTAGTTATCCAAGGATTAAGTACTTTCTAGCCTCCTTGCCCCAGCTTATGCACGGTTGCTCTTGTTTTGTTTTGGTCAATGGCTTGTTTACTCTGTCTCCCCACTAATTAGTGAGCTCTTTGAGGATATGGATTTTTGGCATGTTCATCATCTCCCACACCTCAGAGAGGTGCTGAAACACAAATAACGATTGAAAAGAGTAATTAATAAGTCAATATAATTCAAATCAGAATTTCAGCAGAAGTTTCTGGCAAACATGACAAACTCATTAATCAATAAAGGGCCACAAGTTGCTAAGACAATTCTAGAAAGAAAGATTAAAGGAGTTGAACCCCACTTCTTTAATTGAAACATATTATCTATAGAAACAAGCATGTAGATACCAGAAACAGACTCATATACGTAAGAGATTGTAAGAGAGCAGGATCATGATTCTGTCAGATAAAAGATGAACTAATAAATGGTCTTCAGAAAACTGGTTCACAACGTGAAGAAAAATAAAAGAAGATCCCTATCTTGTAACATATTTGAAAAATTATACTCAAATGGATCAAAGATAGAAACATTAAAAATACTTTAAGGTAACACAAACAAGGCTGAAATACAAATGACTGACTAAAAGAAGATATTTGCAATACATCAACTTGGATAGTATTCAGAATATATATATTTTTAAGTACTACAAATTAGTAAAAAAAGGGCAAGCAGTTCAAAAGAAAACTGGAGAAAAGATGTAAACATACAATTCACTAAAGATGAAATCTGAATGACCAAAAATCCATATTAACAAATCTTGGCTTCGCTAGTAATAAGGAAATTGCAAATACCTGGGAAAAAAATTAAATGTTTATAATATAAAGGATTGGCAATAATGTGGGGAAATGGGCCCTCTTATAAACACTTCCAGAACATCTTAATTCTGACAAGCTACATTTCCAGTATTTAACTTATTTGAACAGTGCAGCTCTAGAGTGACTCACATGTGCATAAAAAGACACATACAATGTTTCTAATAGCAAAAATCATAAAACTCTAGTGAAATGTTATATATCACGCAGTTGAATACTATTTAACAGTTAAAAGGAATACTTAGGTGTAAATATACAGAAACATGGACAGACCTCAAAAAATTAGAGTGAAAGAATTACAAATGATACACAGAAAATAGCACTTATGTTCATTAAAAAAGTTAAACAATACAATACTTATAGTTTGTACATACACTTTTTTTTTTTAATGGACTGAGAGAATACCAGCTAATTATACTAGTTGCTTCTGGGGAGGATGAAAGAGTAATGGGCCTGAGAGTAGAAGACAGATAAGTTCAACTTTTATTTGTATTATTTTATCTTTTTTAAAAATATATTTTTATTGATTTCAGGGAGGAAGGGAGAGGGAAAGAGAGAAACATCAATGATGAGAGAATCATTGATCAGCTGCCTCCTGCACACCCCACACTGGGGCTCAAGCCCATAACCTTGGCATGTGCCCTTAATAGGAATGGAACCTGGGACCCTTCAGTTCACAGGTGGATGCTCTATCCACTGAGCAAAACCGGCCAGGGCTAAAATAGATTTTTATTCATTTCAGAAAGGAAGGGAGAGGGAGAGAGAGATAGAAATATCGATGATGAAAGAAAATCATAGATAGGCTGCCTCCTGCATGCCCAACTGGGGATCGAGCCCACCACCTGGGCATATGCCCTGAACAGAATCCAATCGTGATCGATGCTAACTCACTGAACTACACCGGCTGGGCTTATTTTTTCTTTTTTAAACGTGAGGAAGCAAATAGATCATAATGTCAATAGTCAATGTGGGGTAAAGGTATAGATATAATATTCTCTGTCTTAAGTTTCACATAGTAAAAATAATTCCCATTTTCAGGAAAAAAAAATTCCCATTTTAAGTAAATAAGATGGCTGCAGATGGTAAAAATATTATCCTGTAACTTCCTGCCAGTCCCCAAATAGCTGACTGGCATTCTAGTCTTGTGAGCCCACAAGTCATCCTAGCTCTATTCATGGGATAGCTGCAGCAGGGATGCCCAGGGGGCGTGAGCAGGAGCTGCAGGCTTGTGAAGTGTTGGGTCCGGATGGACAAATAACAGGTTTTTGGAAATGAATTACAATACTAAGCTATAAATTGGAGTGCAGCACAGTAAATATGATGTATAAGAAGGGGGAAAGGTAGGTGCTGGAGACGCAGGATGTAGCGTAGGAAGGAGTACCTAGAAGTGTGACTTGGATCCGAAGACTTGAGACCCGAAGAAGCAGTTTGGGGGCCGTGGAGGTACAGCAAGGCTCTTCAACTTCTAGAGCCTAAGCCGCTCGCTACTTCCACTGCTCCTCGGAACGCGCTGTTCTGGCGACTCCTCCTCCCTTTCGGCCACTACCCTGCCATCTACAACCCCCAACACCCTCCACCCGGGGCAATGAACCTTAAAGAGCCACCGCAGCCTGAGATCGTGGACCGCAAACACATTCTCCCGCCAATTCGGCCCTTTGACCTCCGCCTTCTGACCCAGAGAGCTACTCTTCCGCCTCTCGAAGCCCGGGAATTCGTTCTGGGGCCTCAAAAGCCGTTCTTTCTGAAAAATGACTCCCTAGGAGGCAAGAAGTCAAATGCCGTGAGCAGTAAGATATGTTACAAATATATTCTCATTCACTAAAAATCTCTGATCCGGAGCGGAATGAAAACTTCCGGGTCAGATTCAATGTATTCTGGGAAATGTAGTTCTTAGCTTCCACGCCTCACTCTTTGGAGCCTAGGGTGAGGGAGCGTCGCGAAAGTTGACGGATTATGGACCCTTCTCTTTCGTTCTCCAAAGGGGAGAATTGTTGAAATATTTGCCCTGAAAATAATACACGATCAGCTTCTCATTTTCCAAGAACGCTCCAACGCCGAAGCTTGGAAATGCGAGGGAACCGTTCCTCCTTGACCTTTAAGTGAGTATCAGGTAGATGGTCTCTTAGTCCCTGTCAAGTCTCGGCCTGTCTCGATGCCCCGCCCCCTTTGCCGGAGCCTACGCTGCTGATTGGCTAGGAGCACTTGAGCAGCGGAAGCAGCTGGCTCGCGGGCGGACGGGGGAGGGGGAGACCTGTGAAGATGGCGGCAGTGGTAGAGCTAGAGGTTGGAGGAGGTGCTGCCGGGGAACGGGAGCTGGATGAGGTAAGAGTTGAGAGTCGAGGAGAGACTCAGCCTAAAACTGAAAGGAGGAGAGTGGTGGTGGTATCGGGAATAATTCATTTCCTAGGATAGACCGGGAGAGGGAAGGTGCTAATTGGGAGGCGGATGCGCGGAGAGGGAAATCAGAGGTACCCTGAACTCGGGGACGCTAAGGCGGTCTTGTGGGGAGAAGACTTACGGTAACCTCTTGAGTAGAGATGAAGGACAGAGAGAGAAGCCAGATGGATAGGAGTGTAAAATCTGAGATTATTAGCTGGGGGCCGGCCCTACGTTAGAACTCAAGGGTGGAGGAGGTAGCTTGAGCTGGAGGGGCGTGGATTTCTGGAAGGGAAGGTTGGCTTTACCTGTGGAAAAGACTGACTAGGTTTCAGGTGGGGGTTGAGGATGCGGTCCGGGGAAGGGTGCTAATCTACTAATATTATAGCTTTGGGTTATTAAATGTAAGAGCTATTTTATTTATCCCTACAGTCTAGGAGTTTGTACATAATGTATGCTCAGTAAAGTTTGGGTCAACTAATGAACAAATGGATGAATGAATAATTGCAATCCAGAATTTATCCATTCACTCATTTAACAAACATTCAGTATCACCTTTGTGCCTAGTCCTGGGCTAGGTGACAGGGCCACAAGGGGTCCTCCCATTGCAGAGGCCACAGTCTAGTGGTGGGAGACACACAAGAAGATTAGTCATTGCGTCAGATACACTGTAATTGTGGCACTGAGAAGAGGGGACCGCTTCACTTTGGGCTGAGGCAGGCTTCCAGGAGGAGCTGAGTCTTAAAGGATAAATGATCTCTATCTCCATCTAGACTCATGAGTTCTTTGAGGGTGAGCTTTGTGAGGGTCTCTTTTACGTATCTAATAGACACTTAACAACAGCTGTTGTTAAGGACCAATTACCAGTGGTCCTTGAAGGAATGCGAGGAGGAAGGAGATACTGAGTTTGAAGGGAATGAAGGGACAGTGCTAAGAAGCAGAGAAAGAAGGTGAGAAAGGAAAGGGAAGAGATTCTGAGGCCAGAGATACATTCATAGCTAGCAGTGCTTGTAGTCTTGCACATGACAGCATATGAACAGCACTGAGGAATAGGAGGAAGGGAACTGACTGTCAGGAATGGAACCAGTGGAATGTCTGGGGGATGAGGATCTTGGAGGCCCTGGCCATGTTTTGGGTGGTGGGGTTGGTGGGGAGGATTGAGGATGAAGCCCAGAGAAAGGGAGTAGAAGTGGACTTGAGAAGCAGACTGTTGTTTGGTGGCGGGATGACTTGAAGGTTTTGGTTTATCTGATTGGGATCACTAAGGTTGGGGGTGGAGACTGAAAAAAGGACAGGTGGTCAGAACAGGAGTTGGTTTTTAAAGCAGGTTTTAGTTTCATAATTCCCAATTACTAGAGACTAAGGGTGCTTGGATACCACTTGGTTGGTGAGGAGGTTGTGCAAATGACCTCCAAGACCTGTTCCAGCCTTAAGTTTTTGTGCTTACAGTTGGCTGCAGGTCACAGATATATTTGAAAGTGCTTTGAAAAAGGTAAATACTGTATTGAAGTTATATATGGTTTATTAGTCGTGGGCTCTCCTTTGAGGGAGCCTGATTTCAGTTACACATATCAGGGTTTTTTATGTGAGACATTTTTTATCTTTGCTTCTTAACTTTTCTTCCCTATTTGTTTTTAGAACTTAAGAGCTTCTAGTGGCATAATATACTTCTAGAGCAGTGGTTCTCAACCTTTCTAATGCCACGACCCTTTATCTGTGTTTTCCGATGGTCTTAGGCGACCCTGCTAGCGTTTCTCAACCTGTGGGTCGTGACACACAGGTTGAGAACCGCTGCTGTAGAGCCTTAAGACCATCGGAAAACACAGATATTTACATTACGATTCATAACAGTAGCAAAATTACAGTTATGAAGTAGCAACAAAAATAATTTTATGGTGGGGGGTCACCACAACATGAGGAACTGTATTAAAGGGTCGCGGCATTAGAAAGGTTGAGAACCACTGTTCTAGAGCGTCAAGTCCAGAGGTCAGTTTTATTTGTAACCACAGGTATTCATCTCACAAACTTCCGTTACCTGTTACTAAGAAAGAATATAATTTGTTGTCTGGAAATTCTGTAGGGACTGATTCTGTCCTTTTCTTTGTGTTTTTAAGAAAGTAACTTGGAGAAGCAGGAACAGTCTTTCCTTCAAGCTCCAAACAACAAAGACCCTCCAAAACAGGGGTCTCGTCTGGGGGACCTTAGTTTGTGTGCAAATTTCTACTTATGTCTCCCCAGTTATTTCTTAACAGCCTTAACTAGTGAAAGAAGGTGAAACCCATCCTTCAATTAGTAATTATGGGGATCTGTTGTGCACTGGGAAATCACAGATGAGTAAGCCAGGATCTTTATCAACTTAACAGTGTAGTGAAGAGACATGCAAATAGCCCCTTACAATACAAGATAATTGCTATAATGGAAGTGTGTAATAAATTTACCAGGTAGTGGGGCACAAGAGACAAGCATTTGAGTGAGCTACGGGGAATCTTTATGATAGAGATATGTTTATAGAAAAGCAGTGATTTGCATGTGGCATCAGAGTTCCTTCCTTTAGCACTTTCTGCTAGTTAGGGACTATAAAAGAGTAGTGGATAGCCTAGCAAAAATTCTGTTGGTACTCTTTGTCACTCCTTTGGAAAGACTGCTCATGCTTTAGTTTGTTCTTTAGAATGTAGTACCTATGGTTTTCAGTATCAGATGCCCTTAGTATGATAAATAGTCTGGAACAGCAGTCATCAGTTCATTCACAATTCTTTCCTCTTCTTTTTTCTTTTTTTTTAAAATATATATTTTATTGATTTTTACAGAGATGAAGGGAGAGGGAGAGAGAGTTAGAAACATAGGATGAGAGAGAAACATCAATCAACTGCCTCCTGCACACTCCCTGCTGGGGATGTGCCCACAACCAAGGTACATGCCCTTGATTGGAATCGAACCGGGGACCTTTCAGTCTGCAGGCCGATGCTCTATCCACTGAACCAAACTGGTTAGGGCCTTTTTTCATTATTATTTTCTCTAATAGTTGAGGTAATCTGGGCTTTGCTAACTGCTCCTGTTTTAGAGAGGTGGATAGAAAAGAAGGCTTAAGAAAAGAGCTATTGATAAAAAAGGCTATTGCTTGTTGAGTCCTTACCATAAACCAGCTCCTGTTGAAAGCCCTTTACTTTCATTATCTCATTTATTACTAACAGTAGCCCTGTGAGTTAGATGGTGTTAACCAGCCTCCTATCTAATAAAGAGGGAATATGCTAATTGACACTCACACTGTCACAAAGATGGTGACGCCCACAGCCAATAAGGAGGGAATATGCTAATTGACTTCCCTGCCCTCAAAGATGATGGCACCCATAGCCACAATTTGGCGGTGCCCAGTCCCTTCAGCCCCGCCTGGGCGGCAGGCGCACGGCAAGGCTCCTCGCACCTGCCTCCAGAGTCCCCTAGTCATATCAGCCCCCCCCAGCCGCCCAGGGCCGGCCCAAGGCACAGGTAACCAGGGCCAGCCGAGGCTTGCACTGCCGGCAGTGGCAGCAGCAGAGGTTTGATGGGGCGTCGCCTTTCCCTGATCACCAGGTCACCTCCCACCCCTCAGGGCTCCCGGACTGTGAGAGGGGGCAGCCCGGGCTGAGAGACCCCACCCCTCCATGCATGAAAATGGAGTGCACCAGGCCTCTAGTATTTTATAAGTGAGAAGATTGAGCTAGAGAGGGTGGGTAACTTTCCTAGAATTCCAGTTTGTGAGTGGGGAAGTGCAGATGCCAACTCAGTGCTATACTGAACTTAGCCCATGAGACACTGAGCACCTTGATTCCATTTCTTTCTCCATGATTGTGCTCTGGGGGTAGGTAATTTAAAACTGTATGGTCTCAATTATATGTGAAAATTGATATAATACATTTGATAAGTGACTTATTTAAAAGAGCATTTTGAGTCTCATTTTTATGAGGTAAGTTTTATTAGTATTCCCTGTTTATGATCAAAGAAGTTGAGATTCAGAATATTTGAGATACACCAGTGGTCTTGCAGCTACTAAGTGGTATCACTAAGCTTTTAACCCATTTTTATAGATTCCAAAGTGTTTGTTTTCCCTCAGTTTAAAAAACTAAACTGCAGACTCATCTTATTAAAGTAAAACTACTTCTGTTTTTATATACAAAAGTCCTAGCATTAAAACATGAAGCAGCATTTCATTCCCGAGAGGCTCAAAATGGAGGCTAACAAAAGTAATATTGGTTTTCTATACAGGTCCTTTAATTTACAGATAATCTGATTCTGTTGAACCCCTGGTCATGAGGAGTGATTAGCCCAATGGTGGTTAGGGAGATGAGAAATGGGTCTAGCCAGCTCAGGCTGGGTATTAAATAGGCTGTGATGAGTGGCAAAGCTCAATTCTTTCTCTCAACTTGAGCATGTTCATAGGATAAAGCCTGGGTACTGGCTGGGAGGCTCAGAAGCAGACCTACTCTTGGAGCCAGTGCGTTCCTCCTGGAATGGGTAGCTGGCCAGCTCCTGAGAGGAATTGGAGGCATCATCTTGGCACAGAGAGAGCTGGCTTGGAAGCTAAGGTAGAAAAGCACTTCAACATCCAATCTGGGCCAGCCCATCCACCTGACCAGTGCCTGCGAATTTTGGATGTGGATGTGTCCACTCCCAGTGCTTGTTCATTTGCCAAAATGATGTGATATGCAGATCAGTGAGTAGCTTCCAGCTCAAGTTCAAAGCAAGTAGCCCAGCCTAGAACTAACTTAAGGTGTTATTACCTCAAGTGTGTAATTTACCTCTCCTGGGCCCTGTTTTATTCTTGCTAAAAGAGGAGATTGGACTAGATTGGTGGTTTTTAAACCTTTATTTAGTCATGAAACCCTTTATTCAAACACAATCTTTGAAACCTTATGGTCCTTTACGGGACTCAGAATGCCAAGGGTGTCTCAAGGAGCTTTCTCTTACTGCCTGCTGATTAGGTGACCCTACTTTATGTTCCTTCAGATCCCCTCTACTTCCCCTAGCCCAGCCCTACCAAGCATTATTTTAATTGTCTGTCTCACCCACTAGACTTAGCTACATGAGAGAAAGCAGAGTCCAAGTCTATCTTGCTCATTGTTGTAGTCTCTTCACTCACCATGGTGCCTGGCATACATCAGGCACCTAATAAGTGTTTGATAATTATTATTTTTGAGTAGTAATAGTAATAGGTACCATTTAGCAAATGTTTGTGATATACCAGTTCCTCTGCTCAATAATACATGCTTTTTGATTGAATGCTTACAGCATTCCTATTTGAAATGAATTGTTGGACTAAATCATGTCTATAGCTCTTTCTGATTACTGCCAGGTCTTTGTTAGTGCTGTCCTGTCTGCTGGAATATCTTTTCTTTCCCTCTATGCTCTTCCAAATCCCACCTGTACTTTAAGGTTCTGGCACAAGGTTCTCTCAGCTTTTAGAGCTATTCATATCAATACTGACATCTTCTTTCCCTGCTTTTTATAATTTTTTTGTGTTCATTTATTAATTTGTCACACTTTTCTGAAGTAACTGCTGTGTGCCAGGCACTGTGCTATGCTTAATAATACCAAGATGGATGAGGAGTTCACAGACTAGCAAAAATAGATAAATAAGTACAAAATTGTGGTGTGACAGTGGGTACATCCAGGAGAAAATGGCAATCCATGTCATATCTCCTCTTCCCAGCTAGATTGGTAAACCCCAGTAGGCAGGCTGTGGAAATTCCCATCCTTCTTTAAGTAGTAATCACTGTTTTGTGTTTTTTTTGTTGTTGTTTTTTCTCTTGTGGGTCTCTCCTTCTAGACATTTGATACATGTTCTTTGTTTCCAGCTCTAAGGATTATCTGTGAAAGCCAAAATCTTATTGAGGGATTGAGGCATGTGTGACTGAAATTTAATCTTGGATATCTTACCATTTATTTTTGAATTTTTTAAAGGCATGTAAAATGAGTAGTAGCATGGTGTAGTGGGGGGAAAAACTAGAGTAGTAAACAGTAGACCTAGGTTCTAGACTAGGAGTAGCAGGTCCTGTGCATAAGTATTTTATATGTATATTAATACCACAACCTTACAAGGCAGGTACTATTATAGTTATCCCCATTCTACAGATATGGAAACAGGCATAGAGTATTTAACTTGTTTAATATCATACAACCACGTGACAGAGCTGGGGTTTAAATCCAAGAGGACTCTAGCACCTGTGCCCGTAAACACTCTGGGCAATATGAGTGGCTTTATCCTTTCCATATTGTCCACTAGACATTTTGTGTAAGTGTGGGACTTCATTTACAGAGGTGATTTGACTGGGGTCATGCTGTCTGTTTCTCCCATAAGACTGGATTCTCTTTGAAAGTCCTATCCATACCTATATTTCTTGTACTTGGCATAGAGTATGATTCAATAAATGTGTGAAGATACAAACTCATGAAGGATTCCAATCTCCCTGTACCTCAGTTCTTCATCTGTAAAATAACAGGTTGGGATTAGATGACCTTCTGGAGGACAGCTTTGAAAGTCCTGGATCCTAGTGTCTAACACTGCCTGTGTTTCCTACAATTCCTTTCAGGTACTCAGTAAATACTAGTGAATGACTGGACAAATGAAGGTATAATTATTGTTAACAATCTGTGCTAATAATATTGGATGAGAGAAGAAAAATGGTGATAGGAAAGTTGTAGACAAAAAGGCCTACATATGACCTGGAATTCCATAACCTTTGACTTTTTAAAAAAAATCCTCACCCAAGGTTATGTTTTTATTGATTTTAGAGAGAGAGGAATGGGGAGAGAAAGAGAAACATTGATCGGTTGCCTCCCATATGTGCCCCAAACAGGGATCAGACCTGCAACCTTTTGGTGTATGGGACGAAGCTTGAACAAACTGAACCCACCCAGCTAGGACCATAACCTTTGACTTCTTATGTGATCCGAGTCTCATACTCTGGCACACACTTGTGTACAGACAGTCTTTCCTGTTTGATTTCCCATTACACTTCCCATCCCCAGGTCACTCTTGCTTTTTAAGTCATTTTTTTATTAACCTTATGACTTAATAACTGATCTACTTCCAGAAGGAAATAAGGTGCCATCTGATCAATAAAGTGGGGTTGGAGAGAGAAGAAGAAAAGATGAAGACAAATGTTCTAATTCCTTGAGTGCAGAGACTATCTTTATCATGCCTGTACATTCCTCAGTTCTTGGCACATAGTAGACACCAATATATTTATTGAATAAATAAGAATGTTTGTAGGTATGGATTCTGCTAAAGATTAAGGAAGTGTTGACTAAACCACAAAGGCTAACTGACATACCCACTATCTATTCTGATATAATACAATAGTGCCTGACAAATATTTGCTTACAAACTGCTTATGAAGTGTTTTCATTTTTAGTTAATGCTATATTGCTTCTTACCAGTGAGTTATAGGTACTGAATCTTGAGGCCTTGCTTTCTGCCACCATAGCTCCCTATATAGATTTCTTTAGCACTTACCATGTTGCATTGTTTGTCTCCCCCATTAGTCAGTCAGTGAACTCCTTGAGGGGACATAACAGTATCATTCTTCATCTCTGTGTTCCTAGTACCTAACCTCTCACAGTAGCTAACAGAGTAGATATTCAAATGTTTATTGTGTTTGAATCTTAAATCTAGTCCATCCAATCCACCCATGTTGAACATCCCCAACAAGTTATCACTCAGTCTATGTTTAAACACCTCTAATGATAGCTTATCATTCTACAGTGAGTCTAAATCCTCTTTGAATACCTCTGTTGCAAAATTCTTCAAATTGGGCTAGAATTATTATTTCTGTAGCTTCATTGTTTTAGTCCTCTTTGTTCCTTTTCCCAGATCCTGCTTGTTTACTTCTTTGACCCAAGGAGAGGCACAAGTGCTGGCAGAGAATGCCTCTGGGGAGTGTAGGTTCAGTCCACCTGGGGCTATTTGGCCTGAGAGCTTAGAAGTTTATTCCATGAAAGCCAACCGAAGATCATCCATTTGGTGTCATTCTTCATATCCATTTTATTTGTGTTTTCCCTTTTTGTTTTGTTAATCTTCAACTGAGGATATATTTTCTATTGATTTATTTTTTAGAGAGTGGGAGAAAGAGGATGGGGGAGAGAGAGAAACATCAATGTGAGAGAGACACATTGATTGGTTGCCTCCCGCAGGGGGGAATTGAACCTGTAACCCAGGTGTGTGCCCTTGACTGGAAATTGAACCCATGACCCTTAGGTTTTCGGGCCAACGCTCTAACCACTTACCAACACTGGCCAGGGCTGTGTTTTCCTCTCTTTTTCTTTTTTTATGAGACTGATGCGCTACCTACTGCGCTAATGAGGCACCTTCTTTTTCTTTTTTTTAAACATTTGTGGATTCCTTTATTTCTTGAGGGTTGGGGAAGGTATTTCTTAATAATAGTCTTTAAAAAATATATTTTTGTTGATTTCAGAGAGGAAAGGAGAGAGATAGAAACATCAATAATGAGAGAGAATCATTGATCAGCTCAACTACTCAGCCATGGGCCTGGCTGTTTTCCCTTCTTGACATCCTTTCTGTCTTTGCTCCTCAGAGGTAAACATAAACTCATTAGTTCCCTCTAAAGTGCAACTTTCCCAAGGGGATGCAGAGTTATGGCCATGGGGCTTTTAGCCCTGGGCAACTAGAGAGAAACAGTGCCGAAAGGGGAAGCAGAGAGCTGGAGGCAGAGTGCATAAGCTCTGCTAAGGTTTGCGTTCCCTCTGCCCTTCCCCCTTCCAGTAGGGTGTTCTCAATAACTGAATGCCTCTGTTGCTTAAGAGGCTTCCAGTGACGTTTGACTCTCCATTGCCCATTTGATTGAGCCGAACCTCTTCTTGTGTCTGTTACTTAGGGCCTTGCAGAAACAATCTTTCTCCTTTTATTCTAAGGGTAACAATAATAGCTAATTTTTCTTTTTGATTAATCCTCACCCGAGGATATTTTTTCCATTGGTGTTTTTCTTTTTGTTTTTTTTTTTTTAAGAGAGAGTAGAAGGTAGGGGGAGAGACAGAGAGAAACATCGATGTGAGAGATGTGAGAGAGACACATCAATTGGTTGCCTCCTGCACGTGCCCCGGGGCCTGGGGCCAGGACTAGATCCACACTGCAACTGAAGTACTGTCCTTGACCAGAATTGACTGAGACCCTTCAGTCAATAAGGGCCGATACTCCAACCACTGAGCAAACCCGGCTAGGGCATAGCTAACTTTTTTAGTGCTTGCCGTGGTCTAGGCCAGTGGTCGGCAAACTCATTAGTCAACAGAGCCAAATATCAACAGTACAATGATTGAAATTTCTTTTGAGAGCCAAATTTTTTAAATTTAAACTTCTTCTAACACCACTTCTTCAAAATAGATTCGCCCAGGCCGTGGTATTTTGTGGAAAAGCCACACTCAAGGGGCCGAAGAGCCGCATGTGGCTTGCGAGCCGCGGTTTGCCGACCACTGGTCTAGGCAGTATGCTAAGCATTTTACATGCATTAGCTCTTTTATTCTGTTTTAATACTGTCATCATCTTTACTTTCCAGATGAGGAAAACTGAGGCACAGCTAAGTAATTTATTAAGGGTTTCATAGCTTGTAAGTGGAGTTGGGATTTGACCCTGGCGATGTGACTCTGTGATCTCTATTGCTGGTGTAGTCTATAATATGGATTCACTATTTTCAAATTTAATTATGTATTTATTGAGCATTTAATTATGCCAGACATTTTATTTGGTCTTGGGAATTCATATATGGATAAAGAGACAATCTATGCTTCAAGGTCCTTGCTTTTGTGAAGTTACTTCCTTTTTCTTTTTTTTAATCTTCACCCGAGGAGATTTTTCCATTGATTTCTTAGAGAGAGAAGGAAAGACAGAAAGGAATATAGATGTGAGAGAAACACATTGATTGGTTGCCTCCTGCACGTGTCCGGACGAGGGCCTGGGCCTGGACGGATCCTGCAACAGAGGTACCTTGACCGGAATCGAACCTGGGACCCTTCGGTCCGCAGTCTGTTGGTCTCCACTGAGCCAAACCGGCTTGGACTGAAGTTATTTTCTAATGGAGCATCAGAGTAGATAACAAATAAATAACAAACAAGATAACTCCAAATGGTTATAAGTGCTCTGAGGGTGATGTGGTAGAGAAAGAGGCTGCTACTTTAAATAGGGTTGTTATGGAATGCCTCCTAGGAGGTGATATTTGGACCAAGACCTGAATAATGAAGACCTAACACTTATGAAGATTTGGAAGCAAACATGTGTCAGGTAGAGGGAGAAGTTGATGCTAATAAGCTAAGCATGTGTTGGGACCAAAAAGAAGGCCAATGTGACTGAATTATAGTAAGCAGGTGAAAAGTAGTACCATTTGAGGTCAGGAAGTTAGGCAGAGTCAGATCTGTAAGGACTTGTAGATGCTGATAAACATGTTGAATTTTATTGATTGTACAATGAAAAGATTTTGGATGGCTTTAAAACTAGAAGTTAAGTGAGCGGATTTGCATTTTAAAAATGATGTTCCTGGCTGTTTTTAGGAATTGGATTGGGGGGCATTCAAGGAGAGCAATTAGACTATTGCAGCAGTGCACATGAGAAATGATAGCGTTGTAGTTGGGAGTGGGGGTGGGTGGCAGCTGAGACCATGGAGAAAAGTGGATGAATTTAGAATGTGTTTTAAAGTAGAGTCTACAGACTTGCTGGTGGATTGGACATGGGATGTAAGAGAAAGAAAATAATTAAGCTCAACTTTCAGGTTTTTTGGATTTGTTTTGCTCTGATTTGATCATTGGTTGATGGTGTCACTTGCTGAAACAGGAATGACCAGGGAAGAAATTTGGAGGGAGGAGGGAGGAAATATAAAAAATTCTGTTTGGCCACATTAAGTTTGAGATGCTGCTATTTAAACATCTAAGTGGCGGTGTTAATTAATTAGGTAAGTGGAAATATGAATTTAGAACTCAGGGGAGATGTCTGAACATTGGTCTGGGACTCTAAAGCTCTGACATTTTATCCTAGTTCTGTCACAGAGTTGTTAGGCACTGTTAGGTAAGTGAAATATTATCAGCTTAAAATATTAATGAAGTTATTTGTTATGCCAGTCTCATGCCTATGAGGGGAGAATCCTGTTCACTCATTTATTCATTGATCAAACATACTCTGAGCATTTACCAGGGCACTATTTTAGCTGTGAAGGATAATGAAGACATAGGCCCTGTCCTCAGGCTGCTCACAGTCTAGTGCAGTGATGGGCAACCTTTTGAGCTTGGTGTGTCACACTTTGCCAAAAAACTGAGCATAACTCTGGTAGTGTGTCACTTTGAGGAAAAAACATTATTTTGCAAATATTTCATCCTCAGGAGCAGCAAATGTTTCATCCTCGGCATGCGGCCGCTGCGGCCGCGTGTCATCAGAAATGGCTACGCGTGTCAGTGCTGACACGTGTGTCATAGGTTCGCCATCACTGGTCTAGTGGAATGATTAGTCATATAAACAGATGATGTAACAACTGCTGTAATACAGAGAAGCACAGAGATCTCTGGGAGCACAGAAAATGGTGGGCAAGGGATCAGGAAAGGCTTCCCAGAAGTGGCACTTTAGCTGGTATGAAAGATGACTAGAAAGTAACCAACTAAAGAAGGAAGGGAAGGGTCCTCTTGGCCAGAGGAACAACATGTGCAAGGTGGGAGGTGAGAGGGAGAGAATGGCACTGCCAGGGAACTGTGTGTAGTTTAGTATTATTGAAGCATCAGAGTAGAAGGTGGGGAGTAATCAGAAAGTAGGGAGACTGGAAAGGAAGACTTGTGTGAGATTATTGAGGCCTTATAAGCTGTGCTAAGGAGTCTGGATTTTTATCTGTAACTAGTGACCCAGTGCATGAAATTTGTGCACATTAAAAGGGGATTAATTAGAGGAAATAATTTAATATTGTTATTTTCCCTTTCTCTATAATAGAAGTGTCAGAGATGAAAGGAAATTAGTAAAATGTATATGAAAATCTTCCTCCTGTCAGAGTCTGGAGCACACCACGGGACCCAGAGTCAAGTCCCCGCCCACCCACATGCGCCTCAAAATTGTGTGAGACCCAGACCCGCCTCCCCCCCCCCCCCATTGGGCTAGATCCAGACCCGGCCAGTCCCACCTTTGTCAAGCCCCGCCGGGCAGGGGGCGTAGCCTCAGGTCCACTGGCCCGGCGCCGGGATGGGGGGCATGGCCTGAGGTCCCCCAGCCCAGACCAGGGCGGGGGGCGTGCCTTGAGGTCCCCCATCAAGCCCCACCAGGTGGGGAGCATGGCCTGAGGTCCTCCATCAAGCCCTGCCAGGCGGGGGGTGGGGGGGTGGCGCAGCCTCAGGTCCCCTGGCCCAGCACTGAGAGGGGGCTGCAGCCTCAGGTCCCCTGTCAAGCCCCGCTGGGTGGGGGGCATGGCCTGAGGTCCCCTGTCAAGCCAAGCCAGGCAGTGGGGTGCAGCCTCAGGTCCCCTGGCCCAGTGCTGGGGCGGGGGGTGCGGTCTGAGGTCCCCCGGCCTGGTGCTGGGGTGGGGGGCGTGGCCTGAAGTCCCCTGTCGAGCTCCACCAGGGTGTAGCCTGAGTTCCCCTGACCCAGCACTGGGGGTGCACCTTGAGGTCCCCTGTCAAACCCCACTGGGTGGGGGGCATGGCCTGAGGTCCCCTGTCAAGCCCCACCTGGTGGGGGGCGCATCCTGAGGTCCCCCGGCCTGGTGGTGGGGCGGGGGGAGCAGCCTGATGTCCCCTAGCCCAGCACTAGGACAGGAAGCACATCTTGAGATCCCCCGTCAAGCCCCGCCGGGTGGGGGGCATGGCCTCAGGTCCCCCGGCCTGGTACCGGGGCATGGGGCGCAGCCTGAGGTCCCCTGTCAAGCCCCACGGGGGCGGGGGAGGGTGTAGCCTCAGGTCCCTGCTGATTGCTTGTTAAACCTTTGCACTTGCTTGCTTTTTTCTCGAGCTGCTACCGATGCTAACCGTGTCGAGTCACACTCGACATCCGAGTGCAAAAGGTTAAGGCTCCTTATGGGAACTTGGCCTCAGCTGTGGGTGCAGCCATCTTTGTGATGGAGTGATGGTCAATTAGCATATTCCCTCTTTATTAGATAGGATGGATGATTAGCTACGGAAGAGCTTTAGGTGAGTGACATGGATCAGGTTTGCTTTAGAAAGATCACTCTGGGGACAGAAATGGAGAAGAGATTAAAGAGGCAGGGAAGACTTGCCTTAATCCAGGTAAGGGGCTTCCAGATTTATCTATTTCCAGAGTGCATGTACTTTCTGGTACATTATACATAGTACAGGGGAGCATATGTTAAGTGCCAGAGGAGTTGCAGGACAGAGGAAGGTAAAACTGGAAAGGTAGTCTGGGATCAGATTGTGGCCAGGTGTGGTCACAAGAGCTCACTTTCAGTGTTCTTGTTGAGAGCATTGTGCAGCCTGCTGAGGAGTTCTGACTTTCTTTTATAGGCAGCATTGGGACACCAGAAAATGTTGAACTTGAGTGACACAGTGACTGGCTAAGAGGGTATGAGGTTGAAGGGCCTCATTTGTAACTTGAGTAATAAAAAGGAAGGAAAAGATTGTAGAGACATTTCCACACTGACCTAGGCCTTCTGGTACAACCACCTGTGTTCTGCATTCGCCCCAAAGCATCCTTTGGTCCTATTTGTATGCTGTGATAAGTTTGGAAAGTATTTATTGTTGTTATTAATGATCATGTAGGGTTTCATGTTAGTATTTCTCTTATGAGGAAGACTCACTTTCTAACTTAGTAGCCACAAAGGATGGGGCACTTTTGCTAGCTCTGCATCTCTGATGTGGTCCAGATGCCAGCCTGTCTCTTTTCTTTGGATCAACTTCTGAGTTCCTTAAGAAGAAAGGTCACTTCAAGTCACTTGAAGCCAAAGTATCATTTACTGCTATGAATGAGCATAGTTTGTGATTCTGTCATGTCCTTGATATCTCCCACTGGCTAAGGGATTGGAGGGAGGGGCCAGTATCTAAGTGATGAAGAATTTTGATATCTACTTCTGAGTGTGGGCCACTGAACAAAAGTTGCTTCTTTATTCTCAGAGAGAGTAGCAGTTTCAGGGGTGACTGATAGCAATGAATATATACAGATTAAGTTCTATTGGTTTCAGATGGTTTTCCCAGTTCCTCTGATTACTTCAGCAGCATTCCCATTGTTTCTTCAGGAGTGAATTATTCAGTCTCTGTATTTCCAAAGTATGTGGTTTGTGTCTAGTGCTAGGTGTGAAGTGTGAGAGGGATACTGAATGAGTAAGGCATTATGTAACATCCATCTAACATTTATTGGACACATCCAATGTGCCAGATTATGTGCCAATTCTTTGAAACACAAAGATGAATAATATTCCAATGATTCTTGGACCACTTGACACCCAGTAGGATTGTTAAATGGGAGAAAATATCTGATGAAGGACACGTGTTCAGAATATATAAAGACTCTTACAACTCAACAAGAAAAAGATAAATAACCCACTTAAAAATGGACAATCTGAATAGACTTTTTTTCCAGAGAAAATATACATGGAAAGATGTTCAACATCCTTTACCCATCAGCGATCCCACTTCATACCCACTATGATGCCATAATAAAAAAACACATAACAACAAGTGTTGTTGAGAGAGTGGAGAAAATGGAACCCTCATACGTTGCTAGTGGAAATGTAAAATAGTATAGTGGCTGTGGAAAACAGTTTGGCAGTTCTTAAGCATAGTTACCGTATGATCCAGTAATTCCACCCCTAGGTATATACTTGAGAAATTAAAACATATGTCAACACAAAAGCTTATACACAAATGTTCATAGCAATATCATTCATATTAGCCCCAAATTAGAAGCAACCCAAATGTCTAAAAACTGATGGATAAATAAGATGTATATCCGTACAGTGGAATGTTACTTGGCAAGTAAAGAAAAGAACTGATACATGCTATAACATGGATGATCCTTGAAAAAGATTATGCTATGTGAAAGAATCCCATCCAAAAAGACCATCCTACCTAATAAAAGAGTAATATGCAAATTGACCCTAACTCTGCTACACCAACAAGCCACGCCCACCAGCCAAACAGGAGCAAATATGCAAATAAACCCAACCAAGATGGCTACAGCCACAGAGAGCAGGAGAGAGGCTTGGGTTTCCCCAGCAATGGAGGAAGCCAAGCTTTCTGCCTGCCCTTGCCGGCCTAGGCCTCCACTCAAGGCTACAAAGTTTCAATTATAGAAGGTAAATAAATCCAAACAGAAATGGCGGCAGCTACAGAGCTGGAAAGAGCAGGAGGCAAGGGTTGCCCCGGGCAATGGAGTAAGCAAAGCTTCTGCAGCCCTGGCTGGCCTAGGCCTCTACTCCAGGCTACAAAGTTTCAATTATAGATATACATAAATTCCAACAGAAATGGCTGCCACCACAGAGCAAGCAGGAGGCTTGGCTCCACTCCAGGCTACAAAGTTTCAATTGTAGAAGGTAAATAAATTCCAGATACCAGGGCCTCCGCTTGGGTCACCAGGGGGCGTGGCCAGCCTGCAAACCACCACAGGCCCCTCATTCAGGCCGCCCCACACCCCAAGGGAACCCCTTCAGGGCAAACCAGCTGGCCCCCACCCATGCACCAGGCCTATCTAATTAAAAGAGTAATATGTAGATTGACCATCACTCCAACACACAAGATGGCTGCCCCCATGTGGTCAAAGATCCTGCCCGCATGTGGACACAAGATGGCCGGCACAAGATGGCCAGCAGGGGAGGGCAGTTGGGAGGGACCAGGCCTGCAAGGGAGGGCAGTTGGGGGCAGTCAAGCCCACAGGGGAGGATAGTTAGGGGTGACCAGGCTGGCAGAGGAGGGAAGTTGGGGGTGACCGGGCCTGCAGGGAAGGGCAGTTGGGTGGGACCCAGGCCTGCAGGGGAGAGCAGTTGAGGGGGACCAGGCCTGCAGGGGAGGGCAGTTAGGGGCAAACACACTGGCAGGGGAGCAGTTAGGCATCAATCAAGCTGGCAGGGGAGTGGTTAGGGGGTGATCTGGCTGGCACAGAAGCGGTTAGGGGCAATCAGGAAGGCAGGCAGGCGAGTAATTGGGAGCCAGCAGTCCTTGATTGTGAGAGGGATGTCTGACTGCCCATTTAGGCCCGATCCCACCAGGAGCAAGCAGGAGGACATCCCTCGAGGGGTCCCAGATTGGAGAGGGTGCAGGCTGGCCTGAGGGACACCCCCCACCCCTGCTGTGCACGAATTTCGTGCACCGGGCCTCTAGTATAGTATAAAACTCATTTATATGAAAAATCCAGAAAAGGCAAATCTGTAGAGAAGTAGATTTGTGCTTGCCTAGGTTGAGTGTGGGAATAGGAAGTTGGCAAATGAGCATGAGTTGTGTTTTTTAGAGTGATGGAAATGATTTAAAATAAGATGATTGAGCAACTCTGTAAATATTGAATTGTCCATCTTAAGTGGATGGTATACCTCAGTAAAGCTTTAAAAACAATCCTTGGCCTCAAGATGATTAGAGCCCAGCGATGGAAACAGACTCAGAAATAATTATAAAAGTAATAAATGTGACCTTCGAGGTATGTGCAAATTGCAAAATTTTGCAGGAGAACAGAGGAGGAAACGAATTACTTCACCTGTGGAGATCTACCCGATTTTAAGCGCCTTGAGTGTGAAGCTGTTAGTTATTATTGTATCCCTGTCTAGAGCTTAACATCGGATCAGTTAACAGTTGTCAAATGGATGTGTGAATGAATAAAGTTGGAGAATGTCTCACAAGGGAATTGATATTTGAGCTGCATTTTAAAGAGTGAATAGAAATGAACTAGACGGTAAATGTGAGGAAAGAATTCTAGTGGGAGAAGACAGTAGCCGCTTTTAGTAGAAGCAGTGAGGGATATAAGGGAAGAATGTTAGGCAGTTCAGTGTGGCTAGAGTGTAAGCCATTTGGTGGGGAGTGGTGAGATAAGTAGCTTGTTGGACCAAATTATGAAGTACCTTCTGTGTCATGCAAAGGAGTTTGGACTTTAAGCCGAATGTAATAGAAGGTTATCAGAATTGGTCAAGGATACAGTCATATGTGTCTGATAAAGATCACTGTGGCTGCTTCTGTGTTATGAATCTGTTCTGGCAAGATCAGAGTTAGAGAGATCACCTTGAAAGTCACTGCATTAGTCTATGAGAGAGCAAGGATAAAGTCTATACTAAGGTGGTGTGGCAATGAAAAATTCAAGAGAGCCGAAACCGGTTTGGCTCAGTGGATAGAGCATTGGCCTGCGAACTCAAGGGTCCCAGGTTCGATTCTGGTCAAGGGCATGTACCTTGGTTGCGGGCACATCCCCAGTAGCGGGTGTGCAAGAGGCAGCTGATCGATGTTTCTCTCTCATCAATGTTTCTAACATCTCTATCCCTCTCTCTTCCTCTCTGTAAAAAATCAATAAAATATATTAAAAGAAAAAAAAAAAGAAAAGAAAAATTCAAGAGAGATTTCCTAGGTGAGTTAATGTGATCAGCACCTGGATAGTCCAGATTAGGACTTCATAGAAAGGATAATTCTGTTCTGAAAGGGTTTCTGGAAGAGGTGATGTCTGGATTGGTTCTTATGGGTGGATAGAAAAGTGTAGAATGTGTGGGAAGCTGGTGTGCACATAGGAAAGAGTGAGAGAGGAGGACCAGGTGGAGAGGAAACCAGTCTGAGAAATAACAAATTTGATAGGATAGGCATTGAAGAACCAAAAAAGCAAATGTTAGGCCCCCAAATTTGATAATGTTGAATAGGAGAGAGGTCATTAAACCATTTCTTCTACTTTTGTATATATTTGAAAAGTTTCATTTAAAAAAGCTTTACAACTCAGCTGCTTGGAGGATGTGCTGTCTTTTGATGGTAGGAGGGGTAGGGGTGGAGGGCAGACAGCAGCCACAGCAGTTATTACAGCTAGCATCTACTTTCACTTCACTGCCCAGAGTGTACTGTCCATGTTAGGCCTTTCTGTTTGGCTAAGCATGATCCCCAGATGATTTATGAGTTCTGAAAAGTGAGGTAGGTAGTTCTACTTTGATTTGTTGGCCTTGAATTCTTGGCAAGTCTAAGGAGCTGGAGAAAAAATGAATGAGAGAAGAACGGAAAGCCAAAAATATGGGTAGCCTGTGAACCTTTGGACTTCACTTGTTATTCCAGTTACACAGCAGACCACAGTATCTGTGTCCACAAGATAGAGGCAGTCAGCCTGGTTGTTGTGCTGTATTCATACCAAGTTTAGAAGCTAGCTAATCTCCTTTCTCTGTGCTTACACAGCATTTTGTTTATATGTCAGTGTTATCCTTATCATATTATATTATGTTTAATAGCCTGCCCCTCCTCCTCCAACTGTGAATACCTCAAGAGCAAAGGTTGGACTTAGTCATCTCTAATGTTTTGTGAAAGAATGAGGTCTCTAGCTGCAAAGTTGATCAGTCTTTAACTTTTGGAAGGATCAACTGAGACCTCTGAAATGCTAGGTTGCCCTGGTGAATGGAGTTCCAGAGTTTAGCTCCCTTTGCAGTTAGCAGGTACTTGAAGCCAGGGCAAGAGGCCATCCCCTGAGTGATGGATGCATATGGTAGTCACTTGGTACGCTTTCACTGATTTAATTTGGTCACAACCTGTTATATCACACCTCACCACACTGAAGGCATTTTGCTTTCACTTCTGTGGAACTAAATAAACTGGGAGTTTGGAAAGCCAGAGTGTTATAGCTAACTGCAGAACTTTGGAGTTAGACAGATTTGGTGTGAATTACTACTTTGAAAATCACCTAAGCCAATCCCCTCCCTCATTTTATATGTGGGGAAACTGAGGCATGGAGAGAAGTGCCCTGTTCTTTGGAATAAATCAAATAAATAGCCATGCCAGATTAGGACCTACAGCTGTTTTTCTTCACTGAGAAAGGTAGTTGTTGCCCTGAAACCATTTCTTGGGGTAAAATGTGGGAATGAGTTAAACCCCAAGGAATGAAGACATACCACATGGGCTAAGTTTCACTGTTCATCCCACCCAGTGTGTTCTCTTGTTGGAAACCTTTTGGGAAAACTAGAGCAGTGGTCGCCAACCTTTCGGACCTCATGGACTACCAGTGGTCCGTGGACCACCGGTTGGCGACCGCTGAACTAGAGTATCTACATGTAGCAACAAAATAGCCTTTTTTTTTTTTTTAAACTCTTTCATCTCTTTAGAACACTGCTACCAGAAATTATTTAATGTATATAAAAATATGCTTATTTACATGTTTATTATGTCTTTTGCATTAGAATGCAAGTTTAAGTTTCATAAGGAAAGAGACTTTGTTTTATGTTTGTCTTGTGATTTAATGAATGAACAAATGAATGAACAAACAAATATTTATTGGCTATCATCAAGATGCCAGGCACATGCTTCCCATGACTTTGGCATTTGTAGGTCAATGACATGTCTATTTTTTTGTTTGGATTTGATAATTTATGAGTGTAAATAAACCCTTTTTGAATACAGACTATACATTATTGTCAAATGATTGCCCAAAGACTTTATAGTGTTTATATGAGTAGAGTGAGGTTGCCTTTTTGTGTGTGTGTGGATTTAGGCAGTGTGAGATTTAGTGTGAACTTAATCCTCATGCTGTTTGATCAGAGAGACCCATTAGAAAAGAGAATTTCACAATGGGAGAAAAAGTAGAGATATGTAATACTTTAACAATAAAGATTTTTTAAAAAGGGGAAAAAAGAAAGAAAAAGAAAAGAGAATCTCAGAACAAAGTGACTTGGCAGCTTGGTGAGACAACAGGACCCAGGGCTAACTTATCCATTAGGTACAGTAGGCACAGTACTCAGGGATCTACTAAAAATGTCTGAATTTTTAAAATATATATATTTTTATTGATTTCAGAGAGGAAGGGAGAGGGAGAGACAAGGAGAGAGATATAGAAACATCAATGATAGAGAATTATTGACCGGCTACCTCCTGCATGCCCCCTACTGGGGATCAAGCCCACATTTCTGGACATGTGCCCTGACTGGGCATCAAACCCTGGTTCATAGGTGGACGTTCAACCACTGAGCCACACCAGCTGGGCAAGAGTTCATTCTTTTTGATGGCTGAGTAATATTCCATTATATACATGTACCACAATTTCTTTATTCATTCATCTATTGATGGACACTTAGGTTGCTTCCATACTTTGGCTATCCTATCTAATAAAAGAGTAATATGCAAATTGACCATCGTGCCAACACACAAGATGCCCCCCCATGTGGTCAAAGATGGCCACCCCCATGTGGACACAAGATGGCCGGCAGGGAAGGGCATTTGTGGGCAATCAGGCCAACCGGGGAGGGCAGTTGGGAGGGACCAGGCCTGCAAGGGAGGGCAGTTGGGGGGAACCAGGCCTGCAGGGGAGGGCAGTTGGGGGGGACCAGGCTGGCAAGGGAGGGCAGTTAGGGGTGACTGGGCTAGCAGGGGAGGGCAGTTGGGGGCAACCAGGCCTGCAGGGGAGGATATTTAGGGGCAACCAGGCTGGCAGGGGAGGGCAGTTAGGGGCAATCGGGCCGGCAGGGGAGCAGTTAGGCATCAATCAGGCTGGCAGGGGCGTGGTTAGGGGGTGATCAGGCTGGCAGGCAGAAGCGGTTAGGGGCAATCAGGCAGGCAGGCAGGCGAGCGTTTGGGAGCCAGCAGTCCTTGATTGTGAGAGGGATGTCCGACTGGTGGGATTGGGCCTAAACAGGCAGTCAGACATTTCTTGAGGGGTCCCAGATTGGAGAGGATGTAGGCTGGGCTGAGGGACACCCCCACCCCCCAGTGCACAAATTTTGTTCACCGGGCCTCTAGTCCTATATAATAATAGCCTAATATGCAAATTGTCTCCTCAACTGGAGTTTGGCTGGGAGTTTGACCGCTCAACCAGTCGCTATGATGTGCACTGACCACCAGGGGACAGATGCTCCAACCAGTAGGTTAGCTTGCTGTGGTTGCTGGTGGGCTGGACTGGAAAGTGAGGTGTGAGGTGAGAGCCCTCAGGAAGCTCCCAGGGTTTGGTCCAGCCCTGGTGGGGGCAGGGGCGGGAGCCAGGAGGGACCGGATGGTGGGGGAGGCTGCTATGCGTGATTGAGAGCCGTGGACTATCAGCTCCTCTGCAATCTGTGGCGTTCTCAGTGCACAATTTATAATCTTCAGAGCTGCTGCTTTTTATTTGTTAAGTTTCACTAGCTACTCGAGGAGAGTGGTTAGCACCATTATGGGGTGGGGGATGGGCCAGGTGATCTCGGGCTCCTGGGGATGCAGCAGACAGGGGGGTGGGGCTGAGAAACTGAGTCCAAACCTTGAAAGGAAGCAGGAGGCAGTGAGTGGGAGGAGGGTGACCGCTGCTCAGAGGCCTAGAAAAGCTGCTGGGTAGGGGCAGCTCAGGAGCCCCTTGCCTTTCCCACAGGACAGGCTCCACGCCCTTCTCTCCTCTTCCCTGTGACCCATCACCCCAGCTGTCCTCCAAGGCCCCGCCTGGGCTTTCCCTGCACAGCTGCACCGCTCTGCACTGCCTCACCCACACCGCCTAGCCCACTCTGCACAGCCCTGCCTTTGGGGAGCTCCGCCCTGTAGGAGAAAGGGGGAGGCTGCAGACAGGAGGTCACAGGAAGAGGGGGCAGAGCAGGGCCTACCAAGTTAGATGGAGGGGAGGGAGGGAGAGACCCCACATGACTGGGGACAGAGGTGAGTGGGGAAGGAGGGTCATGTGGAAACATCGCCCTTAATTGAAGTAGAAATCCTGACCCCATTTTACAGACCCCAGCAGAGTGTATGTATGTGTGTGTGGGGGTGAAGACAAAAGAGGGTGTGAGGGGACTGGATGGATGGAGAGCAGCGATGTTTGATTCATGGCCTGTTTGTTTTTATTGATTTCAGAGAGGAAGGCAGAGGGAGAGAGAGAGATAGAAACATCAATGATGAGAGAGAATCGATCTGCTGCCTCCCACACGCCCCCTACTGGGGATTGAGCCCACAACCCAGGAATGTGCCCTTGACCAGAATTGAACCCAGGATCCTTCAGTCTGCAGGCCATAGCTCTATCCACTGAGCAAAACCATCTAGGGCGACCCATGGCCTATTTAAAACTGCTGCATTAGGCTGAGCAGGGGTCTTACCATGATAGTGTTACCTGATAATGAGGGTGTCTCTCCTTATGTTGGGGTAATCAGAACTGCAGTGAAGTAAAGACACACCCATGGAGCCTGCAAAGGGTTTCCATACACACAATGCAATTTACTTGGTGTAGCAGCTAAAGAGGGTGAGCAGAGCCTTGGAAGGACATGAGGTCTCCAAGACCAGGGGCTGGAGGGAAAGTGTGTGCTGAGCATTCTGCGCTGTGAGTTACAATCTCTATACACTGAGTGGCCAGATTATTATCTCTGAACGCATAATAATCTGGCCACTCAGTGTATATCCTATATAATAAAAGGCTAATATGCAAATTGTCCCCTCGACCAGGAGTTTGACCAGCAGGCAGGCTGGCCAACTGCCCATGTCCCCTCCCCATGGCCAGGCTGGCCGGACCCCACCCATGCACGAATTCATGCACCGGGCCTCTAATTATATGTATATATATATGTATGTATGTATGTATGTATATCCCACCTAATAATAGACAAATATGCAAATTGACCATATCTCCGACACACCCACAAGCCACACCCATCATCCAATCAGGGCAAGTATGCAAATTAACCCAACCAAGATGGCTACAGCCACAGAGAGCAAGGTTTCCTAGGTAACAGAGGAAGCCAAGCTTTCTGCCTGCCCTTGCCAGGCCTAAGCCTCCACTCAAGCTACAAAATTTCAATTATAGAAGGTAAACAAATTCAAACAGAAATGGCGGCAGAACGGAGCTTGAGAGAGCAAGCCAGGGTTGTCCCCGGCAACAGGGGAAGCAAAGCTTTCCGCCCACCCTGGCCTGGCCCACCCGCTTAAGGCTACAAAGTTTCAATTATAACCCAAACAGAAATGGCTACCAGCCGTGGAGGGAGCCCCAGGCTTGGCTCCACTTCAGGCTACAAAGTTTCAGTTGTAGAAGGAAAATAAATTCCAGATACCAGGGCCTCCGCTTGGGTTGCCAGGAGGCGTGGCCGGCCTGCAAACCACCACAGGCCCCTCGCTCAGGCCACCCCACGCCCCAAGGGAACCCTACCCTAATCAGGGACACCCTTCAGGGCAAACCAGCTGGCCCCCACCCCTGTACCAGGCCTCGATCCTATCTAATAAAAGAGTAATATGCAGATTGATCATCACTGCAACACACAATATAGCTGCCCCCATGTGGACACAAGATGGCCAGCAGGAGAAGGCAGTTGGGAGGCATCCGGCCTGCAAGGGAGGGCAGTTGAGAAGGACTAGGCCTGCAAGGGAGGGCAGTTGAGAGGGACCAGGCCTGCAAGGGAGGGCAGTTGGAGGTGATCAACCCTGCAGGAGAGGGAAGTTAGGGGTGACCAGGCCGGCAGAAGAGGAAAGTTGGGGGCAAACAGGCTGGCAGCGAAGTGGTTAGGGGGTGATCAGGCTGGCAGGCAGAAGCGGTTAGGGGCAATCAGGAAGGCAGGCAGGCAAACAGTTGGGAGCCAGCAGTCCTGGATTGTGAGAGAGATGTCCGACTGCCCGTTTAGGCCCGATCCCGACGGGCAGTCGGACATCTCTCGAGGGGTCCCAGATTGGAGAGGGTATAGGCTGGGCTGAGGGACAACCCCCCTCCGTGCACGAATTTTGTGCACCGGGCCTCTAGTGTGTGTGTGTGTGTATATATATATATACACACACACACACACACACACACACACACACACACACACACACATACACATATACATACACATACATACACACACATATGTATATATAATACATATATATAGGTACACACACACACACACACACACACACACACACATACACACATACACTGAGTGGCCAGATTATTATGCGTTCAGAGATCATAATAATCTGGCCACTCAGTGTATATAAAAGTCTAATATGCTAAGTGTCCTATCGGTCGACTGACTGGTCGCTATGATGTGCACTGACCACCAGGGAGCAGATGCTCTGACTGGTAGGTTAGCTTGCTGCTGGGGTCCAGCCAATCAGGACTGGGCAAGATGGGTTGGACACGCCCTGGAGCCCTCCCGAGGTCCCTCCCCAGCCACCGGCCAGATCAGGACTGGGCGAGATGGTCCTGATCAGATGGCCCTGATCAGCCCCGATCACCAGCCAGGCAGAGGGACCCCACCCCCATACTTAATTGTTTGTATGCTTTATAACTTCATGGTTATGCTAGTCCTTTTCCTGGAACATATTTCTCTAATTTCCTCATCTGGGTAGTATTTCACATCTCACCTCCAGGAAGTTTTCACTAATCTGCACACCACAGGTTGGATGAGAAGTCCTCCTTTTTCTTTCTTCCATAGCTAGTCTTCAATATCTAATAAAGAAATATTATGTTTTTATCTCATAGCTGTGAGAATCTTAGGAATTAGGTTCATTCTTTTGTCCTTATTGCTTTGCACAGACATGCAAAACAATGTCAGTCATAGACATGGGCCAGAGTTACTGGTTAGTTCTAGAAGGGAGAGATTAGTGGGGAATAGTGTACTAGGGAAGGCTTCATAGAAATTGTGACACTTAAAGCTACCTGTAATTCCTTGGCGGATATTGATGAATGTGTAAGCACCTTATTTTGGGCAGGGACAGCCTAAGACAGTAATGGATTATTTTTGGTTGTGTCTTTCTACAGGTTGATATGTCACACCTCTCGCCAGAGGAGCAATGGAGGTAAGTGTGACAGTGTGGGCCCCTCAGGCTGGGGACTATAGGGTAATCCAACTAGTAGAGTTGTCTGTGAGAGACAGTGACTCATGACCTTTTTGCTTCCTTGTCTGTGAGAGACAGTGACTCATGACCAGTAGGCTAGGTCTTTTGGGATTTTTTTCCAGTACATGGGTCACTTCTGGGTAGCTCCCTTGGTCCTGGGAAGCAAATGCATAAATGTACCAAACTATCCACCTGGGTTTTAATACTAGTTGTACCATTTCCTAGCTATGTGATCTTGGGCAGGTTACTTAACTTGCCTTAGTTTTTTTCATTTGTCAGGTGTGGATCAAAATAGTACCTGTACCTCATAGAGTTGTGAGGATTAATATATGTGAAATCCTTAGAACAGTGCCTGGCATGTGGTAAGCTCCAATGTTACCTACTTTGAAGATGATTATCATCATTAACATTATCATCATTATACATTAAACAGGGCAGAGGGATCTGATTGAGAAAATGGGAGATCTCAACTTGCTGGTTACTTGCTGTGTACCCAGAGTGGGCCAACAAATATCTTATTGTCATGATTTCTAATTAGTAAAGGAGTTTCAGAGTGATTGCCCACAAACTTCACAAGATGGCTGACCAGTGAGCTGAAGTCAACCAAATAAAACCTAATAATGAGAAAAAACCTTTTAGATTAAAAACTATTGATTGTAAAAATATAGAATGGCAAAAATATTAACTCATATGACAAACCCAACAAGATTTTAGATGACTTTAAGCTTAATATGCACCAGTTGTGTACCTCAGCTACTGAAATAATTCAAATCATTTGGAAGATGTTCATAGAAATATGTTATCAGCCTTAACGTAGGGACAGTGCCATTGTGCTCTGCTACACTGAGGCCACACTGGATGTTGTAGACACTACAGTATAAGAAGATCTTTGGCTAGATAATGTCTCGAAGAAGGCAACCAGGATTAATGGTCTTCACATTATGTTTTATTAATAGTGTTTACAAGATCTAGAACTAAAAATAAATAAAATAAATATCTAGAACTAAAAAGGCTAGGAAAATGGTGATAGGAACAGGATAGTTTTTGTTTTTGTTTTTAAAAAATAAGATCATGAGAACTCTTTGAAGGGGCAGCATTGGAAAAGAGGAGTGGATATGTCCTTTATTGTTCCAGAATATAGGTTTAGGTCCAATACATTGGAGCTATAGAAAGATAGATTTTGTATTATTATCAGAAACATTTTTAATAATCATGGTATATTGAGAGGTAGAGAACCTTCTGCCTCTTTTTATTGATTTCAGAGAGGAAGTGAGAGGGAGAGAGAGAAACATCAATGATGAGCGAGAATCACTGATTGGCTGCTTCCTGCACGCCCCCTACTGGGGATTGAGCCCACAAACCGGGCATGTGCCCTTGACTGGAATTGATCCTAGGACCGTTCAGTCCGCAGGCCGACGCTTTATCCACTGAGCCTAACTAACTAGGGCCCTCCTACCTCTTAAAGCATTGAAGTGTTAGTCCTTTATAAGCACATATGAGTACCTACAATGTGTCAGACACTGGTGGTTCTAGAATAGATTACTTTAAGAGGCATATGTTCTCAAGCCAATGGAAGTATTCCATACAAAGGATATCAAAAATAATTTTTCCATTGAGTGGGAACTTGAAATAGATGTCTTCTTTGGTCTTTTCTTGATTCTTTCATTGTGCACATTCATTAAGTTACATATTGTCTGAGAACAAGAAATGTATTTCTTATCTTTATAATTCCCCACAGTCCTTAGGTTTTTAAAGTGTTACTTGTCCTTTTAGTTTAGCTTATTCTCACAATAAGCCTATGAGGGAGACGGAAAAGATATGGACTCCTTTTGACAGATGAAGAAATTGTGATGTAGAGTTGTTAATTTTCTTGGTCAAGGCCACAACCTTAACCATTTGTACGCCATAAATGTCTATAGACGCAAGCGGCAGACCTTTTTAAATTAAATTCAAAATATTGTGGCAGTTAACTGGTTAAAGTTTCTTACTCCTAACCTTATCATCTTTTTGTCAGATTCTCTCACCCAGGATAGTGTTTTATGTAAAGTGCACCCTTAGGTGCTGTGGCTGGCTGGCTGACTGACATTTGGCTGCCCACTGAGTTTCAGCCCCTAACATTATATTATGAAAAATGTTAGACATACAGAAAGTATGAAAGAAATGCACAGTGAACACCCTTACACTCACCACCTAGATTCTACAATTAACTTTTTGCTATATTTGCTTTATCATTTACCCATAATTCATCCTGCTGGGTTCTTCTTGCCCTCGGGAACTCCATGAAGATAGCATTTATGTTGTCCTTTCCTTCCCTCCCTAATCCCCCTCCCTATACATGGAAAACTTGTACAAAAGCTCCTGACCACAGGCTATATTTGTATTTGGTTTTCTGACTAAATTCTTCCTTATTCTTTTCCCTTGGCTGACTCTGACCCAGAGTAATAGGAGTAACTATTCTTCTCTGTTCTTAGAAAAAGCTTTTTGCCTGTATTGAACAAGGAAATAGTTTGCTGCCAATCCTCAGGACAAGAGAATGCCAGCCTTAGATTAAATAAGAGTTTCTTAAGTCCTTGAGGCTATTTCCCTGTCGATGCTGATGGCGAAGTCACTCTTGAATGAATATAATATAAAGTCAAAGCAGTCTAGATTTTTCAGGCTAATAGTCTTCAGGATCCCAGGTAAATAGTCTTCAGGATCTCTGGTCCTGACAAAGAGGGTAGGACAAATAAAGCAAAACTTTAACCCTAGAATTAACACACGTTTTCAATGCTACTCCTTTATTGGTATCATCAATACTAAGATTATGAGGCTTTGTGGCTACAATCTTCTCTTTGGGTTATGTTTTCTTTTCAATGACAGAATTAAATAGGTCTGAAATGGGCAGTGACACGGGCTTCTTGGATCTTTTTCCTGCAACAGGAAAGGTGTCAGCTGTATCTGCCATTGGAGGCAGGCAGCACACCACCCACATTTAATCCAATAGCTGAGCTTGGTTATTGGGGCCCATAGAACCCCTATTCTATGCCAGAATGCCTGTCCTCTTGGGCAGCGGTCGCCAACCGGTGGTCCGTGGACCACTGGTGATCCATGAGGTCCGAAAGGTTGGTGACCGCTGGTTTAAGGAAACCTTTGGAGCAGCGGTTGCTCCTAGATCGCTGCTCTAGGGCATATGCATAGTACCCTACAGCTGCAAAATACAGGAGTGTGTTCTGAACTTTGGACGGGTAGAATATCCCTGGGAAGCACTACCTCTTTACCACCACACCAGCCCTAACCTGGCTAACCCCATCTGTTTGACTTTCAGGATCGAGCATGCACGCATGCATGCCAAGCACCGTGGTCACGAAGCCATGCATGCCGAAATGGTCCTCATCCTCATCGCTACCTTGGTGGTGGCCCAGCTGCTCCTGGTGCAGTGGAAGCAGAGGCATCCTCGCTCCTACAATGTAAGCCATTTTGACTCTCTTCTTCTTTGTCTGCCAGTAATCAAGAGACCCTTCCTAAGTATTCTAGGATCCAGCCTAAGCCAAGCCACATGTAGGCAGAGAATGGACAATAATAATGAACTTGATGTATGAATGGTGAATTCTGTATGGTGGGTGTGTGTTTAAGGTGCAAGTGATTCAGAGGGTGAAAACAGGGATAGAACCTGAGACTACTTTTATGGCCAGAAAAGGTAGGCCCTTCCTTTTAAATATTTTGGGACATATTCATGAAGGAGATATTCATTAAGAACTATTGAAATAGAGGGAGAAGTGATCACTTGACTGGGAAGGTGAAGCCTCCAATAAATCTTATAGGTAGGATTTAGATTAATTAAAAAAAAAAAGCAGTATGGAGGAAATGAGGAATAAAAACATACAGAGAAATACTCATAAATGACAGAAGTAAATCCTTATCAACAATTACTTTAAATGTAAATGGATTAAATTCTATTAAAAGACAGAGATTAGTAGATTGTATTAAAAAACCACCATGAAAAAACCCCCACTATGATTCATTTATATACTGTCTGTAAGAGACACACTTTATTTATTTTATTATTTATTTATTTTGTTAATCATCACCTATTTTTTTCCATTGCTTTTTAGAGAGAGTAGGGGGGCGGGAAGGAGTCGGGGGGGAGGCTGGAGGGGAGAGAAACATTGATGTAAGAGAGACACATTGACTGATTGCCTCCCACAGGTACCCTGACCAGGGCCAAGAATCAAACCTGTAACCCAGGTATGTGTCCTTGACTGGCAATCGAATCTGGGACCCCTTGTTGTGTGGGCTGATGCTCTAACCACTGATCAATACCAGTCAGGGCTATAAGAAATTCACTTTAGATACAAAGACACAGAGATTGAAAGTAAGAGGATGGGAAAAGATAGTCCATGTATGCCAACAAATTAGAAAACCTAGAAGAAAATGGATGTATTCCTAGAAACATATAATCTTCCAAGACTCAATCATAAAGAAAAAGAAAATCTGAATATACTGATTACTAGTAAGGAGATTGACTCAGTAATAAAAAATCTCCCAAAAAACAACAGTCCCAGGACAAGATGGTTTCACTGGTGAATTCTATCAAACATTCAAAGAAGATTTTAGTAGCTATCCTTCTCAACTTCTTCTAAAAAATTGAACAGGAGGAAATGCTTCCAAACTCACTTTACGAGGCCAGCATTACCCTGGTACCAAAACCAGACAAATATACTACAAAAAAATAAAATTACAGGCCAACATCATTGATGAACATAGATGCAGAAATTCTCAGCAAAATATTAGCAAATCTAATTCAATAATACAGTAAAAAGATGATGCATCGTGATCAGGTGGGATTTATTCCAAGGGTGCAAGGATGGTCCAGCATCCACAAATTAATCATTGTGATATACCACATTAACAAAATGAAGGATAAAAATTATATCATCTCAATAGATGAAGAAAAAGCTTCTGACAAAATTCAACATCTATTTAATATCTAAACTCTCAACAAAGTGGGCATAGAAAAAAACTACCTAGACAAAATAAAAGCCATGTATGTCAAACCCACAGCAAACATCGTATCAATGGTAAAGGATGAAAACTTTTTACTATGATCAGGAACAAGACAAGAATGCCCATTCTCACCACTTTTATTCAACATAGTATTGGAAGTCCTAGTCACCACAGTTAGGCAAGAAAAAGAAATAAAAGCCCCAGCTGATTTGGCTCAGTGGATAGAGCGTCGGCTCGTGACTGAAGGGTCGCAGGTTCAATTCTGGTCAAGGGCACATACTTCGGTTGCAGGTTTGATCCGTGTGCGGGAGGCAATCAATGTGTCTCTCTCACATCGATGTTTCTCTGTCTCTCTTCCTCCCTTCCATTCTCTCTAACAATCAATGGAAAAATATTGGGAGAGGATTAACCAAAACAAATAAATAAAAAAATAAATAAAAGGCATATAAATTGGAAAGAAAGAAATCTGTCATTATATATATATATATATAAATTATATATAGAAAACCCAAAAGACTTCGCTAAAGAAGTACTAGAACTACTAAATGAATTCAGTAATGTTAATAGGACACAAAATTGATAATACAGACTGTGGTGTTTCTGTATATCTATACAAGTTCTCAGATAAATTAATAATCTTATTTATAATTACATCAAAGAGAGTAAAATACCTAGGAATAAATTTAACCAAGATGGTGAAAGACCTATACACTGAAAAGTATAAGACTGATTAAATAAATTGAGGAAGACACAAATAAATGGAAAGATACTCTGCTCATGGATTGGAAGAATTAATATTGTTAAAATGTCAATATTACACAAAACAGCCTACAGATTCATTGTAACCCCTAACAAAATTCCAGTGACATTTTTCACAGAACCTAGAACAAAGAAATCTGAAATTTGTGTGAAATTACAAAAGATCCTGAATAGCCAAAGCAATCTTGAGAAAGAACAATATTGAGAAAGAACAAAACAAAGAAGAACAAATCACACTTATTGATTTCAAATTATACTACAAATCTGTAGTAATCAAAACAGTATTGTATGGACATAAAAACAGACACTCAGATCAGTGGAACAGAACTGAGAGCCCAAAATTAAACCCACACATATATGGACAATTAATTTACAACAAAGGAGCCAAGAACATAACAATGGGAAAAGGACACACACTTTAATAAATGGTGTTCAGAAAACTAGACTGCCACATGAAAAGAATGAAACTAGACCACTATCTTATACCATGCAAAAAAATTAATTTGAAATGGATTAAAGACTTGAATATAAGACCTGAAATCATAAAATTCCTAGAAAATAGCATAGTCAGTGAGCTCCTTGATACCAGTCTTAGCAGTGATTTTGTGGATGTGATTTAAAAGGCAAGGTAAACAAAAACAAAAATAAATGGGATTACTTCAAACTATAAAGTTTCTGCATAGCAAAGGAAACCATCAGTCAAATGGAAAGGCACCCTAGTGAATGGGAGAAGATACTTGAAAATCTTACATCTGATATTCAAAATATATAAAAACCTCAAACAACTCAATAACATAAAATCAAAGAACCAATTAAGAAATGGGCAGAGGATCTGATTAGACAGTTTTCCAAAGAAGAAATACAGATGGCCAACGGGCACATGAAAAGATACTCAACATCACTAATTATGAGGCAAATGCAAATCCAAACCACAATGAGCTATCATTTCATATGTGTTACATTGACCATATAAAAAAAGATAAAAAATAACAAGTGTGGGAGAGGATATGGACAGAAGGCAATCTGCCTGGCTGGTGTGGCTCAGTGGTTGAGTATTGATCCAGGAACCAAGAGGTCACTGATTTGATTCCAGGTCAGGGCACCTGCCTGGGTTGCGGGGCTCAATTCCTAGTTGAGGGGTGTGCAGGAGGCAGCTGATTGATGATGTTTCTCTCTCGTTGATGTTTCTATCTCTCTATCCCTCTCCCTTCTTTCTCTCTAAAAAAAAAATCAGTAAAAACATATTAGAGAGAGAGAGAGAGAGAGAGAGAGAAAAGGGAACTCGATTATACTATTAACTAGAGGCCCGGTGCATGAAATTTGTGCACTCATGCGGCGGGGTGGGGGGGGTCCCCTCAGCCCTGCCTGCACCCTCTCATAGTCTGAGAGCCCTCAGGGGATGTCCCACTGACAGCCATCAGTCAGACATCCTTAGTGCTGCCACAGAGGCAGGAGAGGCTCCTGCTACCGCTGCTGCGCTCTCCAGCCATGAGCCCAGCTCAGGGCTTCTGGCTGAGCGGTGCTCCCCCTGTGAGAGTGCAATGACCACTAGGGGGCAGCTCCTGCGTTGAGTGTCTTCCTCCTGGTGGTCAGTGAATGTCATAGCGACCGGTCGTTCTGCTGTTTGGTCAATTTGCATATTAGCCTTTTATTATATAAGATAGGAATGTAAAGTAGGTGCAGCCACTATAGAAAACAGTAAGCAGATTCCTGAAAAAAAGAATAGAATTACAGTATGACCCAGTAATTCCATTTCTGGCTTTTATCTGAAGAATACAAAAACACTGATTTGAAATGATATATACACCCCTATTTCATTGCAGCATTATTTACAATAGCTAAAATATAGAAACAATGTAAGTGTCCATCCATGGATGAATAAAGAAGAAGTGGTACATAATATACAATGGAATATTATCTATGTACTAGAGGCCTGGTGCACAAAACTCATGCACAGGTAGGGTCCCTAGGCCTGGCCAGTGATCAGGGCCAATCAGGTTCCCTGCCTCCCTGTGCACCACCACCATGTGGTCACCCGTCCCCTCCCCCCGCCTGGCCTCCCTTTTCCTTGCTCCCTCAGCATCCTGCCTCCGCCACTGGCTGCCCACTATGTTCTGCGCCGCCCCCTGGTGATCAGCGCACGTCATAGTGAGCAATCAAACTCCCATTCTCCCGGTTGAACTCCCGAGGAGACATTTTGCATGTTAGCCTTTTATATATATAGACTAGAGGCCTGATTCATGAAGATTCATGCAAGAAAGGGGCTTCCTTCCCCTGGCTGCTGGCACCACCTTCGCTCTGACCGGAGCTGCCTTTCTGCTCTGGCCCGGAGCCACCTTTCTGCTCCGGCCCGGAGCCGCCTTTCCGCCTTCCCACGCTGCCCAGAGGCCTGGAGTGGCTGGGGGTGGTGCGGAATGCCTGCATCGTCGCCATGGTGATGTTGGGTTAATTTGCATACTCACTCCTGATTGGCTGGTGGGTGTCGCGAAGGTACGGTCAATTAGCATGTTACTCTTTTATTAAGTAGATATAAAAGCCAAGCGACCAGAATGGCCAGTCGCTATGGGGCGCACGTGGTAGCCAACTGGCCTGATTGGGGCCCCAGTTGGGTCTCCCCCCCCAACTTCCTGTGGCCCCCTCTGGCCAGCCCGACCTCCAGTCAGCCCCAATTGGCCCCAAATTCGTGCATGAATTCATGCACCGGGCCTCTAGTTTAGTCATAAAAAGTTGAAATCTTCCCATTTGAGACAGTGTGGGTGGATCTTGAGGATATTATGCTAAGTGTTATAAGTCTGATGAAGAAAGACTAATACTATAAGATTTTACTTATGTGGAATCTAAAAACGAATAAACAAAATACAACAAAAACAAACTCTTGACAGAGAACAGATTGGTGGTTACCAAAGGGGAGGAGGGTTGGAAGTGGGTGATACAGAGAACAGATTGGTGGTTACCAAAGGGGAGGAGGGTTGGAAGTGGGTGAAATGGTGAAGAAGGTCATCTCTAGGGTGATGGATGGTAACTAGATTTTTAGTAGTGATCACATTGTAGTGTATACAGATGTTGAAGCATAAAGTTGTACACCTGAAACTTATATAATGTTATATACTGATATTATATCAATAAAAAATAAAAAAGTATCTTCATCCCAAATAAATATATTCCATGCAAATGATAACCAAAAGAGAGCTGTGTTGGCTCTTAAGTATCAGACAAAATAGACTTTAAATTAAAAAAAGGTTACAAATGACATTTTTGGTTTTTGTTAGTTTTGTTTGTTTTTTTTTAATCCTGGCCTGAGGATATTTTTCCATTGATTTTTAGAGAGTGGAAGAGAGAGGGAAAGACAGAAATATTGATGTAAGAGAATCACTGATTGGTTGCCTCCTGCCTGCCCCCACTGGAGATTGAGCCCACAACCCGGGCATGTGCCCTGACTGGGAATTGAACCGTGATCTCCTGGTCCATAGGTCAACGTTCAACCACTGAGCCATGCTGGCTGGGCTGTAAGAGTTTTTAATATAATCTTAATACCAGACCATTATAAGATATATGATTTACAAATATTTCTCTCATTCTATGGGTTGGTTTCTCACTTTCTTGACAGTGTCCTTTAATGTATAACATTTGTCAGTTTGATGAACTCCAGTTTATTTTTTCTTTTTTATTTAATATATTTGACATATATCATTGTGTAAATTTAGGTGTCATCGTTTAATTTTATACAGTTGTATATTGTAATACTAGAGACCCAGTGCATTAAATTCATGCACTAGCGGGGGGGTCCCCTCAGCCCGGCCTGCGCCCTCTCACAGTGTGGGAGCCCACTCGCCTAAGCCATCATTCAGACATCCTTAGTGCTGCCGTGGAGGCTCCCACTACCACCGCTGTGCTCCAGGCCAGAGCAGAAAGGCAGCTCCGGCCAGAGCGAAGGCGGGTGCCAGCAGCCCGGGGAAGGAAGGCCCATTTTTGCATGAATCTTCATGCATCGGGCCTCTAGTCTATATATATAAAAGGCTAACATGCAAAATGTCTCCTCGGGAGTTCAACCAGGAGAATAGGAGTTTGATCGCTCGCTATGACGTGTGCTGACCACCAGGGGGTGGTGCGAACATGGTGGGCAGCCAGTGCACTGTGGGAGCGCACTGACCCAGGGGGTAGCTCCTGCATTGAGCTTCTGCCCCCTGGTGGTCAGTGCGCATCATAGCGACCAGTCGTTTCACCATTAGGTCTTTTTGCATATTAGCCTTTTGCATATTAGCCTGCATATAGGATGACAGCCATTGTAGTAGTATTTAGCACCTCTATCACATTACATAACTATCTTTTCTTTTTAGTGATTGGAATAATTAAGTTCTAGTCTCTTAGCAAGTTTGATAATATAGTACAATATTGTTGTCTATATTCATTATACAGTTGACCCCTGAACAATGCTGTGGTTAGGAGTGTTGAATCCTATGCAGTTGAAAATCTGCATATAACTTTTGACTCCTCCAAAACTTCAGTGTCTCTTGGTATTTGTGGGGGATTCATCCCAGGACCCCCACGGATACCAAAATCTGCAATCTCAAGTCCCTTATATAAAAAATGGCGCAAAACATTGCATATAGTTGGCCCTTACTATCTGCGATTTCCAGCCACGGAGAGAAAATGTTTTTGATCTGCAGTTGATTGAATCTGTGGATGCAAAACCTGGGGATATGGTGGGCCAACTATATATCCATTGAAAGAAATCAGTATAAGTGGACCCATGCAGTTCAAACCCAAGCTGTACTGTGCTACCGCTCTCCAAGCCTTATTTACTCCTCATTGTACGTTTATACCCTTAAACCTATATTTTATTTTGCTGCTTGTGCTTTTAGTGTCATATTTAAGAATCCATTGCTAAATCCAAGATTATTAAGATTTACTCTATGTTTTGAATAGTATTATACTTTTATCTCTTAAATTTAGGTCTCTGGTCCATTTGGAGTTAATTTTTTGTATATGATGTGAGTTAACCTTTTGCACTCAGATGTCGAGTGTGACTTGACACGGTTAGCATTAGAATAAAGGAATCGAGAAAAAAGCAAGCGAGTGCAAAGGGTTAAGAGTCTAACTTCATTCTTTTGCCAGTTGTCCTAGCACCATTTGTTGAAGAGATTTTTTTTCTCCATTGAATGGTCTTGGCATTCTTGTCAAAAATTATTGACCATACCCCTAGTCAGTTTGGCTCAGCGGATAAAGTGCCTGGGTTCAATTCCAATGTGGGGAGGAGGGAGCGTGTGTCTTGGTTGCAGGTTCAATCCTTGACCAATTGATGTGACTCTTTCACATCGATGTTTCTCTCTGTCTCCTCCCTTCCACTCTCTCTAAAAATCAAAGGAAAAATATCCTCAGGTGAGGATTAAAACATTTTTAATTGACCATAGAAGCATACATTTACCCTTGTACACTCAATTATGTTCCATTGAACTACACTGAGTGGCCAGATTATTATGATCTCTGAATGCATAATAATCTGGCCACTCAGAGTGTGTGTGTGTGTGGGTGTGTGTGTGTGGGTGCGCGCGCGCGTGCGCGCGCGCTGCATAGTGTGGAATGAAAAAAGAGCCTGGAAGCTTTGCCAGAAATAAATGACAAAGGGTCTTAGAGTTTGTAACTAGAAACACATCTAGGCAAAATCCCAGAAGTATATACTGCAGAAAAAAGGAAAATTAAGAGTTCTTGTAGCAGAACTTAAAGTCACATCCTTAAGAATAATCAGTTTTGCATTCGAGGTCTTAGGGATTGGTCTAGGATGGTTATAAGTCAGGTGTCAGGCTGTCTGGATGATGGATGCCAGGTGGTTTGTTGGATGGTTGCCAGGAGGTCTAGTCACATCCTGAGCTCTTTAGGGGGTAGTCAGAGGTTTATCTGTAGGTAAATGGATATCCAGGCATTGACACAGGACTGGAAATTTGAAAAGTTTAATTTTTCAGTTTAGTTAAGACAAGAAAAAGAATTGTTTCTTTATGCTTCAACCTTCATAATGTTAATAGTTTAGCAGCTTGGTTAAAGTGACTCCATTTTGTATTTCCCCTGTCTTCACCCTTTCCCCATTTGTGAAATGGGCATCAGTGTCTTTTTCCTGATCTTGGGGAAGCTTTCAGTTTTTAACTTTAAGTGTGTTAGCTGTGGGTATTTCATAAATGCCCTTTATCATGTTGAGGAAGTTGCCTTCTATTCCTAGTTTGTCAAATGTTGTTGCTGTGTTTTGTGTTGTTGGTGTTTTTGTTTTGTTTTTTTATCACAAATGGTTGTTGGATTTCTCAAATGCTTTTTCTACATCATTGAGATGATCATGTGCATTCCTGCAATAAATCCCACTATATTGTGATGTACATAATCCTTTCAATGTGCTGCTGGATTGATTCGATTTGCTAGTATTTTCTTGTGGATTTTTGCCTCTATATTCATAAGGAATTTTGGTCTATAGTTTTCTTGTCATGTATTTGTCTTGCTTTGGTAATAGGGTAATGCTGGCCTCATAGAATGTGTTAAGAAGTGTTACCTTCTGCCGAAACCGGTTTGGCTCAGTGGATAGAGTGTTGGCCTGCGGACTGAAGGGTCCCAGATTTGATTCCAGTCAAAGGCATGTACCTTGATTGCAGGCACATCCCCAGTAGGGGATGTGCAGGAGGCAGCTGATCGATGTTTCTCTCTCATCGATGTTTCTAACTCTCCCTCTCCCTTCCTCTCTGTAAAAAATCAATAAAATATATTTAAAAAAAAAAAGAAGTGTTACCTTCTTTCCTATTTTCTGAAGAACAGAATTTTGGTGTACTATAAAAAGTTTTGAAGTGGGGAATCAGGTGATCTAAGATCTATTTCTAGCACCTCTGCTAATAATTGGCAATAGACCTTGGACAGATTACTTTCTCCCTTTTAGCCTTTCTTTCCTCATCCTGATTTCATCTTTAAAGTTAGGGTTTAAGTCTGGCTGGTGTGGCTCAGTGGTTGAGCATCAACCTATGAACCAAGAGGTCACAGTTCGATTCCCCATTAGGGCACATGCCTGGGTTGTGGGTTTGATCCCCAGTGGGGGTCGTGCAGGGGGCAGCCAATCAATTATTTTCTCTCATAATTGATGTTTCTATCTCTCCCTCTCCCTTTCTCTTGGAAATCAATAAAAATATACTTAAAGTGAGGGTTTAAGACTAGATGATTGCTAAAGTCTCCTTAATCTCTAAAGCAGCAGTCGCTGCAAGGTCTGAAAGGTTGGCGACCACTGCTCTAAAGTATGTTTTCATGATTGTTATTCTGTGTAACTCCAAAGGCCCAAATTAAAGCTAAGGAATGAGTTTTAAGAATGCAGATTTCAGCCAAGTATTATAAAGAAACTAGAGGCCCGGTGCACGAAATTCGTGCACAGAGTGGGGGCTGTCCCTCAACCCAGCCTGCACCCTCTCCAATCTGGGATCCCAGTGGGATTGGGCCTAAACGGGCAGTCGGACATCCCTCTCACAATCCAGGACTGCTGGCTCCCAACTGCTTGCCTGCCTGCCTTCCTGATTGCCCCTATCCGCTTCTGCCTGCCAGCCTGATCACTCCCTAACCACTCTGCTGCCAGCCTGATTGATGCCTAACTGCTCCCCTGCCAGCATGTTTGCCCCTAACTGCCCTCCCCTTTAGGCCTGTTCACCCCTAACTGCCCTCCCCTGCAGGCCTGGTCCCCCCCAACTGCTCTCCCCTGCAGGCCTGGGTCCCGCCCAACTGCCCTTCCCTGCAGGCCTGGTCACCTCCAACTTTCCTCCTCTGCCAGCCTGGGTCCCGCCCAACTGCCCTTCCCTGCAGGCCTGATTACCCCTAACTTCCCTCCTCTGCCAGCCTGGTCACCCCCACTGCCCTCCCCTGCTGTCCTGATCACCCACAACTGCCCTCCCTTGCAGGCCTGGTCCCTCCCAACTGCCCTCCCCTGCTGGCCATCTTGTGGTGGCTATCTTGTGTCCACATGGGGGCAGGATCTTTGACCACATGGGGGCAGCTATATTGTGTGTTGGAGTGATGGTCAATCTGCATATTACTCTTTTATTAAATAGGATAGAGGCCTGGTGCCTGGGTGGGGGCCAGCTTGTTTGCCCTGAAGGGTGTCCCAGATCAGGGTGGGGGTTCCCTTGGGGCGTGGGGCGGCTTGGGCGAAGGGCCTGTGGTGGTTTGCAGGCTGGCCACACCCCCTGGCGACCCAAGTGGCGGCCCTGGTATCTGGGATTTATGTATCTTCTACAATTGAAACTTTGTAGCCTGGAGCGGAGCCAAGCCTCCTGCTTGCTCCGTGGCGGCAGCCATTTCTGTTGGAATTTATGTATCTTCTATAATTGAAACTTTGTAGCCTTGAGTGGAGGCCTAGGCCAGCCAGAGCTGCAGAAGCTTGGCTTCCTCCATTGCTGGGAGCAACCCTAGCCTCCTGCTCTTTCCAGCTCCGTGACTGCCGCCATTTCTGTTGGAATTTATTTACCTTCTATAATTGAAACTTTGTAGCATTGAGTGGAGGCCTAGGCTGGCAAGGGCAGGCGGAAAACTTGGCTTCCTCCATTGCTGGGGAAACCCAAGCCTCTCTCTTGCTCTCCGTGGCTGTAGCCATCTTAGTTGGGTTTATTTGCATATTTGCTCCTGATTGGCTGGTGGGTGTAGCAGGGGCACGGTCAATTTGCATATTACTCTTTTATTAGGTGGGGTTTTCAACAGTGAGAGCTGTACCACATGGAATGAACTGTGAAGAAAATGATATTCCCATCACAAGCTATTGTTTATTAGGGACTAGACAACCTCTTAGGGATGTATGGAGGGGATTTTTTTGTGATTTTTATGGAATGTTTGGCTGGACTTACTCTCAGCTCTAAAATCTGTATCGTACTGAGTAACCAACAGAGGTGAAGGCCTGTCTTTTTCTAAAAGGACAAAGCTGACCTGAGGTTTTGTTCTGTATTATTTTGTTTTTTGTTCTGATAACAAATGTTACATGCCGGGGTCTTACTCAGCAGCTGCTAGGGTTCAAGGAATCTGGTAAAGGGTCTGCGCATAAATGAATAATCTAGACATGAAATATAAATTTGGAAGGATGGGGGAGCCAGGGGAGGCTTCACTCTAGTGGCAGCTCTCCGGCCCAGGGCTTTTAATTCATACATTTTGCCTTTTAGCAAAGCAGATACACATATCAAAGGTAAGGTCCAGTAAACAATAAAGGACCATCAGGTTGGGGGAATTGCCTTCAGCTGTTCCAGCAGCAGGTAATAACATACAGATTTTCAGCCCTGCTGAAAGATCCATTCAACCTCTTGAGGACTTCTCACATTTATAATGGCCCACTGGACTTAGCCTCCAGCAGTTATACATATTTGTTATAAAAATTTTATTTTTTTATTTTTATTTATTTATTTTTTTAAATATATTTTATTGATTTTTTACAGAGAGGAAAGGAGAGGGACAGAGAGCTAGAAACATCGATGAGAGAGAAACATCGACCAGCTGCCTCTTGCACACCCCCTACCGGGGATGTGCCCGCAACCAATGTACATGCCCTTGACCGGAATCGAACCTGGGACCTTTCAGTCCGCAGACCGACGCTCTATCCACTGAGCCAAACCGGTTTCGGCTGTTATAAAAATTTTAAACAATATATATGTTACCTGGAAATAAAAAGTGCCCAGAGAGAACCACTATTAACAGTTTGTTACATTTGCATATTTTTCTATTCATATTTTTTTAATAAATATATTTTTATTGATTTCAGAGAAGGGAGAGGGACAGAAAGTTAGAAACATCAATGATGAGAGACAATCATTGATCAGTTGTCTCCTGCACGCTCCACACTGGAGATCAAGCCCGAAACTGGGCATGTGCCCTGACCAGGAATTGAACTGTGACCTCCTGGTTCATAGGTTGAGGCTCAACCATTGCCATGCCAGCTGGCAGAGCTATTCGTATGTTAATATTTATACATTTTTAGATGTTAATGACATCTGTTAGGTTCTGCAACATTTCCTGCCTAAGACTAAGTCTCAAATATCTATCCATATTAGTATCTATGCCATCTCTTTTTAAAAATATATATTTTTATTAATTTCAGAGAGGAAGGAAGAGGGAGAGAGAGATAGAAACATCAATGTTGAGAGAGAATCATTGATCGGCTGCCTCCTGCATGCTCCCCACTGGGGATCGAGCCCTCAACCCAGGCATGTGCCCTTGACAGGAATCAAACCTGGGACCCTTCAGTACAGGTCAACGCTCTATCCATTGAGCCAAACCGGCTAGGACTCTGTGCCATCTCTTAACCTAGTAATGTAAATATTCTTTTAAATAGATTTTTAAAAAATATTAACTTCTGTAGATAGACATGTTAACAGTTTATCACTGTTACAACCATGATTTAGTAAACTTCTTGCATATGTAATCGGCATAGCTTGGCAAGCATTTCCATAGGATGAATTTCTAGAAATGGAATTGCTGGGTCAAGAAATATACACATTTTAATTATCAGTGGATCTTGTTAAATTGCCCTCTAAAAAAGTTATAGCAGTTAACAATTGCACCAACAGAGATGAACAGTGCTCTTAATCCAGTGTTAAAGAGAGGATAAGGAATCATCAATATTTTTAGTCTTCGTCAGTCTAATGGTAAAACTATCTACTTTGTTAACTATTTCTTTAATTATTAGTGAGGTTGAGCATGTTTTCATACTGATCATTTGACTTTTTCTGTCAGTTGTCTGTTGTTCATATTGTTTATATGTTTGATTTTTCAGTTTTTTATCAGCATATATATATTATAGTTTAAAAGTCAAATAATTCTGCAAACATTAAAAAACAAAACACATCTGTCCTCTGCCTTAACTGTATCAGTCCCTGATTCTTACTTCAGTAGCAATCACTTTTAACTTTTTTAGTTGTTTTCTGATTCTTACCCCTCTATTTTTAAATAAAATGAGTATACTGAATCTATATACTATATAAAAGCCTAAGTGACCATTCGACTGTTCGACCGGTAGCTATGATGCACACTGACCACCAAGGGGCAGACGCTTAATGCACAGGCATGGAAACATGGAACAGACTGATGAATCTTAGAGGGAAGGGGGGAGGCAGGAGGGCGGGAAGAGATTAACCAAAGATCTTATATGCATACTAGAGGCCCAGTGCACGGATTCGTGCACTGGTGGGGTCCCTTGGCCTGGCCTGCAAGGATCGGGCCAAATTTGTGCACTGGGCCTTCAATATCCCCCAAGGGGTCCCAGATTGCGAGAGGGCGCAGGCTAGGCCAAAGGACCCCACCAGTGCACGAATCTGTGCACCAGGCCTCTAGTATATCTATAATAGCATAATATGCAAATTGACCGAACAACAGAACAACCATCTGGATGACCTTCTGGATGAGCACGCTATGACATGCACTGGTGCCAGGCCAGCCAAGGTGGGTGTGATGCGATTGGTCAGGGGACCCACCATCACTCCATGATCGCCCTGCAGAGGGAGGCCAGGTCACTGGCCAGTGGGGTGATCAATCGAAGGGCTCCGAGATCTCCCCAAAGAGAAAGGCCCAAGTCACCCTCTGTGGGGCGATCGATGGCGGGGCTCTGCAATTGCCCCAAAGAGGGAGGCCCAGGCCACCCTCTGCGGGGTGATAGATTGGGGGCCTCCGGGGAACTGGGGGTATGTGGCAGTGGATGCGGGCAGTGCCAGGCCAAGGGGAGTGCGGGCAGGGGGTGGGGCCTTGAGGCAGCTGGGGCAGCGAGGGCCTACCCTTGCATGAATTTTGTGCACCGGGCCTCTAGTATATATACGTATATGTATATATACAGTATATATACAATTTTACTTTTAAATATTATGTATTGACTTCCTATTATGGAATGTGATAATTAGCTTATACTGTTATACCTATATCCTTCACACACACTTTTCCTCCTCCAAATTTTTTTTTTAATTTAAAATTTATATTTTTGAGAGAGAGAGGAAGGGAGAGGGCAAGAGAGAGAAACTTGGTGCATGGGACAATGCTCAACCAACTGAGCCACATTGGCCAAGGCCGCCTCTTCCTCCCAATTTTTAGTTGAATAAATATTCCTTATTTACATTATTACAACATGTAAATATTATTCACAGTTAAGCCATGTGGTGTGTTTGGTCACATATCCCTTTCTTGTTTAGGATCCCTTTGGAATGTTTCTTATCCTACCTAATAATAGACAAATATGCAAATTGACCACACCTTCACTACACCAAGCCACGCCCACCAGCCAAGCCACGCCCACCAACCAATCAGGACGAGTATGCAAATTACCCCAACAAAGATGGCGGCTAATTTGCATATCAAGACAGCGTAGAAAGAAGCCAAGAGATGCTGAAGGGAGCAAAGCTGCGGAGAAGCAAGCAAGCCGGGGGGAGGAGAAGGGAGGAGCGGAGGCGGGGCCGGAGGAGAAGGAAGGAGAGCGGGGCGGGCTGGCGGAGAAGGCGGGCCGGGGGAGAAGAAGGAAGGAGAGTGGGGCGGGCTGGGGGAGAAGGCGGGCCGGGGGACAAGGGAGGAGCGGAGACGGGGCCGGGGGAGAAGAAGGAAGGAGAGCGGGGTGGGCTGGCGGAGAAGGCTGGCCGGGGGACAAGGGAGGAGCAGAGGCGGGGCGGGGTAGAGTGCAGCAGGAAACCCTGTTGCAGGATTTTTCCTGCAACGGGAACGCTAGTTGATTTATAAGAACTCTTTATATGTTAGGAATAAGCCCTTTTACGTACATGCTGCAGGTATCTTTCCCTAGTTTGCCATCTGATTTTATTCATATAATTGGTAGAGACATTTTTACAGACTAGATCAAACTCACAGTCTTTTGCCCAAGTCCTTTCCTTATATTTCAACCATCCTATGGGCTGAGGATTCTATTATTTGCTGTTCTGCTTGGATGACCCATCTTGTTATTCCTGCTTTTCCATCCTTGTGCATCTAAGTTTGTTCTTCCTGCCCAGAAAGATTTTAGATACTTGCTGTAGCCACCAGTTTTACTATTCTTGGGGACTTCTTACCTTCCAGGCTGCTAGGTGGGTTTTGAGGAGGAGAAGTGAGCAGAAACATAGTTGGGACATTGCTGTGTCTTCACTATTATGGAAACACTAGAGGCCCAGTGCACGAATTCATGCATAGGCGGGGTCCCTGGGCCTGGCTGGCCTGATCGGGGCAGGCCAGCTAGGGGAAGGGACCGCAGGGGGTTGCCTGGCTGGGGGAAGGTACCACGGGAGGTTGGCCGGCCGTGGGAGGTTGCTGTGAGAGTGCACTGACCACCAGGGACACCTCCTGCGTTTAGTGTCTGCCCTCTGGTGGTCAGTCCATCATCATAGTGGTCGTTCGGTTGACCAGTCATAACGGACACTTAGGCTTTTATATATACATGTATAGACTAGAGGTCCGGTGCACGAAATTCGTGCACGGGGGGGTCCCCTCAGCCCAGCCTGCACCCTCTCCAATCTGGGACCCCTCGGGGGATGTCCAACTGCTGGTTTAGGCCCGATCCTGGGGATTCGGCCTAAACCAGCCGTCAGACATCCCTCTCACAACCCGGGACCACTGGCTCCTAACTGCTCACCTGCCTGCCTGCCTGCCTGATTGCCCCCAACTGCCCCTCCCGCCGGCCTGGTCGCCCCTTACTGCCCCCACTGCCGGCCAGGTTGCCCCAACTCCCCCCCTCCACTGGCCTGGTCACTCCTCACTGCCCTCCTCTGCTGGCCTGGTTGCCCCTCACTGCCCCCCCTCCCTGCCGGCCTGGTCGCCCCCAACTGCCCCCCCGCCCTGTAGGCCTGGTTGCCCTACGCAGCCTGCTGCTCGGTCTTTTGGTCGCCCCTCACTGACCCCCCAGCGGGCCTGGTCGCCCCACGCAGCCTGTTCAGTCGTCCGTTCGGTTACGATGGTCGCTTAGGCTTTTATATAGTATATAGATAATTAATAGCACTAGCTCCCATTTATTGAGTGCTTTATAATGTGCCAAGTATTTTGCTGTGAGGTAGGCAGTATTATTTTTGCCATTGTATGGATCAAGAAACTGAAGCTCAAAGAGATTCTTTCAACCAATGATTATCAGAGTCAGGATTCATATTATAAAGATAATAAAAATATGTAGGTAAATAGGATAAAAACTTGATAAATTTGATTATATTAAGGGTTTTTGTTCAGTAAAGGATTACCATGGGCAAAGTTAAATGATAAAAGAATGGGAGATTAGTAATGATTAAAACTGACAATAGAGCCCAGCCAGAGTTGCTCAGTGGTTGAGCATCAACCCATGAACCAAGAGGTCACTGGTTCAATTCCCAGTCAGGGCACATGCCTGGATTGTGGGCTCGATCCCCAGTAGGGGGCATGCAGAAGGCAACTGGTCAATGTTCCTCTTCTCATCGATGTTTCTATCTCTCTATCCCTCTCCCTTCCTCTCTCTCTAAAATAATCAATAAAAACATTTTAAAAATTTAGAAAAGAACTGACAGTAGATTAATATACAGAGTAACTTCTACAATTACACTACTTAGAACAGCACACAATTTAAATTTTATGAATTGTTTATTTCTAGAATTTTCCATTTAATATTTTTGGATCAGTATTGACCATAGGTAACTGAAACTGCAAATCAATGAAAAAGTAACAAACAGGAAGATATACAACACAGTGCCAATAATAAATTTAAAATACATGCACACAAAAAATACAATTTATCAGAACAGATACAAAAAATATATACATCTTGCCATAGCTGGTTTGGCTCAGTGGATAAGAGTATCGGCCTTCAGACTTAAGGCTCCCAGGTTGGAGTCCGGTCAAGAGCATGTACCTTAGTTGCAAGCTCTGGTATGAGGCAACCAATCAATTTGTCTCTTTCACATTAATGTTTCCCTCTCTATCTCTCCCACTTCCTTCCACTCTCTCTAAAAATCAATTGGAAAATATCCTCAGGTGAGGATTAACAGCCACCACCAAAAAAATTAATAAATTTAAAGTATATATACACATCTTAAACACATTACAATGTCTATGGGGTGAAGAATGGGAATTAAAAAAAAAACAAACAGCTCTCTAGAGAATGTTGTGTAAAGAAGTGGCACTGAGATTATTGAACAGTAGAAACTATTCAAAATATAGCTATTCAGAGCTTTTTAAAAAAGAAAAAGGTTCTTATGACATGCCAAGAAATGATGGAATTAATTGATAAGGCTCTGTTTCTCTCAAACTGAATGAAATTTTTTGTTCTTCACTAGTGGTGGTTGGCAACTCAGCTTTTCATTGTGCCCCTATGACCACTGAGTGGAAAATAAACTAGCTCTGTTCTTTTAGACCAGGTTTCTCAATAAGGAGACTATTAACATTTGGGCCAGATGATTCTTTTTTGGGGGTGGGGGTGGGGGGTATACTATTCTGTTCATTGTAGGATGTTTAGCAGCATCCCTGGCCTCTACCTTGTAGATGCTAGTGGCATCCCTCCCAAAATTGTGACAACCAAAAGTGTCTCCAAACATTGCTAAATGTCCTGTGTGGAGGAAATTCACCCCTGATGAGAAGAAACACTGTCCTCGACTCAAGGACCTAGGACAGCATAGATATTGCCAGCCATGAGACTGATTATGAGCAAGTAGGTCAACCTACTTGTTTCACTGTGAAAAGTATTAAACTTCTCTCTCTAACTTAGGAGATCAAGTGTAATCTTCAGGTTAGAAGAAGAAAAACTTAGTCTAACTACTTTTGGGAGCAAGAGATCTTACTGTTTTCTGTATTTAAATTTCAGGTACTGTTCTTTTGAATAAAAGAAACAAGAGTAACTTAAATTGCTTTATCGTTTCAATTTGTTGATTTGTTTTGTTTTATCTTTGAAAGAGAGAAACATTGATTTGGGAGAGAAACATTGATTGGTTACCTCCTGTACATGCCCCAACCAGGGATTGGACCCACACCCTGGGTATATGCCCTGACCAGGAATCGAACCCACACTCCTTTGGTATATGGGAGGACACTCCAACCAACTGAGCCACACTGGCCAGAGCCAATTTGTTGATGTTTTTTAAAAAAACTTTTCTCATCTGCTATCTCATTGGAACCTCACAACAGCTTTATAAGATGGTCAGGATAGGGCTTTATTTCCATTTTTCAGATTAGTAGACCAAAGTGCAAAATTCTGAAGTGATTTGCCAAGGACACATGACTATTAAATTGGAGAGCTGGACGTAAAACCAAAATCTGATTCTTGGTTAAGTGCTCTTTTTATAGCCACTCAACCATTTTTTGAGGTTTCTTAAGAGTTTCAGGAAAATATCAGTTTCTGTCATGGTCATTTCGGTTTATAACCCCCCAGATTTTTCCTTTTTTGATGACTTTTGCCCAAGTCCTTTCCTTATATTTCAGGCATTCTCACAACAACCTCCCTTTACACCATCTTGCCTCCTCAGGCTTCCAGGGTTTCCCCAGACTCAGTGAATATGCTAGGGAGGCAGGACTTGGGAGACAGATGATCTGAATTGGAGACCTAGCCAGGCCAAACTTGCTCTTTAATTTCTCTGTACATCAGTTTTTATCATCTATAATAATCTATAATAATAATATAATAATAAAAGCATATATGCTAATTAGACCAGACGTCCTTCCAGACAAAGCTGCAGTGGGCGGGGGCTGAGGCAGAGGCGGCAGAGGTCCCCAGCCGCAGCGGCGGGGGCCGGGGCCAAGGCCCTTGCATGAATTTCGTGCATCGGGCCTCTAGTCTATTCAGATAGTCTAATGTTACTCCTTAACCTTTTGCACTCGGATGTCGAGTGTGACTTGACACGGTTAGCATCGGTAGCAGCTCTTTTTATACTCTTTGAATGTATCAATAATTTGAAATATAAAAAAATCCAAATAAATAAGTTTGTATGAAAAGAAACTCCAGTTTTTATTCTACTGCCGCGCTTTGTAAAATCTGAGGTATTTAAAAAATTAAATCCCGAGTAGAATAAAGGAATCGAGAAAAAAGCAAGCGAGTGCAAAGGGTTAACTCCCTCAGGAATGTTAGGGAAAGAATAAGTTTATGCCTGGAAAAGTATCCTATTTTTAAAGATCTCCAAGTAGAAGCTTTCATCATTTCTGTCTGTTAACCAAATACTGTATAGCATCTTTTCAAACTCCTATCTACTGATCTGCTATTTCCTCCTGGAATGGATGAGGGGCAAAATCTCCTAGCTGGATATCTTTAAAATACTATACATTTTTCTCATGCTAAGACCTTAAGGGGGTTACTAGGATGTGGTTAGAGAATGCTGACGAAGATGGTAAAGGGTTATAATCCACTTTCTATGAGAAAGAAAAAATTTGCTCCTTACAGTATAATAAAAACTTCTGTGAGGCAAACATCAGCCTTTTCCTCCAAAGAGCCTTCCCTACCCCTGTAGTCTCATTTCTCACACTTCGCTCAAATACTAGTTGTACTTTCTCAAGCATACCATGTTCCTTCATCCTGAAACACTCATCATGATTCTTTCTGTACCTGTACCTACTAGGCCGTCAGGACAGAGATCAAAGGTTGCTTTCTTCAGGAAGCCTTCCTTGGTTCTACATTGAATGAAGTATTTACCTTCTACTTTCTTTGTTTCTCCTCAGTAGACCTAAGTTCTTGAGGAGGTTTTGTTCTTTATCTCTGAATCCCACAGTCCTTAGCATGCTGTACAGTAAGTGCTCAGTGTTTGTTAAATGACTGGTTGACTGACTCTGCCTGAAGAGCAGAAGACTTGGGGAGAGGAGGAAGTGTAATTTTAGGTATTGTGGAGTAATCAGAAGAAATGGAGTAAATTTACTCTGTGTCTCTGGACAAGAATTAGACCCAGAAGCAGAAGGGACACTAAGGCAGGTTTATCAGAGTCAGGAACTCTGAAATACATTTATTAGCAATGGAAGGACCTGCCTCACTCTTGTGGTAAGGTTGACCATTTACCAAGGGTGTGGTAGGAAGGAATTGTCAAAAAAAGTTTCTACCCTGTAGGGTATTCCAGCAATGTGTGGGTCTTATCAGGGCATGAAATATATCTATCTGCTTACCAGGTGATCTTCAGATAACTGAAGGTTTCAGCCATGCCATCCTGTAGTTTTCTCCAAGCCTGATACCCTGCTGCCTTCAGCTGTTCCTTACCTGATTTGGTTTTCAGATCCTTTGTAATCCTGGCTGCTCACTGACCATGCTTATATATCAGTGTCCTTTATACAATGTGGTCTGAAGACCTGATCTTAGGAATGCTTTGACAGCAGAGAATAGCAGAGCTGCTGCCTCCTTGTTTCTGGGTCTGTTCCTAGCTAAGCAGCATGAGGTTGCTTTGGTGTTTTTGGCAGTGGCCCTGTTGGCATATATTTCTTGGTGATTTGTGCTCAACTGGAACCCCTAGATCTGTTTCACATGAGCTGCTATTAAACCATTCCTTTCCCATCCTATACTTGGGTAGTTGGTTAGGTTTCATTGCATAGTTTTGGTTCTTCATCTCAGCTTATTAGCTCATAGGATGTCAGAGCTAGAAGAACTCTAGAAAAAAGCTTTATTCATTTTGGATCTTGTTGCTTCTGTTTTCCATGTTCACTGCCATGATCTTCCCCACCTCCCCAGTTTTGTGCTATCCACAGTTTGGTAAGCAGATCCTTGTATTTGTATCCAAATCACTCATGAAAATATTGAGCAGAGCTGTATAGCATTTCCCTGACACCTTCCTCTAGTTGACCTCTGTCCATTATCAGCACTTCTTTCAAGCTGATTGTTTGTTAGCTGTGAGTCTCTTACTTTGCTAGTAGTGGCCTGGTGCATGAAATTTGTGCATGGGGAGGGGCGTGTCCCTCAGCCCGGCCTGCACCCTCTCCAATCTGGGACCCCTTGGGGGGATGTCCGACTGCCAGTTTAGGCCTGATCCTAAACCGGTAGTTGGACATCCCTCTTGCAACCCAGGACCACTGGCTCCTAACCGCTCACCTGCCTGCCTGCCTGATTGCCCCTAACTACTCTGCCTGCCGACCTGCTCGCCCCCAACTACCCCCCCGCCCCCAACTGCCCCCCTGTCAGCCTGCTCTCCCCCAACTGCCCCCCATTCCAGCCTGCTCACCCCCAACTCTGTCCCCCCTGCCAGCCTGCTCGCCCCCAACTGCCCCCCCGCCCCCCCGCTGGCCTGCTCGCTCCCAACTGCCCCCCTGCCAGCCTGCTTGCCCACAGCTGGCCCCGCCTGCCGGCCTGCTCGCCCCCAATCTCCCCCACCCCCCCCGCTGGCCTGATCACCCCCAGCTGCCCTCTCCTCTTGGCCTGATCACCTCTAATCGCCTCTACCTCGGCCCTGCCACCATGGCTTTGTCCGGAAGGATGTCCGGAAGGTCTCCCGGTCTAATTAGCATATTACCCTTTTATTAGTATAGATACTACCTGGACATTTGGTGTTAGCTCATCTTCAGTATTTCTTTTCAGCCAAGCATGGTGGGTGATCCCTGTCGCCATAACATAGGAAGATACAGAAGTGATGAGATCCTGCAAGTCATAAGTGCCAAGCATCAGCAGACTGACAAGGCAGCTGGTGCCAGGGAAGGAAGTCATTTGGAGCTCTTTTCTGACTTTTCATGAATTATAGTTCCTGAGATGAAATAAATCTAAAACAAAGACAGTTCATTTAAATGTGGGCTAGCTGCTATTGTTAGCATCTAACTTACAGCATTTCAGAGATAAGTGGGATATTGCTTTTCTTACCTTTTAGATTGGAGAAGTTTGGTTTGTACCTCAGTAAATGTTTGCTGAATGAATCAGTGAGTTAGTTTCATGATAGTCTTCACTTCAACTTGGTCTTTCCAGATCATGGAAAGAAGGATGAATGGCTTTTGCTTCTCCCCTTCCCCTTACCAAACCCAAGCTTCTTTCAGAACCAGCTAGAGCTCTGCCTCTTCTAGGCAGTCTTCCCTGACAGCTTCTGCTACCTCTATCCTCTGAACTCTCATGTCAGTACTTGATGCTTTGCATGGCTTCCCAATTTATGTGTTTATATCTCATCACTCCACACCCTGAAAGAGAAGTTATGGCCAAGGCCTTCCATCATTTTGTGCCTTCCACCCATCAGGCACAAGTACTTAAGGAAACTCTTTAACCAAATGTGTCTGCATGAAGTGTTGCCACCAGATGGCACCAGAGTCTCTGCCATTATTTTGAGAATCTTGCGTAGTAACTTTCAGCCACTTATTGCCAAGCTAGCTATTAAAGATGCCTTCTTTAATGAAGAGGCTTCAACTTATTAAGCAAAATGCCAATAAATACTACAGTAGAAACAAATTAACCAAGCAAAGTTGTAACTTTCCATTTTTACATGGTAAACTTGTGTTCACTCAGCCCCTCTGCCCTGCCTCTTTTTTCAGGCACTGAGCTCTCACCCCAGCAGCTGCTTTCTAGACCCTGAACAGAATCTAGCTTTCAAGCCTTTCCAATGGAGAGTGCCTTAACCCTTTGCACTCGCTTGCTTTGTTCTTGATTCCTTTATTCTAATGCTAACCGTGTCGAGTCACACTCGACATCCGAGTGCAAAAGGTTAATACCTGAAAGTGGCCTCATATCCTTGGTTTGTGTTTTTAGGTCATTTGTTTTTTTCCTGGAAAAGACAAATTAAACATTATAATGAAATTCTATCACCCTACCAATTTTTAAATTGATTTGAGAGAGGAAAAGAGAAGCATTGATTTGTTGTTCTACTTATTTATGCATTCATTGATTTAACTCTTCTATGTGCTCTGACTAGAGATTGAACCCACAACTTTGGCATATTGGGACAACACTCTAACCAACTGAGCTACCCAACCAGGGCCTAACCCCACCATATTAAAAATTTTTTTTTAATTGATTTTTAGAGAGGCAAGAAGAGGGATGAAGAGATAGAAACATTGATGAAAGAGGAACATAATTGACCAGCTGCTTCCTGCACGACCCCTACTGGGGATTGAGCCCGCAACCTGGGCATGTGCCCTGACTGGGAATTGAACTAGTAACCTCTTGGTTCCTGGGTCTATGTTCAACAGCTGAGCCATATTGGCTGGCACCCCACCATTTTTTAAATATATTTTATTGATTTTTTTACAGAGAGGAAGAGAGAGGGATAGAGAGTTAGAAACATCGATGAGAGAGAAACATCGATCAGCTGCCTCCTGCACACCCCCTACTGGGGATGTGCCCGCAACCAAGGCACATGCCCCTGACCGGAATCGAACCTGGGACCCTTGAGTCCGCAGGCCGACGCTCTATCCACTGAGCCAAACCGGTTTCGGCCACCCCACCATTTTTAAAAAATATTTTTTTATTGATTTCAGAGAGGAAGGGAGAGGGAGAGCAAGATAGAAACATCAATGATGAGAGAGAACCATTGAGCGGCTGCCTCCTGCACACCCCCTACTGGGGATTGAGCCTGCAACCTGGGCATGTGCCCTTGACCGGAATCGAACGCGGGACCCTTCAGTCCACAGGCCGATGTTCTATCCACTAAGCCAAACCGGCTAGGGCCCTCATCATTTTTAATATGTTGATTATTTTTGTTACCTCATTGCAGTCTTTGTTCCCTTATATATGTGACTTTATGCAGTTTTGATCATGTGAAACCATAATAAGAGTTCTCATTTACTGACCGCTTATTATGAATTATGTACTGTGCTTGTTTTATATACACTGAGTGGCCAGATTATTATGATCTCTGAACGCATAATAATCTGGCCAATTAGTGTATATCCTGTATAATAAAAGGCTAATATGCAAATTGTCCCCTCAACCAGGAGTTTGACCAGCAGACAGGCTGGCCAACCGCCCATGTCCCCTCCCCCTGCCCAGGCTGGCTGGGCGCCACCCATGCACAAATTTATGCACCGGGCCTCTAATATATACACTGAGTGGCCAGATTATTATGTGTTCAGAGATCATCATAATCTGGCCACTCAGTGTATATATTACTCCTATTTAAATGTAAGAACTGATATGTTGAATACTTACATTATATTTATTACATTACTTATATTGAATGCTTATCTTGTTAGAAACTGTTCAAAGAGCTTTTCCTGTATTAACTTCCTTAACTTATACAACCTTATGCGAATAGATATGTTAACCCCATTTTATAGTTCAGAAAACTGAGGCTTATCAGGGTTAGTGACTTGCCTAAGATAACACAGTAAACAGCTGTATTAGTATTCACATCTAGATCTCTTTAAATTCATATCTAAAATCTCTGGTCATTTCAATGTATTGTATTATTTGACATTGTTCATGTGTTCTTTAATGATTTCTATTTGGACTTCTTCTAGAAAGGGTCTAAGGATTAATAGAATCTTTAAAATTGGGTTTGATTTGTTTTTCTCCTGCTGCTCGTCTGTTAGCTCCTTGAGGACAGGGACTAGAGGTCATGTTTATTTCTACATTCTTCTTCCCAGTAAATGCAAAGTAAATATTTGATGGATGAATCAATGAAGCATTTTTTACTACAGAACAGTTTGTCCACTGGAGCCAAACACTAAATACCTAGAATTGCAGTGGAGAAATATTGGGTATTTTATTATGAACTAGAGGCCCGGTGCACGAAATTTGTGCATGCGGGAGGGGGGGTGTCCCTCAGCCCAGCCTGCACCCTCTCCAATCTGGGATCCCTCTCACAATCCAGGACTGCTGGCTCCCAACTGCTCGCCTGTCTACCTTCCTGATTGCCCCTAACCGCTTCTGCCTGCCAGCCTGATCATCCCCTAACCACTCCCTTGCCAGCCTGATTAATGCCTAACTGCTCCCCTGCCAGCCTGATTGCCCCTAACTGCCCTCCTCTGCTGGCCTGGTCACCCCTAACTGCCCTCCCCTGCAGGCCTGGTCACCCCTAACTGCCCTCCCCTCTTTTCTTTGAGTTGAATAGCTTTGCACCCTTAAAGTTTCAAGCCTGAAAGTTACAAACCACAGCAAGATTTTTTACTCCTTTCACATTGATGTCCAGACTTACTCCTGATTACGTCTTTGTTCAAGTCAGAATAGAATCCAGGAAGAAAGCCTACATTAAGTGCTAATTATCCTTTTTTTTTTAACACCTGCTACTTACCTGAGACAAGTGACATGTAGTGAAAGCTGGGTGATTGGGAGAGAGTAAGGAGGCATTGGGGAGCAAAACAAAGGGTGATTAGTCCAAACTTCTGACTTAGAGTTGTATTATACATTTGGAATTCTTCAGCTAAGTCTGAGGTAGATATCTGAAGGAATGAAAGGGAAACAGATACTCTGAAACAGAAATGAGCCTCCCTCTTTGGGTTCTAGTCTTCCTTTCCTCTTTTGAAAAAAAATATTTTTATTTATTTCAGAGAACAAGGGAGAGATAGAAACATCAATGATGAGAGAGAATCATTGATTGGCTGCCTCCTGCATGTCCCCTGCTGGAGATCAAGCCTGCAACCTGGGCATGTCCCCTGATTGGATTGAACCGTGGCCTCCTGGTTCATAGGTTGACGCTCAGCCACTGAGCCACACCGGCGGGCTGCTTTCCTCTTATTTATCTAAGTTTTTTGAGGATCTCTCACGTGCCAGACAGTTTTCTAGCACAGGAAGCAGATGAATATGGCCTAATGACTTTTCTTAAGGAGCTTGCATTCAGGTAGAGAATGAATTTGAATGCCGTCTTGTACTTCTAGGTAAGCACTGTAATGATGGTAGAAAAGAAAATGCTTTGGAGCATTAAAAACTCAAGATACATTCTTCCTAGAAAAGAGACTAAAGGCTTCATGTGTCTTGGAAGTGATGTTATCAGGCAGAAAGGATGTTTTAGCCTGAGGGGGACAGCCTGACTAAAAAGCATGGGGAGTGGTAGAAGGTGATCCTTGGAATAGTAGTTTGGGGCCATATTTGGGTGATTTGATTGCCTGTCTAAGGAGTTGGATCTTATCCTATTTGGGGGGGACCATTAGAGGGTTTTTAAGCAGGGGAATGACATGTTCAAGACTGTATGTTAGAGATTCCTTTCCAGAGCTCCTGGGAGGGTAGATAGGAAGGGGAGACACTGAACAAGGGAGGCTTAACAAGGAAGTCGTCATAGTCAGCCAGTTAAGGGACAGCAAAGATTCAAATGGAAAGGAGAGAATAGATACAATAAACGGTTGGGTGAGGGATGAAAGGGAAGTGTCCAGCATGGTCCCAGGTTTCCAACTTACGTCCTAGCAGGTGCCTTCGTCCACAATTGGAAATGTAGGCAAGGATCAGGCTGAAATGGAACACCTGAGATGCACTCTGGACTTGTGGGTAGAGCTGCAGAGGGAGCTGGCTAGAGCTGAAGTGCTTGTGTTTGTGTTTCAGATGGTGACCCTCTTTCAGATGTGGGTTGTTCCCCTCTATTTCACAGTGAAGCTGCACTGGTGGAGGTTCCTAGTGATCTGGATCTTCTTCTCTGCTGTCACAGCCTTTGTCACCTTCCGAGCCACCCGAAAGCCACTAGTGCAGACAACCCCAAGGTGAGAATTTAGGTAGTGGAAAGAACAAGGTTTCCTGAAGCTAACGGTTTGGGATGCATGGGAGGGGGTGTGTTTAGATGGAAAACTTTGCAAGTTTTATCTGCCATGTTTACTTGGCACTGAGCTCCACCAAAACAAGCTGATTGGGAGACCTACCTCCCATTCACAGATTTAAAAAACCCAAATATTTCCCTATAGCTTACCTTATAGTTTATTTCAAGGTCTGTTTACATTAAAAGCAAACAATAGAGTAAGCAAATCCTGGTGATGATTGTAGTATCATTTAAAATGTTATTTTCTTCTGTGAACCCTTCTCTGATCTCTAAGTTAGATTTTCTGTTATATTTTTCATGGTGCCCTGCAGTTTTCCTTCATAGAGCTTATCACAATTTATAACTAAATATTATTTTGAGAGTCTATCTCCCCACTAAACTATATCTATGAGATCAGAACCACATCCATTCTGTCTGTCACTGTATATCCAGACAAATTTGTGCACTGGGGAGGGGTGTCCCTCAGCCCAGCCTGCACTCACTCCAATCTGGGACCCCTGGGGGATGTCTGACTGCTGGTTTAGGCCCAATTATTAGGCCTAAATTGGTAGTACGACATTCCTCTCACAATCTGGGACTGCTGGCTCCCAACCACTCACCTGCCTGCCAGCCTGATCACCCCCTAACCACTCCCCTGCCAACCTGATCAATGCCTATCTGCTCCCCTGCCGGCCCAGTCGCCCCCAACTGCCCTCCCTTGTTGGCCCGGTTGCCCCCAGCTCCCCTCCCCTGCAGGCCTGGTTGCCTCCAACTGCCCTCTCCTGCTGGCCTGGTCACCCCCAACTGCCCTCCCCTGCCAACCTGGTCCCCCACAACTATCCTCCCCTGCCGGCCTGGTCGCCCCTAACTGCCCTCCCCTGCAGGCCTGGTCCCCCCCAACTACCCTCCCTTGCTGGACTGATGGCCCACAACTACCCTCCCCTGCTGGCCATCTTGTGGTGGCCATCTTTGACCACATGGGGGCAGCCATCTTTGATCACATGAGGGTGGCCATCTTGTGCAAGGGTGTGAGGGTCAGTTTGCATATTACCTCTTTATTATATAGGATATCTTAAGTGGCCTCAGGGTAAGGTACTTTCCAATAGGATGGGTCAGCTGCCTTCCCCCCAGGCAAAGCCGCCTGTATATAGCAAATGTCTGTGTGGGAAAGATGTCCTCCGCTGCATGAGGAAATGACTCAGCACAGGAAACCGGGGTTGTCTGCCTTCTAGCTCTAACCCCTGAGTCTCCAGTCCTGGTTTCTGCTCACACAGCTCTAGTCCACACAGCTCTCCCTCTGCCAGAGAACGGTGGCTCCACAGGGAATTTTGTGCAGTGGCCCTTTAAGAAGGTGCCTGAATTTTCAGCCATCACTCCCTGGTAGATAGCAGCCCTGCTGCTTTTCCCAGCCAGATGTTATATGGGTACTCTTCTCAGTTCTGGTGCTCTCTGCAGGGGGGCCCAGCTTGGGGATTAGATCCCAGAGTTTTCAGTGGCAACCCCCCACAGCTGAGATATCTCTCCGGAATATCAGTTGCTGTCTGTGGGCACCTGGCCAGCCCTATCGCTTCTCTGCCCCTCCTACCAATCTCTATGCAGTCTCCACTTTCGGTCCTCGGGTATCAGGGTTCTCTCCAGTGAATCTTCCATTGATTATTCAGGAAGTTTTTCTGTATTTTAACTGTAATTCCAGTTTGCTCCTGGGAGCGTGTCTGTGCAGCATCCACTTACTCTACCGCCATTTTTAACGTCTTTCTCTCTCCTTTCTCCAGGTTGGTTTATAAATGGTTCCTGCTGATCTATAAAATTAGCTATGCCACTGGCATCGTTGGCTACATGGCTGTCATGTTTACCCTTTTTGGGCTTAATTTATTATTCAAGTGAGTACCCTTTGCTTTTTTTTTTTTTTTTTTTTTTTTTCTGGTGTTGGGGGAGGAGATGCTGGTGGGATATATCTTCCTGGGGCAAGTCCTGGTTATTAACAGGGGAAACATGGTATCCCAGACTCGAGCCATGGGGGATCCGAGGGTGGGCCCTCCACTATTGAGCTGACAAAGAGAAAGGAATGTTGGATAATACAGAGTTAGAGTTTCAAATCATTGGTTATGTTTTCTAAGAATTTATATTTTAGTGGAAGAGTATGACAGAAGTAATAATAATGATTATAGCCAGTTTCCCATTACTTTATCTCCCTAATAGAACTATTTTCCTTGTCCAATAGAACTATTTATTGCAGCATCTGCTCTCCCTGAGTGATCTTATGTTCAAGAAGAGTAGGAGTTGGCAAACTATGTCTTGTGGGCCAAATTGGTCTACTTCCTGTTTTTATAAAATAAAAAAATATTTTACTGGAACACAGTCACACACATTTGTTTACACATTGTCTATAGCTTCTCTTGCAGTAAAACAGCAGATTTTAATAATTGCAGCAGAGACTATATGGGCCACAAAACTAAAATATTTACTATCTGACCCTTTACAGAAAAAATTTGCTGACCCGGGACTAGACATTTGAACTCGTGGCATACAGTTGACCACACCTGGCAACAGATCCACCTAGAAGGATACAAGACAGGAAATTGCAGGGCAGTGTCTTCAGTTCTCATAGTAGTCACAGGGCTGAGCTGTAAGAGAGTGAGACGCCTGTCCCAGAAGTGCCCCCTCGCCCAAGGAACACATTCAGTTTCAGGAATCTCCCAGTCCAGATGCAGTGTACCGATCACAGGCCATGTTTAACATATAAGCATTGTTGCTTTGTAGCACAGCTGACAATCCACTTTTATCAGATTTCTAAGGAAACAGTTCTAGAAAGTTAACCTGTGGACATTTAACTCCTCCGTTGTTAGGCACGTAGGTTGTTTTTCTATTTAGTGTTGTTACAGATAACATGGCTGTGGTGCTTCCTAAGGTTACATTACTAGGAGTAGGAGTCTGGCTATTGCTTTCTGTTGTCATAAGCTTTCTAAAATATCTGTTTCAGCATACATGTCTACCTACCCCCAACTGAGGTAGAAGCCAAGAAATTCTGGGCTTTGAGATTCGTGGGTACAGTGAGTAGGGCAGAAGAGGGTGGAAATGTGGTTTCCTGGCTGAAGGGATGAGGTTTGTGGATCACAAGGAAACCTAAGCCTATGACAGTGTACTGAAGCTAAACAGATTTAGGATTAAAATTTAAATTCGTGACTACTGGCCTCTTCCCCAAACCTAGTACACTACTTTATATAGTGAGAGGGCAGCCATGGCTCTTACTTGGGGTAGAACAGGCTGGAAGAATAAACTGGCTCCACAAAGGAACTAATCAGTATAGAGTCTAATACATCTCATCAAAGAAAAGCAAGATATTTCCAGATATGTTCTTACCTGTGTGGTTTAAAAAAATTTAAAATCAAGATTCTGCCTTATATTTTAAAGCCATTTATTCTATAATTACAGTTTCTTTTTACTTTCATAAACTCTACAAGGAAGAAAACTGAATTGGGAATCTTGACCATTTTTATGCTACTGATCAGGTTAATCGGTGAAAGATCATGATGTCTAGTTAATAGGTTAAATATTACAAGATTGATGAGCAAATTCAGCTTTCTAAGATAAATACCATTTACAACTTTAAGTGAACACATACAGTTCCTGGTACTTTTTTTTTTTTTTTTTTTTTAGTTTAAAGAGAGAGGAAGCTGGAGAGGGAGAGAGACCAATGTGAGAGGGAAACGTTGATCGGGTGCCTCCTGCATGGGGATCAAACCCACAACCTTGGTATGTGCCCTCACCAAGAATCGAACCTGCGATCTTTTGGTGCACAGAATGACGCTCCAATCAACTGAGCCACACAGGCAGGGTACAAATATTTTAACAAAGGTACTTTCTATACTAAACATTTATAGACTCAAGGTTGCAAATTATTGGACTATTAAAACAAATCTCTTGATATTATAGGCAAGAACTTTGTCTTTCTACCTAAAATCTATATAATTTTATTAACCAGTGTCACCCTAATATATCTAATAAAAATACTTTGTTCTTGGTAAATAGATGTGGGTCAAAGTTTAACTTGATGACATATAGAATATGTATAGGTGCAGTTTAACATTTTATGGTAGCTCGACTGTAACTGACTAACTTTTTTTCTAAAAACTGTGGTTGCCCAACTTTTCTGTAAAGGGTTAAATAATAAATATTTTAGACTTTGTGAGATAAGAGTCAAAATCTAGGATATGATATAGATGCTTCTATAATGAGAGAAAATGCCTTCCCTGCCCCATGGGCTGTATCAGATGGTGGGCATATTTGTGCCTGCTTGCCATCAGACAAGACATTCTCAGAAGCAGTAGCCTGAAAGGGGGTGGGGGTTTAAAGTAGAGTTCTCAATATGTAGGTGCCAACCAGAGCAGGCCCTTGGCAGCTGCAGTGCATGGTTGCCAGTTGGAGGAGGCAGGCACTGGGAACAGAGAGGGGAAGTGAGGCAGAAGGGGATACCATGGCTTCATCTTTGAAGCTCACAATGCTAGCCTGTTCAATTGGTGCCCAGGGACAATACACTGAGTGGCCAGATTATTATGATCTCTGAACGCATAATAATCTGGCCACTCAGTGTATATCCTATATAATAAAAGGCTAATGTGCAGATTGTCCCCTCGACCAGGAGTTCGACCAGCAGGCAGTCCGGCTAATCGCCCATGTCCCCTCCCCTGGCCAGTCTGGCTGGACCCCACCCATGCACGAATTCATGCACCGGGCCTCTAATACACATACACACACACACACTCACTGAGTGGCCAGATTATTATGCGTTCAGAGATCATAATAATCTGGCCACTCAGTGTATACTGTAAATACAGCATGTTAGATTTGGTCTTAGTTTGCCCTAGCAAACTTGCTCTAGCCCTTGAACCTTCCACTTTTTGGCACTTCCTTCTGTGTCTCAGAGTAGAATACAAAGCAGTGTGTCTCAGGGCAGGCCATGCTACTTCCTTTACAGGATCAAACCAGAAGATGCCATGGACTTTGGCATTTCTCTCCTCTTCTATGGCCTCTACTATGGTGTTCTTGAGCGGGACTTTGCAGAAATGTGTGCAGACTACATGGCGTCTACCATAGGGGTGAGTTCACCTGGCTCTTAATACTGCCTCCTGCCACCTCCAGAGAGTTCAGGATAGCATCACTTGTTTGAAGGAAGAGAGGAGCCAGATAAAATCCTTCAAGATGTGAGTGGTATGTATGGAGATTTCTTCCTTAAAATTTGGAAAGTCAGATCTCAGATGTACCCTGGAATTTTTAACTTTAGGACCATTATAGGAAAGGACCACTTTACCCTGAAGGAAGTTAGCATTTATTCAACAAGTATTTATGTAATGCCTATGTGCCTGAACACTGCTGGGATTGCAAAGGTGTACACACAGAAGCAGATATGGTCCTTGCCTAATTGGAGTTTACTCTCTAGTGACAGAGAGGGGTATTAAGGGTAATAAACACAAAAATAAATATAAAGTTATAATTTTAATAAATATTATGAAGGAAAGGTTCATGATGCAATGAATAAATGTAGTAGTAGCATTTGACCTAGTCTTGTGTCTCAAAGGGCTTCTTTGAAAAAGTGATTACTGAGCTGACTCAAACAATGTGTAGGTGTTAACTAGATGAAGTGAAGTGAAAAGAGGTAGAGAAAATTTCGAGTATAGCGTCCTGTGGTGGAAGGAAAGGTGGGCATTTTGAAGAACTAAGGCTAATATGGTTGTAGGGCCGAGAATGTAGTGAAATAACTGGAGACATAGTCAGAGGCTAGACTAGAAAAAGCCTTATAGGACTAAGGAAAGATTGTGGGTTTTTTTATACTTAAAAGACTGGAAGGCTACAATAGAAAATGACGTTATCTGATTTGCATTTTGAAAAGATTGTATTGGCCCTAACCGGTTTGGCTCAGTGGTAGAGCGTCAGCTTGTGGACTGAAAGGTCCCAGGTTCCACTCCGGTCAAGGGCATGTACCTTGGTTGCGGGCACATCCCCAGTAGGAGGCATGCAGGAGGCAGCTGATCAATGTCTCTCTCATCGATGTTTCTAACTCTCTATCCGTCTCCCTTCCTCTCTGTAAAAAATCAATAAAATATATATATTTTAAAAAAGATCATATTGGCTGCTGGGTAGAGAACAGATTGGAGAGGGGTCCACAGGTTAGAGATATGTTCTTATCTGTGTGGTTTAAAAAAAATTAAGACTATTTAAGAGACAAATGCACTAGTCTGGGAAAGATGAAGGTAGCTTGGATTAGAGTAGAGATGGTAGAAAGGGAGAGAAGAGCACTATTTTAAAGTATTTTGTAGGTAAGTTTGATGGGACTTGGTTATAGATTGGTTCTGGAGCCTGAAGGAAAAAATATGAAGGAAAGGTAGGTGTCAAAGCTGAGATTTCTAACTCAAGCAACTCCTTGAGTGATGTACACTTTGGTGAGATAGGAAATGCTTTTTGAAGATGAGATGGAGACCATGGAGAAATTCTTCAAGCTTAAAATATGGGTAAAATAGCCAATCTGAGAAACCCACATCAGTATCCCTTTCTTTCCTTTATAATGGAAATATGTTTTTGTGTTTTTTTGCTATTTACATTATCTTAATTATGTAAACAACACAAAAGTGTTCCCCATCTCAGTGTCATCCCATTAGACCCTACCCCAAGGGAGAATATTTCAGAATTCAATGGACATCTCTCCATTTCTGTGCTGAAATACTTGTGGCTCTGTCTGATGAAGGGGAACCGAAGGGCATTCAGAAGTTCTTGACAGCTTGGAGTGAAACCCTGGGAGAACACCAGGGAAATAGGTTCTCTGGGAGCATCAGATACCAGTCCTAGCTTTTAGGCAGCAGATAGCTATGGAGACCAAGTGAGAAGAACAGGAAAGGATCGGCACTGACTCCATGTGAGGCGCTTCGGGAACTCCGGAAAGATTTGAGGCAGTTTGCAGGTGGGAGACTATCTACTGTGTGAACTTGTATGTCCATGCTTCTGTAATCTCATTTGTGTCACAGGCCAATTTAGGTTAAATAATACTCAACCATCACCTTGGATACCTTTAATCTAATATTGTAGTTTCAGATCTAGGACTTTGTTTCTGAGTATCAGGGGCTATTTATTTTTCTAGCAATGGATCAAATTGAAAACAAAGTATATTGGGTCACTTTGTGGACAGCTTATTAGATACTTTTTTGAACAACTATCTTATGTTTTAGCTGCATTTCTCGGTCTTGTACACATTTATGTAGGCTTCAGCTCTTCCTTTACCCATTTCACTTCCCAGAAGAAATTTCTGGACCCTAGATTATCTAGTTACTATACGTTGAACAACAGCTGTTCTCTTAGACTGCTTTTATAGCATAGCCAGCTTTTCACAGTCACTCTTGCCGGTATCCTATCCTTTACCCTCTAGTGATTTCTTTTTTTTCTCATTGTTTTTACAGGACCAATTCTCTGATTTCCCCAGGTTGTTGCCAACTTGATTTCAAGGTTATTATCAGCTGCCAATTTAAGCATAGCCTTAATTCCCTCAGGTGGTCGCTGATAACCAATCTACAAAAATCCCTTTTCTGTCCAAATGGGACTGAGCTCAGAATTGATCCACAGGGATAGCTTCTCCTCTAGGGGAGATGGGATCATTACATTGGCCTCTCCAAAACAGGGTTTGAGCTGGGCCTTCCATGTTCTTGGGAAGAATTATTGGGTGCTCCAATGATTTCAGCTGATAGTCCTTAAAACATAAATTCCAGCTTTACCAAAAGACCTGGCAGGAGAATCTCTTGTTAGGGCGGAGGGTGCCTCAAATACCAGCTCTTGGCCCCTCATATTCTCCTTCCCTTTATGGGATCTTACTACCCCATATGCTCACTTAATAGGCTGGCCCAAGTATAAACCCACATACTTCCCTGTATCTCAGCATAAGAACAGAAGGATCAAGCAGTCACATTGGGCTTTATTAAAAGGTTGAAGATGAGAGCAGGAAAATAAGCCAAGGATACTTGGCTGAGGTTAATCTGGCTTACCAGGCTACCTGCTTTCCAGGGTTTCCAGACCCCGCCTTTGCCAACTCTCAGCCTACGCTGTGTAGCTAGTGGCACATCTAGACAACTGTTTTCCAAATGTCTGGACCCAGAGCCTTTGTTCCTGACAAAAATATGCCACCCCTTCCTCTATTCCTCAGGCCAGCCTTCTGAATCCTGGTGTCTTATGTGAAGACTTACCTCTTTCCTAGGTAATTGACATTGAGAATGGCCATCCCTTTCAGAGGAGCCACTCTATCCAACACCTGTTCAACAGAATGTGACCTTGCTGATCCTGACTATGGACAGTTTGCTGTTTCCCCATGTTCCCATCTTGCAGCAGAGTTGGTCATAGGAAGACTAGAATGGCTTGTGGTGGTACTGGTGAGTCACCAGGAGTTCATTCATTATTCCCATAGCAAACATTGCTGAGACTTAGTGACAGGCCTTCTTCTAGGGCTTGGGATGCCAGCAGATCAGACCAGGCAAGGTGTGGGAGAGGGATTTCAGCATAGATTAAAGGGATACATTGCACTGCCTTTACAGTTCTTTCCAACCCTGAGAATTCCAGGACTCTCTTGTTTCTGCCCGTCTTTGGTCAAGTGGGCCTTGTGCTCTGGGTCTCTGAGCCACGGAAACCTCAATTTCAAGAATAACCCTGACCTTAAAAACAAAATCTGATCAATGCTTTGGTGCAGGCAATTTGAAGAAGCCAGGAAATTTCCACCTACCATGCATTCATTAGGCAACTCGTTAATTCATTTATTCAAGAAATAGTTATTTGTCAATTGTCTATAATGTACCAAGTATGACCCAAGTACAGTCTTCACTAATACCACTACCACCCATTTCAGTAGCAATCCTTGTTTTGTGTTGTTGTGGTTTTTTGTGTTTGTTTTTTTTTTTTAATTGTGGTAAAATACACATAACATTGCCCTGGCCAGTGGCTCAGTTGGTTGGAGTATCATCTCATACAACAAAGGGTTGCAGGTTCAATTACCGGTCAGGGCATGTATGGGAGGAAACTGATTCGATGTTTCTCTTTCTCTCCCTCTTCCTCTCTCTTTAAAATCAATAAAAACATTCTCTAATGAGGACTGAAAAACCACATATAACAAAATTTACTATCTTAATCATTTTTAAGTGTATAGTTCAGTTATATTAAGTACATTTACATTGTTCTGCAACCATCACTACCATACATCCATAAAACTCTTCACTTGTAAAACTGAAGTTCTATACCCATTAAATAGTACCTCCGCAATTTCCCCTCCCCCAGCCTCAGACAACCGCCATTCTATTTTCTGTCTCTGAATTTGACCACTGCAGGTACCTCATATAAGTGGACTTGTGCAATATTTGACTTTTGTGATTGACTTATTTCACTTAGCATAATGTCTTCAGGGTTCACCCATGTTGTAGCATGTATCAGAATTTTCTTCCTTTTTAAGTCAGAATAATATTCCACTGTAGGTATAGACCATATTTTCAGGCCTGATCATTTTGCATAGTCTTTTGTACATTTTGTGATCATGGCTCCTATCCCAGAAAGTCATAGTTGATGTTGGAGCTGTTCTGCTTGCCATGTCAGCAACTTGTTTTAGTCCTCGCATAGTTCCCCTTTGAGGGTGGTTTGCCCTAAAGAGATCTGTGATTTTTTCGTGTCAGGGTTCTTAGAAATGAAATCAGGAGGCTTTGTAAGTACATTAGCAAGCATTTGCAATTCCTTTTCACTGTTCTGTTTAGTGGAGAGTACCTCTTTGGTTTGTCTTCACGTGGAGAAACTTGTAATATGAACTTCAGTCATTATCATCTTATGATGAGTCTAGGGAACCTTGGATGTTTGGTTTTTTCCATCTGGTCACTATGAGATCATAATCGTGTGACAGCCAGTCAGTATGGTTTCCTTGATTGTGAAATAAGCTTATTTTGGGGGCTTCTTCCAGGCAGGGCAGTAACCCGCACTATTCATGCTACATTGGGTATAACTCACACTTTCTTCTTTGTTTTTGTAGGTTTCTTTTAATCCTCAGCTGAAGATATGTTTATTGACTTTTAGAGAGGGAAGGAGAGGGGTGGGAAAGGGAGAGTAGAAGAGGGGAGGGAAGGAGAGGAAGGAGAGGGAAGGAGGGGAGGAGAGGGGAGGGGAGGAGAGGGGAGAAGAATCGTGGATTGGTTGCCTCCTGTTTGTGCCTGGACTGGGGCTGGAACCTGCAACCTAGATATGTCCCTGACCAGGAATTGAACTTGCAACCTTTTGGTGTACAGGACAACGCTCCAGTCATCTGAGCCACACTGGCCAGGGCTCTACCTCACACTGTTTTGTTTTTTTACCTCACACTTCTGAGCAAGTTTCTGTGCCCCAGAGTTACCTCTTGGATCATCAGTGGCCCCAATATCATCAGGACAAGACTAGCTAGCCATTCATCTGGCTTAAAGTAATGGAAAGAGCTAGGGGGTTAGAGTCAGACCTAGTTTCAAGTTCTAATCCACTTTTAATTAGCTATGTACTCTTTTCTTTTTAAAATTCTTTTAATCTTTATTGTTGAAAGTATTACATATGTTCCTATGTTGTTACTGTCTTTAGACAGAGAGTAAGGGAGGGAAGGAGAGAGAAAGAGAAACATTGGTTGGTTGCCTCCTGTATGCACCCTGACCAGGTTTCAAACCCACAACCTTTTAATGTATAGGATGATGCTCTAATCAACTGAGCCACCCAGCCAGGGCTAGCTGTGTGCTCTTGAGCAAGTTACTTTACCTCTCTGGTCTTGTTTTCTTAGTTGTAGTAATACTACCAGTCTTACAGAATTGTAAGGAATAGGTTAATGTAAAGCATTTTGCAGAGTTCACAACATTACCCAGTCCTGGTTTTCTTTTTATCGCTGATATTTCCTGTCTGCTAACTTTTCTTTTTCCTAAATGATGTTGTTCCTCAAGTTCAAATCTAAGTCATCTTCTCTACTCTTCACCTGGATAGTTCACTTTTCTTTTTCCAGGGATTCCAGATTTCGAATCCAAAACTGTTTTCTGAGCTCCAGAACGTTACTATTCGGTGGTCTATTAGACATCATCAGTCTGTCTACTTATCTCAGTTTTTTTTTTTTGTTTTTTTTTTATTTTTTTAAATATTTTTATTGAGGTATTATATGTGTACATATCTTACTATTACCCCCCCACCCCATCCCCACACATGCCCTCCCCCCCCAGAGTTTTGCGTCCATTGTTTATGCTTATATGCATGCATACAAGTCCTTCGTTTGATTTCATAACTCCCCCACCTTTCCCTATCTCAGTTTTTACTGCCATCAAATTAGCCTAAACCATCAACTTAGTATAAACCTCCATCATCCATTGCTTTTAAAGAATTGTTATTATCTCCTAGCTGGTCTTTCTAAAGCCTCTTTGCCTCCTCTCCAATTCATTTTTCACACAGAAGACAGTGATCTTTTTTATATATTTTTATCTACTCTAGATATTTTATATATGGAGTCATATAATATTTGTCCTCTTGTGTCGGCTTATTTCACCTTGCATAATGTTTTCAAGGTTTGTGTGTGTTGTAGCATGTGTCAGAACTTCATTATTTTAATGACTGAACAATATTTTATTGGGTGGCTATATCACATTTGTTTATACATCCGTTTATTGAGGGACTGTACCCACCTCTGACTATTGTGAATAGTAGTGCTCTGATGAGTATTAGCATACAAGCATGTGTTTAGTCCGTTTTCCTTTTTGGGAGGTATGTACCTAGGAATGGAATTGCTTGTCATGTGGTGATTCTTGTTTAACTTTTAGAGGAATTATGAAACTCTTTGCTTCTTTAATTATAAATAATGCCTAAATGAATATCTATATGCATGAAGCTTTTTTTAAAAAATGTTTTTATTCACTTTTAAAAATAAAGGAAGGGAGAGGGAGAGAGAAACATTGACTGTCAAGCCTGCAACCCGGGCATGTGCTCTGACTGGGAATTGAACCGCTCAGTGCATTAGATAATGCTCAGCCAACTGAGTCACACTGGCCAGGGCTGCATGAAGCTTTTTGACATTTGTTTTTATTTCCTTAAATTTCTTAAAGTGAAATTAATGGCTGAAGTGTGTGACAGTATGAGATATTATGCCAAATGCTGTCCAAAAGGATTGCACCTCCTTTGCTGCAGCCACAAGTGTCTGAGAGCACCCTTATCACCACACAGCATTGCTCTGGATATTGCCGTTGAATCTTAGAGATGTTGTCCATGTCTGCTAGCATCATAGTCTGGCCACAGCGTGGCCTACCTGACATAGCTCCTGGTCACCACCCTGAGCCTTTCTCCCTCACATTCTCCTTTGTCCCTAATATTAATCCAGCCTAGTATTCAGGTCCTGTTAGATTAGACTTCCTGACCCATCTCTGGTCTGTCCCTTTCTCCTCATTCACCCAACAAGGATGAGGTCTATTTACTGTATAGACATGTTTTCTAGCTCTGTGACCTCCCCTGCCACTTTGCCTTCTCTCTAGAAGACCTAAGGCCTCTGTGGTAGCTTCCCACTTTGGTTGATTCTCACATCTTTCCTGTCTTTTCCTTGTGTTCTTCTCTCCTAGTTCTACAGCGAGTCAGGCATGCCTACCAAACACCTCTCGGACAGCATGTGTGCCGTGTGTGGGCAGCAGATCTTTGTGGATGTCAGTGAAGAGGGCATCATCGAGAACACGTACAGGCTGTCTTGCAATCATGTGTATCCACCTGGAGCTCCTGGGTCACATGCACACTGTAGTCAGGGAGAGAAGGGGGCATGCTGCCCGGCCTTTGAGTGTAGGAGAGTCACAAGAGGGTAGACATTTGGGTGATGTTGAGTGTTAGAGGCGCCGATACCCAGGAGTAGAAAATGCATCCTTGCTTGCTCTTTCCCGCAGATGGGAGCCACTCTATGTAAATGGTGTTCATAGCCTGGCAGATCAGGAAGGAGCCTGAAGCTGCACTAGCTGCCCCAAGGTTGGATGGGTCACAGGAGGAGCATCCTCTAATTGGATCTCTCAGTTTCAGAATCAGATCCCCCTGAATAACGTCTAAGATTTGTCATGTCCTTGCTCAGCTCCCATTCTGTGCCATGTATTATATTATCCCCATTTTGCCCCCTGTCAGTCCTGTAAGGTAGAGATTATTATTCTTGCTTCACATATGAGCAAAGAGTCAGAGAGAAGGGACTTGCCTAATATTATACAGCAGGTAAGAGGGGAAGCCAGGCTTGGAACCTTTCTCCAGAGCTAGTGCGTGGGCACCTTGAGGATCAGCACAGAGCTGGGTGCCACGCAGGCTGTCCACAGTATTTCCCTTGACCAGTGGTGCTTAGTTTCCACGAGTTCTGCATTCGCGGCTGGTGCATTGTGGGAAAGAAGCAGACGTGTCCCTACTGCAAAGAGAAGGTAGACCTCAAGAGGATGTTCAGCAACCCGTATCCTTATTTTGCATTCTTTTGGGCAGTGGGAAGAAAGCACTGGCCAGTGTGACCCTGCATTTGGGTCCTCCTGGGGCGTTCCCTCCTGCCCCCCACCTGGTACATGTCCACCATTCTATTTGGCCTCAGATCTAGGAAATTGGGGATGGAACATAGCATAGGACTAATGCCTCGGCTTCTCATCATAGTTCTAGAACCCTTAAGGCTAAGTTGGTAGTTGTAGCAGCTACCGCTTCTTGCTTGCTTACTGTGTATCTGGCACTGTGCTAAGTGTTCTCATGAATCTCGTCTTCTCTAGAAACTTTATGACCTGGTGATATTCTCATTTTACAGATAAAACAGTGAAGATGTTGGATACTTGTTTAGGGTGATATAACTAGTGCATGATGATGCCTTATCTATGACATGCAGGCCTGGAGACCAGCTCTGTGCCTGTGCAGGGCCTGTAGGTGCAGGGATGGCTGAGGGACTCCCTGTCCCCATCAGCTATCAACACAGGACTTATGCTCCTCTGAGCTACCACTTCCTCCCCTGCCAGCTTCCCTCCTCATCCTGTACCTTCACCCTCCTCATTCTCCTCACAGCCTGACTGTTGGAAAGTGCCCAGCCACTACTCTGCCTGCCCCTGCACTTCCCCTGGGATCCAGGGACCCAGCTTTCTCCCCTCTCCTCTCAGCTGCCCCTTTTCTCTGTCCACAGGACACTAGCTGGGCTGTGTGGGAGCCACTGCATTCTTAGTACACTCCCTGAATAGGAGACAGGCCCTTTTAGGTTCCTTGCTTCGTTCTTGCAGAGACTAGTTTAGGAACAAGTAATAACTCCATGCTCAAGCTGATGGTTGGGGCTTCCCTTAGTTCTCAGAGACTAGGCCAAGCTGCCCTTTCTGATGCCTTTCAAGAGGTTCCCTCTCCCCAGGGCTTTCCCCAGACCTGGAATCCCAGGCTCCTTTTCCAGGCGTCTTGCCCAGTGTTTAGCTGTAAAGTGAAGGAGGGGAGCTATCTCCAGAGCCGTTTGGCCTCAGTAGGGCCAGGTGCTTAGTGCCCCTGGATGGGGATTCCTTGGGGCCTCTGCCAGGGGTTAACACCTGTGACCAGCCTCTTGCTCCCTTCTGCCTCTGTCTCTAGACTCAACCTCTTCCTTGACCTAGGAAGAGGGACCTTCCAGATCGGCATTACAAGAACCTTCAGGGTTGCCTTACTTAACTCCCAGCTTCCCTGCAGCCAATGTCACAGGCCTCAGGCTGTGTTCTCTCACTGCCAGTCCATCTCAGAGAAGTTGTTTCATGGACGACCCTATCTGCATGTCGGTCATGGAGAGCTTAGTTCCACACTCCACCCCCATCTTCTGCACTGGCCCCTCCGCCATCCTCCCCCCACTTTCTGCTTTAGCCCTTTACTCCAACATAGAAAGGCTGGTGGGGCTTTCTAGAAAGCTGCTGGAAAGTGTGGGCAGTCCCAGGAGGATGTGGGCAAACCCTCCGTGACCATCCCCAGACCTGCCTTAGCAGCTCTCTGCACAGCCTCTTTCCTTTAACACCCCGGCAGCTGGGAGAGGCCCCACGTCATGTACGGGCAACTGCTGGATTGGCTTCGCTATTTGGTAGCCTGGCAGCCTGTCATCATTGGCCTGGTACAAGGCATCAACTACATCCTGGGCCTCGAATAATCAGGCCGAAGAGCATCCACCCACCATGGACCTCAGGGCACACTCCTCCCTGCCCTTCAAGACCTCCTGGGTGGGAAAGACTCAAAGGGGCACTTGGGCCACTCAGGACCCTCCTGGCTGTGTCCGGGCAGGGGAGGGATATGATGGCGAGCTAGCCAGTGGGCTGTCAGCAGTGGGGGCTTTTTAAAAAAAAACTATTTTGATGAATATATTTAAAAACCTTTTTTATTGTGGAGCATAGGAACTGCCCCAACTCCTGCAGGCCTTATCCTCCCTGCTTGAGCAGGGCGGGAGCAGAGCCACAACCTTTCTGGTTTAAAGGAGCCTCCTTGCCTCTGGCTGAGAGCCTCAGCCCACCCCTCCCTCCTTCCCTCGAAGGGGCTCAAGCCTGGCACGCTCGGTGTGGAAGAGCTGAAGCCCTCCCACTGGTGGCAGAGAGGAGCACTGTGTGGTGAGGGTATCTTCTATCTTCCCCTGTCCAGAAGCCATAGGCTGGTTGAGGCAAATGGAACCTTGTGACTTTTCCAGTGAGGGAAGCCTTGGGACTTCAGAATGCATTGAGGATTTGTTTGGGGGCAGGAGCTGTTTGGGTGACCTGCCCGGAGCAGCCCTGTACTCAGCCAGAACGGAGGCCACGGGGGCTGCAATGATTGAGGGCCCCTTGTGCCGGAAGTGGCAGTATATACCACAGGCCATTCAGCCACATCACTTCCTTCCCGGAAAGCCTGGGTGAAGTGGGTGCGTGCCTCTGAGTGGGTGCGGCAGAGGGACTGACACACATGAGACTATGTTCCCTTGAAGCTGGCAGGGGATTCCCAGCCAGAGACCATCCCTACGTCAGCTTTGTTGTTCATGGGTCCTGTCTGGGCCTGGCAGAGGAAGTTGGCAGGGGAGGTGGGAGGAGGGGGAGGCCCAGGTGAGTATGGCATCAGAAAAGGGATTCCAGGGGGACCCAGCCCTGGCCCTAGGAGCTGTGAGGACGTGGGAGGGTAAACATGGGCCTTCCACATTGGGCTCCTAGGAAATATGGCCCACCTGGCCTCCCCTCCAAGGGCAGCAAGAACCAAGAAGGATCTTGTCACTCCATTCTGAATAAAGCTCCATGAGCTGGGTTGGAAAGCTGAACATCATCTTGCTTTTCTTCTTCCCACCTCCTTCCCTGGGGTCCCTGGGGATGCCTTGCCTTGGCTGCCTTTTGCTGCTCCTGTTTGAGAGCTAGGACCCTGAGGTTGGCCCCGCTCAGCACCCCTGGGAGCGGTGGAATGCTGGGCTCCTGTCCTGTGGTGGAAGGGGCCCTGGGGCACCACTGGGTGGTTGTGTCCTTACCACCTGAGGTCGGTTCCCTGCCACCACCCCTTCTCAGGGCCATTCTCAACTTCGGCTGTCTTACCCAGCTGTGGCTTCCCACAGTCCCCCACCTTTCATGCCATCCTCAGAGTGGACTGGGGGCTGGTTGAAGGGTCCAGGGATCATCCAATCCCTACATCCGGCTCATGGGAGAAGCTGAAGCCAACTGTCCAAGACTCTTCATATTTCACCAGTCCTGAGTCCTAGGACCTCCCAGTGGCCCCACTCTAGTCTTGGTGACTCTGAAGTAGAATCCCACCTCCTTTCCCTCCCTCCCCTCCACCCCAAGCCCCAAAGGCAGGCGTCCTCAAACTACGGCCCGCGGGCCACATGCGGGTGTTTTTGCCGTTTTGTTTTTTTACTTCAAAATAAGATATGTGCAGTGTGCATAGGAATTTGTTCATAGTTTTTTTTAAACTATAGTCCGGCCCTCCAACGGTCTGAGGGACAGTGAACTGGCCCCCTGTTTAAAAAGTTTGAGGACCCCTGCCCAAAGGACTCTGTCTTGGAGCCCCAGGCAGCCTTGCCTCCTGACTTAACTGCTAAGTCAGGTGCTGGAAGGAGTTTCCCTGTTTCCTGCAGCCTATCAGCCCCTGGGGAGGGACCAAGAGTAAAAAATGCCAAGTAGAGCTCTGGAGAACAGAATGCATGGCTTCGTCTCCTGCCTCTAAATTAGGAATATGAGTCTGGTTTCCACACCAGTAATGCCCCCTTGGGATTGCAGCAGACGATGTTCCTGACATCCTCGAAAGCCAGTCCTGTGTCCTGGCCTCCCTGGCTCTGTCCCAGCTCTCCTGGCCTCCTGACCACAGAAGTCACAAACCCTAGTCACTCAGGTTTTGTCCTTCACACTTGATACATGCATACATTGGATCGCCAGTCCTCCTCGTTCTGCCTCCATGACCCTGACAGTGAGTGCCTCACTCATTCCCCCTAGTCCTGCCCCTGCCCCAGTCCCAGCTCTATTTGTCCCATCAGCAACTAGACTAGAGGGTTGCTCCAGCCAGTGTGGGGCCATTCCCCTCTTCCCTAGGGAGTGCCCTCCTTTTAGGACCAGGGCTCCAGCTCATGTTTCAAGTTCTCAGCGTGGCTCTGCGAGGTCCCGTGGACAAGTCTGGGAAGTACTCTCAGCGCAGTTCCCACGGCGGGGCTCACATGGGACCAGCGGAGTGGAACTGCGCTGTGACCCTCTGGAATGGTGATTCCGAAAAGCAGGGCTCTTCAGACTTCTTGGGAACCAGGTAGGGGGAATCTAACTTCCTGGGGAACCTAGACCTGTAGCTCTGGGATGAGAGAAGTGAGAAGAGTTCATCGTGGCTCTGGGTGGGTGTTGGTTTAGGGGAGTGGGGAGCCTGAGCAAGGTCTGGATGTGGATAGACTTGGGTGACATTGAACATGAAATGGTCTAACACATTGGAATCCCCAGTGCCTACAAGAGTTGTTCCCTTGAATATCAACGTGACAGGAGGAGGAAGCAGGAGGCCTGCTCATAGAAGCAAAGATCTGGCTCTGAAGAGCAAAGATGGATACTCAAGTCCTGACCCTTCGCTGGGATGGAAGAATTGACCTGAGAGAGACTCACTAGTCCATACCCTTCGTGACCCTGGAGGGTGCAGATATGGGTGGATTAAAGACTTTACGGACCCAGTCTGATACTGGCTGGTGAGTAAGGGTGCTAGGAAATAGGAAGCTTCCCGTACCTGAATCAAAGTGAAAGTGAAATAGGGGCCAGTGCTTTCCCAGAATGATTTCACTGGATCCTGCCCTTCCCAGAACAGCTCCCGCTGTGAGGAGAGCCTTCTCTCCCTCCTGACTGGGTAAGTCCCCAGCCCCTCCTTGCTTCTCAGTTTCCGTGTCTATGCTGAAGGGGTTAGCTTGCACGGGAAACCAGCATGTTAATAGTGGTAAGAGCCGGGCGAGGAAAGGCAGTCCCTGCGGAAGCTGCCGGCTTTTGAGCTGCTCCAGGATGAGCGTGATGAGCTGCGGGTCCCCGGGAGGCCGCGAGCGAGGGAGACCCAATGCAGGGAGACCCAATGCGGCTGCCTCTCGGGGGCAGAGGTGGCGGAGAAGCCGGAGCTGTAACCTGCGGCGGCTGGGAGGGGGGGGGAGGGGGAGTGGGCGGAGAAGGAGGGGGAGGGGCGGCAGCGGGGGCAGGTTCTGAGTCCTAGGCCAGCTTCTGAATTGTCACCACTCCTTCCCCGCCGGCCCCGTCACCACATACATATATAGAGCCAAGAACACCAGCTCCTGGCACATCATGGCCACCAGACAGAACTGGACACCAGGTGGGACCTGGGACTGTGCATGGGCGGCTGGGAGGAGGAGGAGGGTAGAGGATGGTCGGGGATAGAACATGGGGGTGGGAGTGGTCTGAGAACAGAATGGAGCCGTGGGGTTGCCCCAAGCCTTAACTCCCAGGTGACTCCTCTCCACTGTGCTCTCTCAGCCTCTGTCCAGACGCTGTGGCTCTGGCTCTATTCCAGAGTCTCCCTGTGTTTCTTTCAAAAATGGCCAGGAGGGTCCTTCTGCCCCTCCAATTCCCTGAGCAGAGCCCAGGAATCTCCAAGCCAGAGCTCTATCCAGGCAGCAACTCCCTCAGCTAAGATCTGAGCCCGGGTGCTGAGCATTCCCAGGCGGCCTGACAGCTGCTGATCTTCGTGACTGCCCTTTCCTCAGACTCCAGCCCTTTGTGGTTCCTGTTCCTGTGTACCCACATCGTCTCCCATTTGGCGAGAGCCACACCTGTACCCCAGGTCGTCACAGCTGCTACAGTCTCAGCTGGGATCACAGAAGACCCCGCCCCCTCCCACCCCTCAACGCTTCCAGCAACTAAGCGGTGCCCAGCATTGGAGGTGACCTGGCCAGAAGATGGAATCTCACCAAGTAAGGAATAATTCTGAAGAAAGCCCAGGAGGGCACAGTGGTTAGAGGGGAGGCTGTTAACACAGAGGGTCCAAAGGTGGGGTTGACTCCTGAATGTACCCCCTGCCCTTCTGCCATGTAGCCCACTACCAACCCTGCCAGCTTGGCTGAGCACTCAGCATTCTCTGTCTCCCACCCAGCATTATGAGTATGGGCACGGGGCCTAGCTCCCAAGATGCTCCCTATCGAATGGGACAGAGAGAATTCAGACAAGGGAAGGTGAGAAGCTGCAGAGCTGACTGCCGTGGGCTCCAAGGCCCTGCCTCTCCTCTCAGAGCCCACTTGCTCTGGCCACCTCAGAGGAGGAGTGGCCCAGTAGGGCTGCTTCCTTGGCTGGGGGTTCTAGTCACTGAAGCTGGGCACTAGAAGGTCTCCTCAATAAACAAGCTCAGGAGTTATCACCTGAACCAAGGACCTATCCCCCAGACTCTTGCTCAGCTTTGGGCCTCCGTGATAGACAGTGCACTTCTGCTTTAACGGATTTCGCACCTGGATGGTGTGCCAAGCAGCACTCAAGGTCCCTGGATCGTGGTGCTGTGGAGCTGGGGAGGGTGGGCAGGCCGCAGAAGAGAGGGTGGGGGGCTGCTCGACGGAAGGGCTAAGGGCTAACAGCCACTTGTGCCCCTAGATGGAACGCTGACTCTGTCCTGTACCGCCTGTAGCCGCTTCCACCACTTCAGCATCCTCTACTGGCTGGGCAACGGTTCTTTCATCGAGCACCTCCCAGACCGGCTATGGGAGGGCAGCACCAGGTGAGGGGCAGGGTGGTGAGGCCCACAGGAGGGAGGCCTCCTCCTGCAGTCTTCTCATGCCTTTCTTCTCTGCTGCAGCTGGGAGCGCAGGGGTGCCAGCACTCAGCTGAAGAAGGCCTTGGTGCTGGAGGAGTTGAGCCCCGTCTTGCTCAACACCAACTTCTCTTGTGTTTTCACGGATCCTGAGTACACTGTCCAGCGCCACGTTGTCCTGGCCCATCTCTTGGTGAGGAACCTGAGGGAAGGTTTCCAGGGATGGGCAGAGCTCTGCTCCAGTGTGGGGAGGAAAGGGTGGGCTGTGCCCCAAACCCCAGGCCCAAGGTGGAACTAAACAGAACTTCAGACTCAAGCAGAGGAGGCATGGCCTAGAGCAGTGGTTCTCAACCTTCCTAATGCCGCGACGCTTTAATACAGTTCCTCATGTTGTTTTCCGATGGTCTTAGGTTCTACAGCCTGGTCTGGAACTGACCCTGCAATATCTGTTATCTAATGTAACACAGATACTTACATTACGATTCATAACAGTAACAAAATTACAGTTATGAAGTAGCAACGAAAATAATTTTATGGTTGGGGGTCACCACAACATGAGGAACTGTATTAAAGGGTCGCGGCATTAGAAAGGTTGAGGACCACTGGCCTAGAGGAAAGTGACGAGATATCCCTCCCTCTTGGCCCTGATCCCTGTCTGCCTTCACTTCCCCAGGCTGGGCTGAGGACAGTCATGACCCCCGACTCAAGAAGCCTCCAGAGGGTTCCCTCTGCCTCACCATCCTGACCGGTGAACTCAAGCCTGGTTGAAACGCCACCTCTTTATTTAGGTCTAGGCTGTCAGCTCAGGCCACAATCTGTCAACTTAATGCTATATATTTGTATAGGCATACCTCGTTTTATTGTGCTTCACAGATAATGCATTTTTTACAAATTGCAAGTTTGTGGCAACCCTGTGTTGATTAAGTCTATTGGCACTATTTTTCCAATAGCATTTGTTCACTTCATGTCATATTGTAGTAATTCTTGCAGTATTTCAAACTTCATCATTATTGTATTTGTTATGATCTGTGATCAGTGGTCTTTGATGTTACAATTGTTTTTGGGTGCCATGAATCATGCCCATATAAGATGGTAAACTTAATTGACAAATGTGTGTGTTCTGACTGCCTATTCCCCATCTCTCTCCCTTTCCTTGAGCCTCCTATTCCCCAAGACATAACAGTATTAAAATTAGCCCAAGTAATAACCCTACAGTGATCTCTAAATGAGACAATGTCTAGTTGAGCAACACCGGCCAGGGCTTGACTCCAATTTTAAAAGAAGTTCTGTGGATAAAATACTATTAGACAGCATTGCATGCTATAGAGAAATTATTCGTGAAAGTCAATCAGTGCAGCAAACTTCATTTTCTTATTTTAAAAAATTGCCACAGCCATTCCAACCCTCAGCCATTCTACTCTTATAGCCAACCTCAAGGCAAGACTCTCTACCAGCAAAGATTACAACTCACTGAAAGCTCAGATGGTGAATAGCATTTTTTAGCTATGATGTGTTTTTTAGTTAATGTACGTTGTTTAGACACGCTACTGCATACTTAATAGACTACAGTGGAAACCAAAATATTTTGTAACTGACTTTATTGCAATATTCTTTGTTGTAGTGGTCTGGAACTGAACCTGCAATATCTAAGCTATGTCTGTGTTGTCCCAATAGATTGGGCAGAGGCTGCTTCTGATACACAGTGGTATCTTTGTCATACCTAGCAAGGCCCACAATGGGCATTCATAGGTGATTTTTCAGTGGAGGCATGCTGACATCTTCTGATTTAGGCCATTCTCCCATTCACAGAACTTGGCCCATTCTAAGAGGGACTATGGGAAGAGTACCACTCAGAAGTTAAAGACAAAACCAGATTCAGGGGACACAGGCCCTCAGAAAAAGACAGCATATACTGCTTCATGAGCAGAGGCCAGGAGAAGGGACTTGAAAGAAGGTAGGTGGTCTGAAGACAGCAGGAACAAAGGTATGCTCTAACAAGCCCAGATTTCCCTTTTCCCACACAGATCAGGCAGCTTAGCAGCCAAGGGAGAAAAATAGACTTTATTTACAAGTAATAACATTTAGAAAAGATCCATCCCTGGCCCTTAAAAACCTTCCCATCAATCCAAATCCCACCCCAGTACAAGTCTAGAGAAGGTGGGGGATGAGCTGTCCCCACCCTCCCCCACCGGGCTGTCTTGGAAAAGAGCATCCTCCGGGCAACTGTGCCCTTGGAAGGATGGGAGCACCTTATCCCCAGGTGCTCCCACTAGGTCAACGCCCAGCCATAGACTTTTAACAACAAGGGCCCTTGGTAAGCCTAGCCACCAGGAACAGCAGGGACCAGGGCCTGCTCCTCCAATGGTCCCTTCTAAATACAGAGGCTGAGGAGGACTGGCTGGGCCCAAGGACCCAGTCCTCAAAGCCAGCCTCAGATCTCGTTGTCATGGAGAAGTGACTTTGCTTTGTGAAAACAGGAGGCAAGGTAGGGAGAGGACCCAGACTGTTCAGGCTCCAGGCCAATTCTGACAACACATCTGTTCACCTAGTGAAGGCTCTGGCAAAGGCCCAGGTACCAGGCCAAGGTGTGTCAGGCATCACTGTCTCTAGGGGTTTGGCCACAGTTGGCCTGGAAGCTGAGAGAAGGCACTGAGGGGGACAGCATCAGGCAGGGCAGCATCAGGGACACAGGTGGGGCCACTCACTGGTACTGGTCCTTTAGTGCTTTGCCTGAAAGAGAGAAACACAGTCATGTGGCTGTGATATCAGCCTGCACCAGCTGGCTTAGGAAGACCTCTTTCTGCTCCCATAGCCCTGACTAGGATCCCTTCCATGGTGTGGCTCTGGACAGATCTACCTTCAGATTACCAGTTGCTAGATGTGTCTAAGCAACTCTGGATTTCCTGTTAGGAGTAGAATTGTCTGCCTCCTCTCCTCAATATTAAGCCACTGACCAAGACAAGGAGCACCTGCTCAGCCCCCAGCAGGCCTGCCCTGGAAGCTGCCCCATATTTCCACTGGGGTTCCTAAGAGTTCAACCCTCCCTCTTCCCTGCCAGTGCCTCCACCTTGCCCTTGGCCCGAGAAGTGGCGGCGACGATGGCAGCAGCAGTGGCAGCGCTGGCTGTGGTGGTGGCAATGCGAGGAGAGCGACGGGTTCCACTGCTGGTGTTGGGAGAGGCCTTGGGCAGGGCTTTCTTTGAGGCCCCCCTCCGCAGAAGGCTATTCCCAAGCTTCTTGGGCGTGTTGAGGATGCTGAAGGTCATGGACTGGCGGCGATCAGCCTGTGGGGAGGGGCTGTCAAATGAGGCTCACTGCTGCTTTCCAGGCCAACCTGCTGCTCTAGGGTATCCCTTCAGCCCCCAACTAACCTGTTTAACAACAGCGGGAGCTGCTTTCCTCTGGGCCTCCGTAGTGCTCTGTTTGCGCCCTTCATGTCGGTCCCGGGGAGTCATGGGGCGTGGGAAACAGCTGGTGGGCTTCTTAGACTATGGGGAAGAGGCCGATTAGGCAGACATCAGCAAGAGGACTTCACATCCAAAGCCAGGTATCTCAGCTGAGTGGACCTATAAATCAACTTGTCCCATCAGCAGCACCTCTCACCCCACCCCCAAGGGCCAGAAGCCTCCCCTTTAATCTACTTTTCAAACGTGGTGAGCTGACCTGGCAGGCTGTTAGCTAGAATAAAACCCAGGAGCCAACGTCTCCTACCTCAGGAGTGCCAGGGCCCTGGTGGGGCTCCAAGGAGACCCGTTTGCGCTGCCGGGTGGTGATGCCAGTGCCCTCAGCTATCTGGGTTGGCTGCATGCTGGCTCGGCGTAGGGTCTCCTGGGGGTCACCAGTTTTCATCTCTTCATCTGTGATGGTCGCCAGACTCAAGGAAGGCTGTGTGAGGTGGAAGTGGTCAATGGACCCAGGCTGTTGAAGATGCAACAGGATGGCCCAGATTCTCTTCACTGGCCTGGCATGTGGGACAGCTGAAGGCTACATATCGCAAAAGGCCTGTTGTCTCCCTGGCACAATGGCCACAGAAGAGGAGTCCCAAGCAGACCTCTCTATCTCCTACCCACCCACAGGAACTTCACCCCTGACTCCCTTCCTTACAGCTATTCTACTAGAAGTATCTAGTTACCCCCCTCAGGAGGCCAGAGACCAAGGGCACTATTACTTGAGCTGGGTCAGCAAGTGGCACTGGGATGGAATGCCAAGAAAGGAAGGGGTGGGCCAGTGCAGGCAAGTCCCATGCAGGTGACCCCAGAGCTCACCCTGGACTCAAGTGGATAGCAGGTCTTCAGGTGCGGGGGGCAAACTCGATTGCGCTGCTGCAGCTCTGCAATGCGGTTCCAGTCATCCAGCTGCTCGGGCTCATCCTGGCAAGTGCCCATGTAGAAGCTGTTCCTTCCTGGGGAGGGCAGGGACATTTGAGCAAGTGGGGCTGGAAGAGTGAAGGTGGAGGCAGCAGGTTGCCCACTGGCCCTGGCATCTCGCCAGCCTTTGCTGCCACCATCCTGTCCACCTCCCCCGTGGACTTCAAGCCCAGTATCCCAGAGTCCTGCTCTGCTCAGAGCTGCCTCACTGCATTCTCCTTGGAGAGGTCACGCAGAGGCCATGACACCAAGAGAAACGACTCGAGGGCCAGGAATTGATACCCAGAGGATCTCCAAAGGACAAGAGCCTCCCGGAAGAATCTGAGGGTAAAATACTTGGCCCTTTGGCAGACTCTCACCACCTGAAAAGCACTCCCAATAGCTTCTGAGCTTCACTATCATGCTGGGAATCCCAGGCCCATTATGTGAGCATTTCTGATTCCCCCTCGATGGACAGGCAAGGCAGCCAGGAAGCTAGTCTTGGGTTTTTAAATGCTTGTTATTTCCCTGTGCCAGGATCTGCTTCCAGTCTAATATTTGGATTGGGTTAGGGAACAGTCCCTACCTGGAGGGGCCCCACTGGACACCCCAGCCTGGGAGCGGCGAGCAGAGCTGCGAGTGGTGGGCCGGTATCCAGGCAGGCTGAGCAGAGCAGAGTTGCCATCATCAGGAGAGCTCAGGCGGGCTAGAGACTGGGTGGAGGAGGTGGCTCTTGGGCCGGCCTGGGAAACAGGGGCAGACTGCGTGCTATAGAAGGATGAGTTGGCGCTGTCCAGCTCTTCCACATCTGACTTCTGGAAGAAAGGACGATCTGTTGTAGTGGGTTGAGTGGGCACCTGGCATTCTATAAAGGAGCCTCCACTGTTCCCCCTCCTGAAGCCCCTCAGATCCTGCTACATAGCTGTGTTCCCATACTGCTTTGCAAGAGTTCTTACCTGGACGTCTGCAAGAAATGGGCCTTGCTGCCAGAATCCCACACAAGGTGCTGAGGGTATCGACTCTTTTTCTACCCATTTTCCCCACTAAGTCTATTCAATGCTTTGAGGGAGGGAAGGCAGAGTATATTAGACTACTTCAGAAGTGAAGTACAAAGAAATGAAGTAACTGGCCCAAAGGTCAAACAGCTAGGAAGTGGGAGAACCAGGGCTCTCATGTCTCCTGAGTTGGTCACGATCATCCCACGGCCTCTGCGTCCCTGGCCCACGCTTGCCAGGGTCTGACCATCTTTTAGAGCTTTTCCAGCATCTTGGTAGCAGAGCCACCCTGTACACAGAGGTGTCCCTGCTGCCCCAAAGGCACCGCACCCCCTCTCCTCCCTAACCGTGGGATGTGGAAACAAGGGCCAGAGCCCTCAGGCTGGCAGGCAGCTCCCTGGCGGCCACAACACATCTCCGCTCCCCCGGGGATGTGCTGGGAAGCACAGGTTCAGCTGCAACTTCTCCATATTCTCTCCCTTCAGCCTGTACAGGGTCAGTGCTACACATGGAGAGGACACCAGCCTTACAGTCAGCAGATAGGCATCTAATTACAGTCCTGCCCTTTTCTACAAAAGAGGTCTAAGGTTCTTCTCAGAATTTCACCTTTTCCTTCTGTAAGATACAGGCTGGTCAGCCCTGTGGCTATTTTGAGGACCCACTGGAAAGATGCCCTTAAGAAGGCATGAGCAGCGCGCACCCCCTCCCCTGAGCCTGACCTTAGTCATGGTGATATTGATGATTTGCGTAGTCCGTCGACGAGCAGAGCGGGTCTTCCGGCCTGAGTCCGGGAAGATGTCCCCCAGGGAGTCCAGGCTTCCCTCCAGGGGTGGCTGACCCCGAGCCGGGATAGGGGTAAAGTAGAGACTTTCCAGGGATTCTACCTTGGGGGGTAGGCGCTGGGAGATGGGTGAAGCTGGCTCCCCTGGGATGCTGGTGCCATCTGGCTGGGTACGAGGCAGCTTGCTATAGGAAAGAAACCTGATTAGATGCCATTCTTGGGGCTAGGAAGCATTTTGTCCATCTCTTTGCTCCAAAGTGGCAAATTCTTTTTTTTTTTTTTTAATATATATTTTATTGATTTTTTACAGAGAGAAAGGGAGAGGGACAGAGAGCCAGAAACATCGATGAGAGAGAATCATCGACCAGCTGCCTCCTGCACACCCCCTACCAGGGATGTGCCCGCAGCCAATGTACATGCCCTTGACCGGAATCGAACCTGGGACCCCTCAATCCACAGACCGACGCTCTATCCATTGAGCCAAACCGGTTTTGGCCAAAGTGGCAAATTCTTGCATTTATTATAATCAGACCAGGTCAAGCACCCCATTTGCTGAATTTTCAGAGGTCCCAAGGAGCGTCCTTGACCTGGGCCTTCCCTTCAGTCCACTCCCATGGCCCTCTGACTCAATACTGGCAACTCCCAGACCCATACACCCACTGTCCCAGACATCTCTGGACACCCACCACTACTCCCCAATGAGTATGTCCCAAACTAAGCTCATCTGTGTGTTCCTCCTCCTGTATCTTCTATTTCAGCGAATGGGAGCAGCCTTCACCCAAGCTGCCCAGCCATGAACATGGACACAATCCTACTGCTTCCCTCTCCTAATAAACCAAATCAGCAAGTCTCCTAACTGCACCCCGCTCTGCTCTCACATCCTTCCCTGATCTGTCATCAACTCTCACCTAGACTGACAACGGCATCTGAGAGGTACCAGAGCAGTGACAAACAAGGACTCAAGCCAGGCGGCCCAGGTCCAAGCCCAGCTCTGTCACTGTGGGACCTTGAGCAAGTGACTGCCCATCTATGCTCCAGTTTCATCTGTTAAATGAATTACTATTTTTCAAGTGTCTATAACAGTGTCTGACACAAGTCTTATTAAATAACAACAAATGCTTTCAGTCTCAGCTTCTACATTGGCTGTAAGGATAAGCTAAGATGAAAATCTGATCATGCACTCCATTTCACACCCTTCCCAGGTCCCTCAAAGCGCCAGCCTCCATCAATGGGGAGTCCAGCCACAGGCACACATACCTATGGCTTTTTTGAAGACTCAGAACAGGAGTGACAACCTCCACATAGCCTTTTTATTCTCCTAAGAATAAGCTTCCAAAGGGCAAAGGGACAAGCCCAGGATACCGGCAATAGTCTCTCAATGGACAACAGACTGAGGAATGAATGGTGCCTCCTGACCTGGTGGTAGTGAGTGGGGTTCCCTCGCAGCTCAGATCCAGGCTGTCAATACTCAAGTCCAGCTGAGCCTTAGCCTGGGGCTCCCGGCTCTTTAAGGCGTCAGTGGCCACCTGAAACTTGCCCAGGTCTCGAAGCTGCTGGTCAGCATGGGCAACCTGGGAAACAGAGGGCCAGGGAGAGTGAAGAGAAGCCTAAGGCAAGGGTGGCTTAGGAGGGGAAGGCACAGGGATCCATTATGATGAGTAAGGGAGTCTGTCCAGCCAGATACTTACCTGTGCCTCCAGGCTGCGCACCTGGGCAGTAAGGTGGCGGCAGGTCTGTTCAGTCTCCTTCGTCTTCAATCCAGCCTGCTGTAGCTCTTGACCCAGCCGCTCAGCTTCGGCTCTCAGCTCCTTGTTTTCCTTCTGCAGCTGCTCCAGGCCCCGCAGCTGCTCCTGCAATTCTTGGTTCTGCTGCTTCTTGGCATCATAATGGGTCTTGGCTTTCTCCATCTGTGTGGGCAGACGGGTGGGTAGGGGCTAGGGGTGGAGAGTGGGGGAGGGCACAGTGGGCCAGGACTGGACTCCTCACCTGCAGCTTGTAGTGTTCAGCTGCCTGCTCCTTCTGGCTCAACTGGGCCTGCAGCTCATTCAGCTGGGCCTGGAGGCGCTGGGCTTCTTGCTGGCTTTCCCCTCCCTGGGCCTGGAAAGCATGTGATGTGGAAGGCTGATCAGGGTGGTGGTCTGGCTACTCCATCTAAATCTGACCTGCCCTAGCCTCTTGGACTCTTGGGTATTTTCAGACTCCTACATATTCTCTCAGGAAGTGGGAAAATCCTTTTACCCCCACCAACTCCAGCATACTGAACACCACACACCTTTGCAAGGTCCACAGTCCGCAGGATCTTTCCCATTCAGCTTATGCCATTTCTGGCAGAGCTCTGACAGCCCTATCTTCATTGAGATCAAGCACAAACTGTCTCCTTCTCTCTCCATGAGTACACAGTCTCCCCAAGGAGGAAGGGAACTGATCCTCTCACCTAGGTGCAGAGCACGGGGCTAGGCACTTGGGATGGGAGCTCTCAGGACATGTGAACTCATTTCTCCTCAGAGCGACTCTGGGAAGTAACTAGATCTCCATCTCAGAGTTGAAGAAAATGAGCACAGAGATTTAAGGCAATTGGCCAGGATCATAGTGACTCAATAGCAGCGTATGATCTGACCCTTGGTGCACCTGACTCCAAAGCCTGTGTGGGTGTTTATGAGGCTTGCACTGCCTCCTCTCCAGGCCAGACTCCTTGGGGACAGGGACTGTGTCTGATTCTCTGTCCACCTGCAAGGCCAGCAAGTGCTTAGTTTGTAATAGACACTGGACAGAATCATCTGGCTTTACCTCTTTTACATCTAGCACCAGGAAGGCCCCCAAAAGAAGTATAACAAGCATCTGTTTATCATCATCATGACATGGTGTGGAGCATGTGGAAATGAGCTGGGGAAATGAAGCTCTCAGCTCCCACCAATTCCTGTAACCCACCAGGGCTTTAGCAAGTCCCAGGGCCATGGGACCCAATTCCTTTGCTCCTATAGCTAAAAGCTGTGACACCTAGACTGCAAAAACAGCATATATTGAACAAACGGTGACAATGTTGAAAATATTAAGAATATTAAATTGCATTATAATATTGCATGTGATTAACTCTAGGCCAGCACTATTCAATAGGACTTTCTGGCCATGTTCTGCCCTGTCCAACATGGTAGACAGGAGCCACATGCAGTTAATTGCTGAGCAGGGAAACTGTAGCTAGTGTGACTAAGGAACTAAAATTTTAATTATAACCACTTTAAATTTAAGTAACCGCATTTGGTTATTGCTACTGTAATGCAAAGATCTTCCCTTCAGAGATCCCAGAAGGCACATGCAGGGGGTTCTTGAACCACAGGCAGATCTAAGGCTGCCAGGTCCCCATGGTGCCCCTCCTTGTCTCCACAACCAACACAGCCCGAGGGCTGAGAGCACCTTCCCGCTCCCAACTGTCCCACCTTCAGCTTCTGCTGCTGCACCCTGCTGGCTTGGTCGTGGTCAGCTAGCTTCTTACTCAGTTCTTCCACCTGGGATAGGGGAGGGAAGAGGAGACGGGAAGACTCAGCCGGCCTTACCCTGGATGTCCAGGCAACTTAGGGGGTTTTCCCAGACCAGTCCCCAATATTTTTAGAAAAAAAACTCTGGTACTTTCTCTAGCCTGCGGCTCAGCCTGGCTGGGCAGGACCTGAGTGAGGTAACCCAACACTCATGTGCTGCCAGAGCCACCTGCCCACACTCGCCTCCACCCCCAGTCTGCAGGGACAGAGGCCTGCAGGGAGAGATCTACTCTGGGGAGCTAACACCTCACCACCACCCTACTGCTGCCATTCCCAGTCCCAACTGTCTTGGGTTGGAGACAGGAATAGGGGACCTAGCCTGTAACTAGCAGACATACTCATTCAATACCTTCCCAGAAACTATTGAAGCAAAAGCCCACAGACGATCAGTCCTCTTCCCAATACCCACCGGCTGTTAGGGCTGGTGCCAGCAGTGTGGTTAGTGTGGGGATCAGACTGCTGGGAGACAGAGCAGGGCAGCACACGTCCACGCCCACCCAATTCCCATCGAGAGGAAGAGCAAGGGGAGGGAGGGATGAGGGGGAGCATCACAGCCACAAGCACTCCGGCTCCTCCAGGCATTCCAGAAGCTCAAGCATGATCAGCAAAAGCGAGAGGCGAGGGCTCCATTGCTAACTGTTTGTATTCAGTTTGATTGTCGTCTTGGGCTCCTTGCAGAAGGTGATGGGAAGAAAGGAAAGCCTGATTCCTCCGCAGGCCTGAGGTGACTGGGTAGAAGGGCTGGCAGAGAAAGGGTGCTCCTGCTAAAAACCAGCTCAATAGCCTTGACATCTGGGCAGCACAGAGAAATCCTTGAGAGAGCGAGCGAGGCAGCTAGACGATACAACTCCTCTGGCAGAGGCCCCTCCTGCACCTCTCAACCTTGGCCTTCCTGCTACCAGACATCTATTTCACGCCTGGGGTTAAGGCCCAAAGGGTCATCACCCATCGGCAGACATCCTGAGCTCACAACCCTCCCTGCTCTGTGAAGAATGCTTTGCTTATCACCTTTATGGCTTCTGTGGGAAAGAAGGGAACTGAGTTAAATAAGGCCTTGGTCATTCTGCTAGTCCTCCTCATTGAGGACCCAAACTTGGAACAGGAATTGAAAGTTTAGGAATCCCAAGAATTGTCTGTGATTGGTTTAGATATGGGAAAGACGAAGAAGCCTACCCTACCCCTCGTGCCTGAGGCAAATGGCAGAAAGTGCAGAAGGTGGGGAGTCCGACCTGGGACGGGTGGGATGAGGCCTGAGAGAGGGCCCAGCACTCCTGGGCAGCCTGGGCCTGGATTCCATGGCTTGACCCTGCCCCCTTCACAAACAGTTCACAACGGGAGCTGGCGGAGGCAAGCTGCAGCCGGGGTCATGCACCGAGACTGGTCACCGCTTAAGCAGCCAGCATTTAGCAAGGACCCCAGGCGTTACCTGCTTAGTTTGCTCTCTCTGAAATACCTCTAGCTGTTCCACCTGTGCACGGGGGAGGAGCAATGGAGACAGAGTGAGATGGGGGATAGGGGTCAAAGAGGCACTGTTCCTATTGTCAGGCTGACCTCACTGAAACTCTTAGAATCCCCCTCCCCCAAGGGACCAGACATTTAGTAATGTGTAAGTGCCAGTTGGCTCATTCTAGTCCCCAGTGGCTCTGGGGCCCCCACTGCAGGTACACCTCATAATGTGCCTCCAGAATGAGCCATGGCCTTCACTGTTTGACTCTCCAGGGACAGAGGCTTCAGGGAAGTGGAGGCTACTGATATTTTCTTTAGGACAATAGGGGACAACAGACTTGAACTCTGCCAGCTACATCTCCTCTGACACCCAGTGAGTGAGGGAGACAAGACACTCTGCGATAATGTGGAAGCTTAAGGCCCTGGAATGCAGAGGGAACAACGCCGTCTGTCTCTCAGGCCCAATCTTTGGAGGTGGTGTTGAGCTTGGTGCCTTACCTGGGCAGTGAGTTTCTGTCTCTCTTCCTGGAACCGCTGTCTCTCCTCCAGGACCTTGACCTTGGCACCCTCATACTTGGAAGTCATCACCTCCAGCTCCCGGGCAGTGCTCTGTACTTCCCGCTGCATCTCAGCCAGATGGGCCTCAGCATCAGCACGCACAGCTGCCAATTCTTGGTCATATTTCTCCCGGGCCTGGTCCAGCTCCACTTCCAGAAACTGCCGGCCGAGATTGGCCTTCTCTCCCAGCCCCCGATTCTCCTCTGCCAGCAGGCCATGAGCCTCCTTCAGCATGCTCAGCTGCTCTGCGTAGTTGGCCTTCTCTGCTCGCAGCTGCTGGGCTGCTCGCTCTTGCTCTGCCACCTTCTGTCGTAGGGGCATCAGTTCCCCGAGCTCCCGCTGGGCTCGCATCAGCTCTGCCCGCAGCCCACCAGCTGCCTGCTTGCTTTGCTCCAGCTCTTCACGATGGCGTTTCTCAGCAGCTGCCTGCTCAGCCTGCAGCTGCTGGCACAGGTGCTTGGCGGGCAGCAGCTCACTCACCAGGGCCTGTGTGCTGGTGTGCTCCAGCTGCAGGGCAGAGAGGGCTTGCTCCTTCTGGAAGAATTTCTCCTGCCATGCCTTCAGTTCTTGGCCCAGCTCCTCTGCTCGCTCGGCTTGTGAGGCCAGCTCCTGTCGGAGGCTCTCAGAGGCCACCCGTTGTTTCTCTGCCTCCTCCCGGAGTGTGTGGACCTCATCCCGCAGAGCAGAGCTGCGTTCCGCGGCTCTGGCACTATTGCTGGCTGTCTCTACCTGAAGCAGGCGCAGCCTCTCTTCCAGCTTCTGGCTCTTCTCTGACTCAGCTACAACAAGCCGCTTCAACTCCTTGCTCTCACCCTCCTTCTCCAGGACCTGGCGGTTCAAGATAGACACCTCCTCCTCCAAGCTGCTGATGAGACTGTTTTTCCTCTCAGCCTCCTGCTGGCCCCGGGCCATCTGGGCCTTCCACTCCTCCTCAGCCTTGCTGTGGTCTTGGGCCTTGGTGCGAAGGGTGGCCAGCTCCCTTTGTGCTGAGGCTAAGGTGTCCTGGGTGCGCCCCAACTCCTGGGCCTTCTCCTCTAACTGGCCCCGCAAAGTCTTCAGAGTGGTGGCCCGCTCCGCCTGGGAGGCACGCTCAGACTCTAGGCTACGCTCCAGGCTGGAGGCCTTCTCCTGATGCTCACGGCACTGCTGCTCCAGCTTGCTCACCTCTGCCTGCAGAGCCTCCGGGTCAGGGCCTCTTCGCTTGGTCTTTCCAGTAGCCTCAGACTGGGCTCCTGACGCACAAGTGTCTTCTCCACTGGCTGTCCCTAGAGACTGCTGGTCCTCCCCCTCCATCTTGGCCAGCTGTTTCTTCAGTTGCTCCACGGTTTGCTGAAGCTCCCCCAGTTCTGTTCTCTGGGCTGCCTCCTGCCCACGAAGCTTGGCCAGTTCCTGGTCCTTCCCTTCCTTTTCCTTCAGGGCATGGGCCAGTGCCTCCTGCAAGGTAGCAAACTCCACACGCTGCTCATTGAGGGCATTCTGCAACCGCATCTCAAGCTCTGCCTTGGCGGCCTTCTCCAGGACAAGATCGGCTTGGGCTCGGCTCCGCTCCTGGGCTAGCCGGGCCAACTCCCGCTCCTGCTCCCCACGCTCCTCCTCCTGTTGTCCCTGGCTCTCCATTAGCGCAGCCCGCAGCTTCTCCAGCTCACTGCCCATTTGCTCTGCCTCACGCTCCATAGCCTGCAGTGCAGCCTGGGTACTGCAGAACCGATGCCCCTGCTGCTCTCCCAGCCACTCTGATTCTCTGTCTCCTGCCCTTGGGGGCTCCTTGAGTAGCTCAGAGGAAGTTGTTTCCTTGTGCTCACCTGCCTTTCGTACTAAGGCCTCTAGGCGGGCCACCTCCTTACTGGTGGCAGCCATCTTCTCCTGCAGAGTGGAGAGGTCATCTGCAAGTTTCTGGGCCCGGATCTCCTTCTCCTGGACCTGCTGGTGGGCTCTGGCCAGGCTGGCATGGAGCTGGGCTAGCTCACTCTGCTGCCGGCCTATCTGGAGCTCGCTGTGAGCCTCTATCCCTGCCATCTTTTCCTTTGCCTCTTGCAGCTCCTGGCGGGACTTTTCACATTCCTCCTTCAGGGTCATCAGCTGTTCCTGGAACATGGCACCATACTGGGCCTCCTCTTGCTGGCTATCCTCATACCGCTCACGCCATGTGGCCACCTCCTTGGCAAGCTGCTCACATTCACTCTCAGCCTCACGCTGGGAGGCTATGGCCTCTGCCAGCTCCCGCCGCAGGGCTTCCGTCACAGCCTGATGGGCCTCCCCAAGCTGCTGTAATCGAGCCTCCAGCTCCTTGCGTCCAGCCTTCTCGTCTTCCAGCTCCTTCCGTTCCTGCTTATGTTGCTCCACCAGGCTCTGGGTCTCTGCCTCTAGCTTGGCGATACAACACTGCTGCTCTTCCAGGGCACTTGCAGCCCTGCGCTTCTCCTCTTCAAGGCCGCCCTTGGTGATCATCAAGGACTCCTCAAGGGCCCGGACCTGCTCCTGGAGCTGGTTCTTCTCCTGGGCTACCCTTTCTTTTTCAGTTGCTTTTTGCTGCTCAGACCTCAGCTGGGCCTTTAGTTCTGCCACCTGGGCCTGGGTCTCACGCTGCTCCTGGCGGGCTGCCTCAATACAGGCATGGAGTTCCTCCACCTTTTGGCTCAGCTCTGCTTTCTCCCGCTGGGCCTGTGTCACTGAGGTCTGGGCACTGTCCCGGGCTTCATTAGCAGCCTGAAGTTGCTGTTGCAGCACCTCTAGTTTGGCAGCCTTCTCCTTCTCCAGTGCCTCTACTTGCTGGAGGGCTGAATCCTTCTCCTTTAAGGAGGCCTCCCGCTCCTCAGCAGCAGTGGCCAGCTGCTGAGAGTGGTCTCGCCTGGTGGCCTCCAGTTCCTTGGTGGCCTCCTCCAACTGCTGCTCCTTCTGTTTCAGGCTGGTGCTCAGCTGCTCCACCTGGTGGCGGAGGCCCTGGGAGACCTGTTCTTGCTGTTGGAGGGTCTGGGTTAGCTGGGCCTGATCCTTTTTGGCCTGCTGCTTCAAGCCAGCCAGTTCTTGATTCTGCTGCTGGAGAGTAGCATTGAGGGTTGTGAGCTCGGAGGTCAGTGTGGCCACCTGGGCAGACAACTGGGCCCCCTGAGCCTGGGAGGCCTTCTCCAGTTCTTCCTTGGCCTGTCTGGTGTTGGATAGAGAGCTCTGCAGCTCAGCAATCAGGCCAGCCAGCTGCTGCTTTTCTTCTTCAAAGTGGCCCCGCTCAGCAAGCAGCTTGGCTTCCTGCTGGCCCCGCTCGGTCTCCAGTGCCTCCACCCTGGTTTGGAGCTGGGTGTTGTCCGCAGCAAGAGTGGCTGCCTCTTGCTTCAGGGTTTCCAGCTGGTGAGATAGAGACAAATTGGGATCAGCATGACTCCTGTCACCAGGGCCTCTGAATGTGCTAAACATGGCCCACACCAACCCCAGCACACAGCATGCAGGTCTTACAGTTGCTTTTATGCATTCCTACCTGCAAGACGTCACCCAGCACCTCACCCTTCTCCTGGGGTGGGTTCTCCTGTAGCCGGGCCAAATGTTCTTCCAGCTGTGAAAGTTTTCCCTGAAGGATTTCATTCTTCTCTTCAAGGCATTTCTGGGAGTAAAAGAGCTCCACATGAACAGAAGTGGAAGAGGCACTGGCTGTCCCCACAAGCCCTTGTGAACATCAACAAAACATAAGACCCTATCACCTTGTTACCAAGATCTCCTTTTGCCCTCACCTAGGAAAAAACCCTCAGAAATCATGGATCTGGGACCATGAGAGACCTGCCTTTTAGCCCTAGCTAGAGGGCTAAATTAAGTCAGGTGACCTGATAATTTCTTCCCCAAGGCCACAGAGTTTACTTCAAATTTCTTCACTGTATACCCTTCCTCAAGGAAGTCTTAGCTTCCAGATTATCCAAATACCCACCCAGCTTAAAAACATACCCTGCCCCTCTGGGCATCAATAGCAGCAGCAGCCACAGCACCACACCCTCCTGTACCCCCACTTCCCCTCACTGCTCACTAAGCACCTACAACAGGCCAGGCACTGGGTGCCTTTCTGAATTTCTAACCCACACAATAGAGCCGAGAGATATCTATGACTGCCCCTTTTACAGAGCAAGAATCTGAAGCTCATTTGTTAAATGGCGTGGCCCAGGGCTACATGGTTAATAAATGGCAGAGTTGAGTTCCTAATTAACAGCAATAATAATAGCAACTAATTCACTGAGAGCTTACTTTGCACCACACAATGTGTTAAGTGCTTTCTATGTATTATTATCTTACAATGATTGATGAGGCAGCTACTCGTTCTTTTTCCCATTTTCAGGAAAGGATGCTTAGAGAGAAGGAGATCAAGTAACTTGTCCAAGATCCACACCTTGTAAATAGCAGAGACAAGATTCAAAGGTGTATTGGACTTCTAAGCCCATAATTCTTCCATTACAGCACACTATTAAACCTTGAACAGAAGTCAGCTTAATTCCCAAAGGCCCAAAAGAAGAGAGCGTCAAACAGAATTCAACTTTGAACATGTGCTCAAGACGGTGGCCCTAATACCCCCAAACAGAGTTTTACCTTGTCCTGCAGGGCTGTGCTGAACTCCTTCTCAAGATGGGCCTGCTTCTTCCCCCACTCCTGAGTGGCCTTGCTGTGCTCCTCTGTCAAGTCATTGAGGGCGCCCTGCAGCTGCTGTAGGTGACTGGCAAATTCGCGCAGCTGAGATAGACAAATCGGAAGCCCCATTACCCAGAGTCAGAACTGGTACCACCACTGCTGCTTGCTCCAGAACTCCAGGACTGGATTCTCTGATGATTCTGTCCACCATCGTCAGGCCAATCATAATGAATCACATCCCTAACTCAGGACTACAGATCAAAATTTAGGGCTACAACCAATTATGGGACAAGGAAAGGGGCAAAGTATGCAGGTCTCTGGAGAGACAAAGGCACCAAACAGGTGCCAGGAAATTCTTCTCAACCCCCTCTTGGTTAACTGTCCAGAAACTCAACTCCAAGGGGCCTCCAGGTGGGGGCATAACACACCTTAAAGGAAAGGTCCCCATTCTCCTCAGAGAGCTGGCTAATTTTGCGGTCCATCTGGCTCTTCTCTGTCTTCAGGTCCTGGCACTGCTTCAGCGTTTCATGGAGCCGCATGGTAAGGCTGTAAGGAAGGAGCAGTGAGAAGAGTGTGTCCCTCATGGGTACAAGGTGGGGCAGGGAGCTCGGAAGGGGGAAGAGAGAACTCTACCTCTCATTCTTGCCACGGAGCTCCTCAAGCTCTTTGGGCTCCAGTGGACTGGCTGCCTGCTTCTCGTTCAGCAGAGCCAGGCGGTCAATGCGCTGCTGCATCATGGCTATCTGTGCATCTGGGAGACAAGGGGAGAGGAGAGGAGAGTCAGCGCAGAACTAAGGGGAGAAGGGAGAGCAAGGAGGAAACATCCAATCCAAGGGAAAGGGAAGATGGAGGCAAGGACAGAACCAGTTTCCAGGAGGTCATCCTGACAGGCCCAGGGCCAGCAGAGGGCCCATACCTCAGACAAGCCCATTGCTCCCTGGAAGGAAACCCCAGATGCTGCCCACTCATACACATCTGCTGTGTGCCAGCACCCACCCCTCTCGGTGAGGAGCTTGCGGTTCTCAGCCAGCTCCAGCTCCAGCTCATCTCTATTATTTCTTTCATCCGCAAGCTGCTTCTTCAGCCGTCTCATCTGGAATTGTGGGGTTTGCAGGATGTCACCCATGGGGGAGGCTGGAGAAGCTGAGAGGAAGCTAAGGAAAGAGATAGCCCAGATGCCATGGTCATCTTAAGGTATAAGACCTGAAGTGACCAGCAATAGGCAGGGCGGGGAAAGCAGGGCACTATGGATGTGAGCACTGACTGGGAGACCCATACACCCAGGTTCTGTCTGCAGTGCCATCTCATGTCTTGTGACATGACCTTAAGGAAACCCTTCTTTCTCCAAGTCAAAAAATAAAGGGGGAGGGAGGTGTTCTCCTTGCCTCTGCAGAGCTGCACTGAGACAAGGGACTTTAGTGTAATCAACAAAGAAAGGAATTCCATAAACAGGGAACAGTCTTTGAGAGAGGTCTTTTGCCCAAGATAGATCCCAACCAATTCCCCCAATTAGTACTGCAGCAGGTGAGGACATCCCAGCCTGACAGGATGCTTGCAAGCACCTCTGATGATGTAAGGGGCTGCTCAGCAGCTTAGTGTCTAGGAGGAAGGGAGGGAGTTCAGGACTGAATGCTGAGGCCCTGTCCCAGGAAAGAGGCTCAGCACATACTTGTTCCCACTGGAAGAGGCAACCTTCTGTAGCTCTAGAAAGCGAACCTCCTTCCTGGCCTGGTGGCTGGGTGGAGAGAGTTCTTCAGAGATGGAGCTAGAAGGGACAGGAGCTGGGGGAAGGAACAGACAAACCATAGAGGTTAGTAAGAGGGTGAACAGATTTGTATCTTTACACAATTTAAGAACTCCTCTTGGGAGCGCACACATATGTAAGCTACAGAAGGCGGCCACTGGGCAGAACCTAAGCAGGATCTTCTCTCAGCCCCAACAACCTCTTGGGTCAGCTACTAGCCTCCTTTCTGAATTCCTCTAATCTAAAATCTTGCACTGCCAACACACTTTCTCAAAACCTTCTCTTTCCTTGGTTCCCATGATTACTTTTACATGGTTCTCCTATTTCTAAACACTCACTCTTATTAGTCTCCCTCATTTGCTCCTTCCTCCTCCACCCATCTTCTAAGCCCTCAGTGTTCAGATGGGGCCTCCTTGCTCTCACAACTTCAATGGCCAGCCATACTCTGACCTGCAAACCCATAACTTGGCCCAGAGCTTCTCCTCTCACATTTCCAACATCACCTGAAGGGCTCATGAGGAACCTGAATATGAGGAACATCAAATTCAGCAGCTGGAAGAGAATGGCCGAGACCCAAGTCTTACATCCTATCAACACCGATGGCCTCTTCACCAGAAGGTAGGTAGAGCTATCACTCTTTCTATTGTGCTTCCAGCTAGACATCTGGTAAAACTGGCTCCTCTCTGTCCTAGCACTTACCCCTTATCATACCTACTGAGTTTATGTATCTGCTTTCTCATCTAGAACAAGAGCTGAATGTGGAGGAAAAACATCTTTTAAGACTGTACTCCTAGATTCTAAACCAGGAGTAATGATTGTTTAAAAAATAAATAAAAAACAGACTTGGCAATGTGGCTTAGTGGTACAGCATGGGTCATGGATTCCATTCCTGGTCAAGGACACGTATGTACCTGGGTTGCAGATTCCATCCCAGGCCCCAATTGGGGCGCATGTGGGAAGCAGCCCATACATGTGTCTCTCTCACATCAATGTTTCTCTCTCTCTCTCCCTCACCTCCCTTCAACTCTCTCTAAAAATCAATGGAAAAAAATCCTCAGGCAGACCAGGCTGCAGTGGCTCAGTGGTTGAGCGTTGACCTATGAACCAGGAGGTCATGGTTCGATTCCCAGTCAGGGCACATGCCCAGGTTGTGGGCTCGATCCCCAGTGGGGTGTGTGCAGGAGGCAGCTGATTAATTATTCTCATCATTGATGTTTCTCTCTCTCTTTCCTTTCCTCTCTGAAATCAATAAAAATATATTTTTTAAAAATATCCTTATGCCCTACCTGGTTTGGCTCAGTGGATGGAGCGTCATCCTGCGGACTGAAGAGTCCCAGGTTCGATTCCAGCCAAGGGCACATGCCCAGGTTGTGGGCTCGATCCCCAGTAGGGGGCGTGCAGGACGCAGCCGATCAATGATTCTCTCTCATCATTGATGTTGCTATCTCTCTCTCCCTCTCCCTTCCTCTCTGAAATCAATAAAAATATATATTTTTTAAAATCCTTAGGTGAGGATTAAAAAATAAATGTGTGTGTGTGTGTGTGTGTGTGGTGGTGGTGGTGATGTGATCAAGGAGAACGTAACAGTAGACAAGATCACTTATAAAAAAGTTCTGCTTGGCTGCTGCCAGGCAGCTAGAAGTAGTTCTGTATGAACTGGGATGATGGCAACAGGGCCCAGAAATCAACCTACGCCATTACACAATTTTCCTGAGGACCAACTCTGTCTTGTTTTAGACACAGAAACAACCTCCTTCCTCAACAACTCCGGATCCCAGCTCAGAGAGGAGGTGATCCTCAGAAGTGGTCCCTATTTACCTTTTTGCAAGAAGTTCTCTAGGTCCTCATTCAGGTTTAGTCCATCTTCATGGTCTAGCACAAATTTCAGGATGGCGGCTAACTCAGCCTAGGCCACAGAGAGAAAGAGCAACACTTAAGTATTAGGGACACCTGAAGGGATGGAGGTCACTACCCTGACAGTGCCAGCCCCAGAAGTCTATAGGAGCCCATTCTTCCTCTAAGAGTTGGAAGCCCCATGGTCCAGCTGAGAACATTCCACTAGAGACGTTCACCCCACTTGCTCCCACCTCCCTCCTCCCTAAATATCCACTCAGGGTTAGAGTTTCCAACTGACTTCACTCCTGACCACAAGAGATGAGAACAGGCATGAAAAGTAATGTGCTCAGAAAGCTTTAGCATGACTATTGTGGCCTCTTTCCGCTGACCCTCACTGTTCTTGTTTATCTAGGTGAGAACACCTCAGGGCTCATCCAAAGCTTATCCACCAGCTCAGCTGTAAAATCTTCCCTCTTTGTCTGAATTCCAAAGCTACAGAGTTAATTTTCCTGGCCAACTCTGCTGTATCCCTTATTCTTCTAGAATCTCTTCCTACCAGCTCTATGACCAGCTTGGAGCAGAGAAAAGGTTGAAGGGAGGAAGAAACCACCTGTTCCTTCCATGCCACACGACAACCCTAACCCCATCCCCAATATGAACCATGAGCTCAGAGTACGAAATGGAATGATTCAACATTTCTACCATAACGTGAAAGGCCACTGCTCTCTGGACACTGCCCCACCAGTCACCTACAGTATATCCACTCTGGATTCTAGCTGCTTCTGCTCTGGGAAATAAAAAACAGCTGCTCATGTAGGAAGCAAGGCCAACACCAGAACCTTTATGGCAAGTAGCTCCTGGAAATCAGGTCAATTCACTCTATAATGAAGCAGATGCACCAACTCCTCTTCACTTAGGGGCCATGTAGAGGAGGGGAAAGGAGGTGACCACTGAGCTAGACTGTCAGGGTGGACAAAGACATTCTCTCTAACTAATCCTTTCTACTAGAGGAAAGGAGGAATAAATGGAGTGACAGTTTGAGAAAAATATATATACACATACACACACAGGAATACATACTAGTACATGAAGAGAGAACAATTTTTATGTAGCACCCAAACAATATAGTTTCAGGTACAGTTAAATAAGAAAAAAGCTTGGAAGTATAGCCTTTAAAAGTTAGCAGTTATGCCCTAGCTGGTTTGGCTCAGTGGATAGAGCCAAACTTGTGGACTGAAAAGTCCCAGGTTCAACTCCAGTCAAGAGCACATGCTTGGGTTGCAAGCTTGATCCCCAGTAGGGGGCGTGCAGGAGGCAGCCGATCAATGATTCTCTCTCATCACCAATGTTTCTAACTCTCTCGCCCTTCCTTTCTGAAATTAATAAAAATATATATTTTTTAAAAGGTAGTAGTTATCTCTGGGAATGGGATTATTGGCAACCGTTATTTCCTTCTTTGTGCTTTTCAATATTTTTCAGACTTTCTAAATGAATGGCTGTAATACTCTATGTGCTGTTTAAAGAAAACAGATGGGGTGAGGTGAAATGCAGGCTAGGCCTGCTAGGTAGAGTGGAGGCACAAGGGCTTACCTGAATCTTATATTCAAACTGTTCCCAGTCCCTGGGACTTTTGGAGCTCATGGTGGACTGGTATAGGAGCAACATGGTTATCTAGGAACCAAACAGGAGGAAGTCACTGAGTGGAGCTTGTCTCTCTTCTCACTGCCCGCCCTCCCACCCTCTCCCCCACCGCCCAGGCTATTCTGGAGACTATTCCAAAGCTCCTAGAATTCAGCAGCCCAGGCCACTGCCCTTAAACTGCACCAGGAAACATTTGAGGACTCAATGCCTACGTGCAAAAAGCCATGTGCCAGGATTCCTGCACAGCTAAATACCTGGACTCATGGAACCCTCTAGGCCAGCACCCGGACAGGAGAAGGAATGAAGTAGACTGAGCTAAAAAGAAAAATATGACAACAGCTGGGTGAGGCCTGATTCCTGCCAAGTCTCCACTGAGGTCCACAGTAATGGTCTAGTAAACTCTTGTCATATGGCATGGTCTCCTAGACTCTTTGGGCTAAATTAGCCCCTGCCTCATCCAGGTGGCTATCAAAACCTACCTCAAACCTCCACAAGCCCCAGAAATAAAGCCCCCACCATTTCCTCTGGGTTAAGAGAAGGCTCTGCAGGTTCTTCTGATGCCACCCTTCCACCCCCAGTCTGGTGTTCAATAGCTACCTTGGCCAGTTCCAGCTCTGACCCCTCCATCACCTTCTGCACTGACACCAGGCATTCCGGGGAAGATGGATGTTTTCGGTTTTCTGTAATGACAATGTAGATAAGAGGTGAACTTCCTATGGGTCATTCCTGAGATCATCAGAACATCTCAGAGTCAGAGCAGATGTTCTGGTTTCTGTCTCTGGTGGGGCTAGAAGATGGAGGGCTCCTTACTCCTATGTCCTCTCTCCCCAACATACATGTTTCCACCTGAAGTGAGTTCTATCCTGGGTGAGTCCAAGGATTACAGGGATAGTTCCTGAAGAAAGCAGGCTGGATTCACAGCAGCTCTGGGGCATAGCACTGCACTCACCCATCCACGCACAAACTCCTGCTCAGCCCTACAGAGGAGCCCAAAGATTCCAGGTCACTCCAGCCCTGGCTGGTGTTGCTCAGTAGTTAGAGAGTCAGCCCCAACACTGAAAGGTTGCAGGTTCAATTCCTAGTGGAGCGCATGTACCTGGGTTGCAGGTTTGATCCCCTGCCCCAGTCGGGGGGTGTGGGAGGTGGCCAATCGATGTTTCTCTCTTGCATCGATGTTTCTCTCTCTCTCCCCACCCTACTTCCTTCCCTTCCACTCCCTCTAAAACCAATGGATAAGGTATCCTTAAGTGAGGGTTAACAAAACAAAACAAAACAAAACAAAACAACAACAAAAGACTCTCCTTCCAACTGAGGTCACAGAGGAATCCTGCAGCTGAGTCACATGGGGAAGACTGGGGATATTTGGTTCTTATGCTGCCAGAGGGTCTGGGCTCAATTACTAACACCTTGCTTTATCTAAATCCATTCTCACCTTTCCTTTAATTCTCTGGAGGTGGAGAAAGCAGATAATGAGCACTGTGCCAGAAGCTTTGCAGGTGATCTTATTTAATCTACCCAAAACCTAGAGCAATTATTATTATTTCCATTTTATAGACAGGGAACCTATATCCAGAAAGGTCACAGAGCAGTGAATAGAAGGGCCAAAATATCAACTTAAATCTGCCTCTGCCCCTATACTATTTCCTAAGCAATTAATTTAAAGTTACCCAAGAAAAATGTTTTTCTTGCAAAGAGGGTAACAGAGATGCCTCCCTCTCCTCCATCTCCTTGCAGATGAGGAGTCCTAAAAACTGACCCTCTGGCTGTACCTGGAGCTCCGAGAAGGGCTCTGGGACTGAAGAGACACTCTTCTTGCCCCAGCTAGTGTGAGCAGCACCAGACCCCAGGAAGCTGACCCGGCTGTATTCATCTCTGTGGTACAGAGTTGACAGCCCTGGGCCTTTGCTCCTCCAGATACCTATTAACTGGTTCCTCTGGACTCTCCAGAGCTGAGGAAGCAGCTCCTTCCCAGCTAGATAAGGAAGTACTTACTCTGCAGAAAGCTGCACACAAAGTCCAGTCTCTCTGGCACTGGCTGTTGCACGATTTGTTGCCCCTCCTCCGTGCTGTGGCTAGAAAAAGAGCAAGTATTAGGACCAGATCACTCAGCAGTGCTTCCCTCCTTGTTACTACATCACATACTACCTTCCCATTTCGTCAGGCTTGGTCTGCACTGGATTTGGGAAAGAACCTGACCAGATGCTAGAGACAGGGGAGAAGATACCAAGGCACCATTTATTCAGAAGAACTGTGTGGTGGGTGGCAAGTGGGGACTTGAGGCATGAGGTCCCTCTGGAAAGAGCACTCTGACATCCCATTTGTGAATACAGTAATGCACCTCAACGACGAGGATACGTTCTGAGAAATGCGTTATTAGGCAATTTCATCGTGTGCGAACATCACAGAGTGCACTTACACAAATGTAGATGGTACCGCCTACTACACACCTAGGCTATATGATTAACGCCAGGCGTCCTCAAACTACGGCCCACGGGCCACATGCGGGTGTTTTTGCCGTTTTGTTTTTTTACTTCAAAATAAGATATGTGCAGTGTGCATAGGAATTTGTTCATAGTTTTTTTTAAACTATAGTCTGGCCCTCCAACGGTCTGAGGGAGAGTGAACTGGCCCCCTGTTTAAAAAGTTTGAGGACCCCTGGATTAACCTATTGCTCCTAGGCTACAAGTCTGTACAGCATGTTCAACTGCTAACAGTGTAACAAGGCACGGTGTTTTATAAAAAACGTTTTAATAATTAGAATAAGTATACTCTAAAATAATGATAAATAGTAAATACATAAGCCAGTTTGCTATCACGTACTGTGCACTGTACATAACTGTGTGTGCTGCACTTCACACCACAGGCAGCACGGGTCTGTTTGCACCAGCATGGCCACAAGCACATGAATAATGCACTGCGCTACATGGCATTACAATGGCTGTGATGTCACTAGGCCAGCAATTTTCAACCTTTTTTCATCTTATGGCACATATAAAATAATTAGCAAATTCTGCAACACACCAAAATACATATTTTTTGCCAACCTGACAGAAAGACTAGGTATAATTTTGATTCACTCACACCAGATGGCTATTGTTGTGTGGGCTGTTGTCATTTATTTGCTAATCTAAGGGAAAAGAAGTCACAAGTGCCCCTGACTAAATAGTCAGGTATTGCACATTTTCAAAATTCTTGTGGCACACAGTTGAAAATCACTGCACTAGGCAATAGGAATTTTTCAGCTCCATTATAATTTTATGGTGTCACCATCATAGATGTGGTCTGTTTTTGACCGAAACATCAGTTATACAGCATAGCTGTATTTTAAAAAGCACATTTTGAAAATACTATTGAGTAATTATTTCAGTAACCATTTCATAATTTAGTCCTAAGTATTATATTCAATAACTATCATGGAGAAAGCTTTGGAAGGCAATGGATTAAAGTGTCAGGATATTAAGTAGAGATTTTAAAGAATGACAATTCTGCCGAAACCGGTTTGGCTCAGTGGATAGAGCGTCGGCCTGCGGACTCAAGGGTCCCAGGTTCGATTCCGGTCAAGGGCATGTACCTTGGTTGCGGGCACATCCCCAGTAGGGGGTGTGCAAGAGGCAGCTGATCGATGTATCTAACTCTCTATCCCTCTCTCTTCCTTTCTGTAAAAAATCAATAAAATATATTAAAAAAAAAAAAAAAGAATGACAATTCTGATTATTTTGGACTCTTCAATGTGTGGAAGAAACTAGTGATAGAAATGTCTAAAAGAACACCACAAAGTAAATATTGGTTTATATATAAATCCCTGTGTGAATGAAATGTAAATAAATTTGTAAGCATTTTTAAAAAAAAAGCACTGTGGGAAGAGGGACAAAAATTGATGGAGGCAACAGAGATAAATGGGAAGCTAAGTTCAATAATTAGGAATGGCTCAAGTAAAGGTCAAAGGTCAGGACACCTGGGAAACCTGGCTAGAATAAGAGTGACAGAGGATGATGGAAAGGAGAAAAAAACAGGTCCAAGAACGGAAAGAACCAAAGGGAACAAGGCCCTGAAATGACAGAGCAAAGTTCAACACACTAGGCTGAAGGCTGACGTAGCAAAAGCCTCCCAGAGGCCAGAACAAGGGACAATCACTTTTGATCTGTGGCTGTCACCGTGCTTATTTAACTGGAAGGGTAAGCCAAGTACAAAGAGAGCAATGAGGACGGGAGGCAGCAGGGGGAGCTCTCACACAGCCCAGGCCCCTAGCTCCTGGGGGCTCAGTCTAACTGCAGTTTTATTTTCAAAGGTGAACAATCTTCTATGATTAAAAGGTCTCCTGCTCCTCAGAACATCAATCTCCAGGTTTCAACCAATTTTCTGGAAGGCAGGGAAGGCCTTAGAACCTTCCAGTGCCAGACATCCTGAAAAGCACAAGAAGTAACCAAGCCAAGACTATGAAAGTAGCTCCCTCTGTCTCCCACGTGATTACAAAGGCTTCTTCCAAGTGAACCTCCCCACAAGAAGCATCCTGGGTAGCTAGTCTATGATTAGTGACACCTGCAAAGTCTTCAGGAGATGCTAATCTCCTCACAGACTCCTGCAAGAGCCCTCTTCCCTACCCACCTACAATCTGGAATGCTGTGACTCCTTGCCTCAGCGTAGAGCAGTAATTTACCTAGTATATTCCATTAGGTAAAAAATAAAGAGAGTTCGCGGGTTAAATGTTTGAGAAATACTAGGTTAAACCAAACTAAACATTTTCTACATAAGAGGATATAACATGCATTATTTCCTAATATTTAATCACAAAAGCATTTATTTTCCCCACTGGGCCTCTGGGATAAATAAAGTTGCATGAAACATGCTTTGGAAAAGCCAAGACTACATTCAAGTCTCTTCTCTAGCAGGAAGCCATTCAGAACCACGGCTAGACACACCTCCTCCTCCTCCTCCTTAAGAGTTCCTACAGCACTCACGGTACAACTGCATCATTTATAATTGACCACTCTAACTGTGCAAGTTGAAAGCCAGGAATATATAGCAGGTGCTCAGTATATGTGCTGACTGACAGATGAGGGATGCTTTATACTGGGAAGAGTAAAAGTCAATGTCGGTAAGACAAATGTCAGGGCTTTAGTTTTCTGACAAAATGCCTCCACTAAACTTTGTTATTCAAGCCTCAAGATGAAACAGCCTTTTTGCTTCTTTCACACAAAGAACGGAAAGAGAAACTTGTCAGAGTGGGTGGCTCCAATTATTTTCCCAGAGAGAAGGCCAAGGGGCCAAGGAATAAGCCCTGTTCAATTCTCATAGGTTCTATACGCCACCAACCCTGCCATCCTCCACTTCCTTCCCCTGAGGACTAGGCATCTGATTTAGGTTAGCAACAGTAGCAGCATCAAAAATGTAACAGGCAGTACACATCCAAAAGAAGTTGGTCTGCACTGCATTATCCTGGATCTGAGATGGAGATTAGGGTTAGCCTGGAATTTCAACAGTCCCTCCTTCTAAAGTGCCCTCTCTCTCTCTCTCTCTCTCTCTCTCTCTTCTCCCCTTCCCCCCCCCCCCCCCCCCCCCCGTCCTCTTTCCCTCTCCCTCTCCTAGTCTAAAACTCAGGCAGCATGTTACAGAACAATTTGGAAGGCGGGCATCTTGAATTTTTGAACTCCCTATGAAAATTTCCCACCTAGTTCTAAGCCTAAACAAAGGCACACATCGCTACCCCTGGATACATCTACTGTTCTTGTCATCAGGCCAAGGAAAATTTATCTCCTCAAAAGCAAAAGCTCCTTGATCTATTCTTAAGTCAGAAAAAAGCAGGCTGTACCCTATTGTATGTCATAACATGAGGCATATTATACCTGGCTGCTTCTCTTTTAGTGAAGTTAAACAGTGAGGTAGGTACTACTAGCCTAGTGGTCGGCAAACCGCGGCTCACGAGCCACATGCGGCTCTTTGGCCCCTTGAGTGTGGCTCTTCCACAAAATACCACATGTGGGCGTGCACGTATAGTGCGATTGAAACTTCGCGGCCCATGCGCTGAAGTCGGTTTTCGGCCTGGGCAAGTCTATTTTGAAGAAGTGGCGTTAGAACACTCAAGGGGCCTAAGAGCCGCATGTGGCTCGCAAGCCGCGGTTTGCCGACCACTGTACTAGCCTAATACTTTTATTGGCCATTGATGTTGGTTGCCTAGATCTATCATTTCATTAAGGTTTGCAAAATAATTATTTTCATTAAGATTAGCTGCAAAATGCTGATTTAGGTGGTACCTAACTCCACCTATAAAGCAGTCTTGCAAAAATACCTTATACTTGCAACCATAAAGATTTAATTTAAAAATAAACAAACCCTGCCCTAGCCGGTTTGGCTTAGTGTATAGAGCGTCAGTCTGCAGACTCAAGGGTCCCGGGTTCAATTCTGGTCAAGGGCACATGCCCGGATTGTGGGCTTGGTCCCCAGTGGGGGGGCGTGCAGGGGGCAGCCAATCAATGATTCCCTCTCATCACTGATTGATGTTTCTATATCTCTCTTCCTCTCTGAAATCAATAAAAAATATTTTTAAAAAACTGAAAAAACCAAAACAAAAAATCTTAACCCAATCAAATAGATCTAATTACTGTTTATAGGCAACAGTGCGAAGAGAATAAGCAGAAACAGTGAGAAGAGAATAAGTAAGAGAATATAATTAACAAAATCCAAATTTTACAAAATTCTATAGGATCAAAAAAGGGGAGGGTTGGGGTATAGAGTAGAAAACAAGACTTGTGGGAGGAGGTAGGCCCTGATAAAAGCTCTTCAATACCAAAGCTAAAGATTTAGAATTCAAACTCCTGGCAATGATTAGTAAGTCACTGAGGCGCATCAGCTGTGGAGCATCACAAGGAAAGGATGAGAGGAAGGGTCCTGAGATCACATGTACAGGAATGCCCTGGAATAAGGGCAAGTTAGAGAAGAATTGCATCACAAGGGCCTGGTATCCAGAATTAAGCAGAAGAAAGGATGTGAGAAGTCTTCTAAAGCAGCGGTCGCCAACGACTGGTGGTCTGTGAGGTCCGAAAGGTTGGTGACCTCTGTTCTAAAGGACAGACTGAGAGGATGGTGACTGATTAGAAATCAGTGCCAAGGCCGAAACCGGTTTGGCTCAGTGGATAGAGCGTCGGCCTGCGGACTCAAGGGTCCCAGGTTCGATTCCGGTCAAGGGCATGTACCTTGGTTGCGGGCACATCCCCAGTAGGGGGTGTGCAAGAGGCAGCTGATCGATGTTTCTCTCTCATCGATGTTTCTAACTCTCTATCCCTCTCTCTTCCTCTCTGTAAAAAATCAATAAAATATATTTAAAAAAAACACACACAAACAAAAAAAAAAAAAAAAAGAAATCAGTGCCAAGGAGAGGAAAGAATTCAAAATGATGGCCCTGGCCAGCTTGGCTCAGTGGATAGAGCGTCAGGGTCTGAAGGGTCCCAGGTTTGATTCCAGCACATGCCTGGGTTGCGGGCTCGATCCCCAGTGGGGGGCATGCAGGAGGCAGCCAATCAATAATTCTCTCTCATCATTGATGTTTCTATCTCTCTCTCCCTCTCCCTTCCTCTCTGAAATCAATAAAGAAATAAAAATTTTTTTTAAAAATGATGTTAAAAGGTCGTGCCCTGATAACTAGGAGAGAAAATGACAGTGTCTGTACCAAAATAACAGTGGCTTCTTTCAGAAGTACTAAGGCAGAACCACAGAGATTTTTTTAAAAATCCTAAAAGACATCCTATTACCAATAAACATTTCAAAAGATACATTCAAAAGATTGTGAAAAAAACCACTAGCAAACCTATCTGTCCTGAGTTACTCAGACCTGCTAGTCTTTACTGATGGAGAATATCAACTACATTTTCATTCGCTATTTATTCATTCAACAAACATTAGTTAAAATCAGTGTACTGTCCTGCCCTAGCTGGTTTGGCTCAGTGGATAGAGCATTGGCCCTTGGACTAAAGGGTCCTGGGTTCGATTCCAATCAAGGGCACGTACCTAGGTTGCAGGCTCGATCCCCAGTCCTGGTTGGGGTGCATGCGGGAGGCAACCAATCAATGTGTCTCTCTCACATTGGTGTTTCTCTCTGTCTCTTCCCTTCCCTTCCCTTCCCTTCCCTTCCCTTCCACTTCCCCTTCTACTCTCTTAACAACCAATGGAAAAATATCCTCGGGTGAGGATTAAACAAAAAAATAAAATAAAATAAATGTACTGTCCTAAACTAGGTATGAAGGACACAAGATAAATCAAACCTAGTCCCTAGCTCAGTTCCATCTTCTTTCCCTGTAATGAGCTGTTGTCTATGAATGGGTGACCAAATTACTTCACAGAGTTGCTGAATCCCTGATCCTACCTGCCACATAAACACCCTCAACTCTTCTATCCTTGGCCTAGGGGTTCAGCCTACTATGCTATCCTCTCCATCACTGTACCTCCAAATCCTTATATTGTGGATGTCCTCTACTTTTGTTTGTAGCATAAAGAAGTGAGAGAAGGTCAGTTTTGTCCTCCATAATCCCTAAAAATTGATGATACAGGAAAAGGGATGAATTATATGAGTTTAATAACTAGGCTATAGCTTGACCCATCTTTGCTTGGTTCCAGAGGAGGCTCCACTCCATTATTTCTCCATAACTGTGAGCTTCAATGAAAATATGTGCTAAAGACACAGTTATAAAAAGGCCCAAACTAGAAACCTGGCTACAGGACAACAAACAGCTTATCAAATGCTAATTAACCTCACAAAGCAAGGTAAAGGAGGCAGGTGAATACCAATAGAAATGCTTTAATGGTTGCATATCTGTGCTTTGCTAACAAGTTAGAGATGAGATTTTGAAGTGCTTCTTATTTCTCATAAGTACAAGAGCTTCCCCTTTCTTCTTAGCCCTATAGGATGCAAAGGCTTGTGAGATAAGGATGAGTCACAAAAAGAGAGCTGTAGAAGACTCCTATTGAGATAAGACAGGGAGCCCCAGAGCAGGCTGTTGGAATACTTGGAGGTTCTTCTGCGCAAGAGGGAGGAAGCCTTAGGGGGAACAAGAGTGAAACCTCCCATAGAGAACCATGGTGACTGGAGGATGAGGTCAATGTGTTCTTGCCTCTGGGTCCCACACTGGCTTATGCCATCCCAATACTGTCCACGCTTCCTGGTCACAGAAGTCACCAAGGCAAGGGAGCAAATGGCAGTCCCCACTCCAGCACACAGCTTTGCTTGAGAGGCCCGAGAGAGATGTGGTGCACACTCACATGCTGCCAATGATCTTGATGAAGACACTGCAGTCCTGCAGCTGCAGCAAGGCCTCCACAGGGTCAGCCACACGCAGACCATTCACCTGTGAGACAAAGGAAAGAGCCCAGAGAAGCTGTCATAAGTACCAGAGCACTGTGGTTCATGCCTTCCCCAGATGCTGGCAATTCTCTGCTCATTGCAAGTGCCTGTAGTTGTGTGACTACAGGACTAAAGGAACAAATGATTCTAGGATTTTTAATTTCAGCATAAGAATGCTGCTGCACCCACTCACCCAGTGACAGCCGCCTGGAGCTGCCATCAAAATCCTTCCTTTGGCTTCAACTAAATAAGAGCTTAAATACTCCTAGGATGTTCTAGCTCAGTGATGGGCAACCTTTTGAGCTGGTGTGTCAAACTTCGCCAAAAAACTGAGCATAACTCGGGTAGTATGTCACTTTGAGGAAAAAACATTATTTCGCAAATGTTTCATCCTCAGGAGCAGCAATGTTTCATCCTCGGCATGCGGCCGCCTCAGCGGCCGTGTGTCATCAGAAATGGCTACGCGTGTCAGTGCTGACACGCGTGTCATAGGTTCGCCATCACTGCTCTAGGGGTATACCTTAAATGCAATTAGGCATAAAATGGTTCTGGAAGGATACACAAATTGGTACCACCATTGCCTTTAGAGATAAGAATGTGATAGCTGGGAGATGAGGGAAAAAGAAAGGTTTCTTTATATTATAGCCCTTGGTATCTCTTAAATGGCATAACGCTTTGTAGTTCAAATCTTTTCATTTATAGCCCTTTGTGTCTCCTGAATTTTGAAATATTTGAAACTTATATTGAACTAGAGGCCTGATGCATGAAGATTTGTGCAAGAATGGGCCTTCCTTCCCCTGGCTGCCAGCATAGCCTTCACTCCACCCGAGGCCGCCTGTCTGCCTTCCCACGCTGCCCAGAGGCCTGGAGGGGCTGGGGTGGTGCGGAACACCTGCGACCTGCTCCGCCCCCAGACACTCGGCGCCTGCGTATGCAAATTAACCCACCATCTTTGTTGGGTTAATCTGCATACTCACTCCTGATTGGCTGGTGGGTGTTGCAAAGGCACAGTCAATTAGCATGTTACTCTTTATTAGGTAGAGATCTATACACTCCCACACAGATATAAAATTTTGTTATTAATGTATGCTTAAAATTCCTTCCAGACATAAAACTTTGGCTGAGGAAAGTGGGAGAAATGATAGGGGAACAAGGTAATAGAGAAAAAAGGAGGGCCAGGGCTGGTTTGGCTCAGTGGATAGAGCACTGGCCTGCAGACTGAAGGATCACGGGTTCAATTCTGGTCAAGGGCACATGCCCAGTTTGCGGCTTTGATTCCAAGTGTAGGGCATGGAGGAGGCAGCCGATCAATGATTCTCTCTCATCACTGATGTTTCTCTCTCTCTCTCCCTCTCCCTTACTCTCTGAAATCAATATACACACACACACACACACACACACACACACACACACACAAATGATCTCCTTTAAAAAATAAGAAAGGAAGAAGAAAAAGAACTTGAAACTACAAAGAACAACTCACTAATTATGATTCAATTCCCTGTCCCCTTTCTTTGGCTTTAGGCAGGCATCCACCTAAATCAGTCTTTACAATTAGAAAATTTGCCAGCAGTCACATGCAAATGAATCAGTTACACAGGTTATTCAACTAGCATGTGTGGTCAACTGGGAAAATACTCATGAATTTCACAGGTACCAAGTTCACCAGGCTGAAGTTTAGCTTTGTATTGTATTGCCTTAGGAAGGAAGAGTTTACTAAGTCAATCACCTTGTATAAGACTGAGGAAAGAGGAAGACTTAGCCTGCTTAACAAGGTATTTTAAAGACTTTTAGGATAATGGTTATATGCAAATGATAGATTCTATTATTTATAAACTAGAGGCTTGGTGCATGAAATTCGTGCATGGGGGGGTTCCCTCAGCCTAGCCTGCACCCTCTCCAATCCAGGACCCCTCGGGGGATGTCCGACTGCCAGTCTCCGCAGTTGGACATCCCTCTCACAATCTTGAACCGCTGGCTCCTTATCGCTCACCCGCCTGCCTGCCTGCCTGGTCGCCCCTAACTGCCCCCCTGCCAGCCTGATCGCCCCTCACTGCCTCTGTGTGCCAGCCTGATCGCCCCTAACTGACCCCCCTGCTGGCCTGGTCGCCCCTAACTGCCCCCTGCTGCTGGCCAAGTCACCCCCAATTGCCCCCTCCCTGCCGGCCTGGTCGCTCCTAACTGCCCGCCCCCACCAGTTTGATCACCCCTAACTGCCCCCGCCACAGTCTGGTCGCCCCTCATGGGGCCTGCTGTTCAGTCATTTGGTCGTCCCTCACTAACGCCCCTGCCGGCCTGGTCACCCCACGCAGCCCGCTTGTCCAGTCCTTTGGTCATCCCTCACTAACCTCCCTGCCAGCCTGGTCGCCCCACGCAGCCTGCTTGTCCAGTCATTTGGTCGTCCCTCGGGCCAGCCCTGGGCGGCTGGGCAGCCGCCATTCGAGGCTTGCCTGAGCCTCGGGCTGGCCCGGCCATACCGTGCGCCTGCCACCCAGGCGGAGCTGAGGGGACTGGGCGCCACCATCTTGTGGCTGTGGGCACCGCCATCTTTGAGGGCGTGGCAGTCAGTTAGCAAATTCCCTCCTTATTGGCTGTGTGTGCCACCATCTTTGAGGGCTGGGCAGTCAGTTAGCAAATTCCCTCCTTATTAGCTGTGGGCACCGCCATCTTTGAGGGTGGGGCTGTCAGTTAGCATATTCCCTCCTTATTGGCTGTGGGTGATGCCATCTTTGCGATGGTGTGAGGGTCAATTAGCATATTCCCTCTTTTTTTAGATATGACTAGAGGCCTGGTGCAAGAAATTCATGGACGGGTGGGAGGGGGTTGTCACTCAGCCTGGCCTGCACCCTCTCCAATCCAGGACCCCTCAGGGGATGTCCAAACTGGCAGTCAGACATCCCTTTCGCAATCCGGGACCACTGGCTCCTAACCGCTCACCTGTTTGCCTGCCCAATTGCCCCTAACTGCCCTCCCCTGCCAGCCCAGTCCCCCCTAACTGCCCTCCCCTGCTGGCCCAGTTGCCCCTAACTGCCCTCCCCTGCTGGCCCAGTCGCCCCTAACTGCCATCCCCTGCTGGCCTGGTTGCCCCTAACTGCCCTCCCCTGCCAGCTTGATCGCCCTAACCACCTCTGCCTCGGCCCCTGCCACCGTGGCTTTGTCCGGAAGGAAGGCAGGACGACCAGAAGATGTCTGGTCGACCCAGTCTAATTAGCATATTACCCTTTTATTAGTATAGATGTGCTTTTTAAATATATTTCATTGATTTTTTTATGGAGAGGGAGGGAGAAGGATAGTGAGTTAGAAACATCGATCAGTTGCTTCCTACACACCCCCCACTGGGGATGTGCCCGCAACCAAGGTACATGCCCTTGATCGAAATCGAACCTGGTACCCTTCAGTCCGCAGGCCGACACTCTATCCACTGAGCCAACTGGTTAAGGCTAGATGTGCTTTTTAAATAACACTCTGCTGGGAGCACCCAGACAAAGATTTTGGGCCCATCTCCTTCACTAACTTGCCAGGAGTCTTTGTAATCAACTTTTTGTCACATGTCAAGTGAATATAATCCCTACCTCATCTACCTTAAAGGACCAGTGTGGGTTCAAATAGGATTATGGATGCAAAAAACACATAAAAGCATGAAATGCAAAGCACTATTATTACTAATTAATTTACAATAATGAAGTACGTCTCCACAGTTACATTAGCTGCATGCAATGGAGAATCAAGAGAACTAAAATAAATAAATAAATAAATAAATAAATAAATAAATAAATAAATAAATGATTCACAGCTACAGAAATAACAGTATTTATTTTGGTTAAACACTTTTATGTTAAAAGCAATTTCTAGCCCTGGCCAGCATGGCTCAGTTAGTTGGAAAGTTGACCCATACACACAAAGGTCATGGGTTCAATTCCCAGTCAGGGCACATACCCAAGTGTGGGCTCCATTCCCAGAGGCAACAGATCAATGTTTCTCCCTCTCTCTTCCTCTCTTTCAAAAATCAATAAAAACATATCCTCTGGTGAGGGTTAAAAAAACAACAACAACTAAAACCACTTCTAGATAGATCTAAGTTAGTATAGGTTAATTTTAACCCTTTGCACTTGCTTGTTTTTTTCTCGATTCCTTTTTTCTAATGCTAACCGTGTCGAGTCACACTCGACATCCGAGTGCAAAAGGTTAAAAGTGTAGAATACAGCCCAACCGGCATGGCTCAGTGGTTGAGCATCAATCTATGAACCAGGTAGTCACGGTTTGATTCCCAGTTAGGGCACATGCCCAGGTTGTGGGCTCAACCCCCAGTATGGGGTGTGCAGGAGGCAGCCAATCAATGATTCTCTCTCATCACTGATGTTTCTATATCTCTCTCTCTCCCCCTTCCTCTCTGAAATATCCTCCTATCTAATAAAGAGGGAATATGCTAATTGACCCTTACACCATTGCAAAGATGGCGGCGCCCACAACCAATAAGGAGGGAATATGTTAACTGACTGCCATGCCCTCAAAGATGGCAGCGCCCACAGCCAATAAGGAGGGAATATGCTAACTGACTGCCCCACCCTCAAATATGGCGGCACCCACAGCCACAAGATGGCAGCACCCAGTCCCCTCAGCTCCGCGCACCTGCCTCTGGAGTCCCCCAGTCCCCTCAGCCCCCCAGCCACCCAGGGCCGGTCCGAGGTACAGGCAAGCCTTGGATGGCGGCTGCCCAGCCGATGCCCAAGGCACTGGCAAGCCTTTGATGTTGGCTCCCCAGACCCCCAAGGCCAGTCTGAGGCACAGGCAAGCCTCAGATGGTAGCTGTCCAGCCGCCCAGGGCCGCCCGAGGCTCAGGTAAATCAGGGCTGGCCGAGGCTTGTGCTGCCACCAGTGGCAGCAGCAGAGGTGTGATAGGGGCATCACCTTCCCCTGATCGCCGGGTTGCCTCCCACCCCTGAGGGCTTCCAGACTGTGAGAGGGGGCAGGCCGAGCTGAGAGACCCCCCTCCAGTGCATGAATTTTCATGCACTGGGCCTCTAATGTGTGTGTGTACACACACACACACACACACACACACACACACACACACACGTACGTATATATATATTTTAAAAAGTATAGAATATAAAATATGACCTCTCACTGAAGTTTTAAAGACAATATATTAAAACCATATTTTGAAAAAAAGCTTAATCTAGTTAGGAATGGCCAGTGTGTGTAAATTTTCTGAGAAAATTCTGAATACTCCAGACCAAGATCCCTTTGTACTTACTAAAAACGAAGAGACTGCCAACACTTAAGCATCCAAAAACCATCTCCCTTTAATACCTACAATGTAGGTAAAATATTCAAGGGCTAGGAAAGCTTGTTCACTAACAAGAATGAAAGATCACATCAGTTAGCTGATTTAAAGTCACTTAGGAAATCTGGATTCATCTAATACCAATCCTATATAATAAAAAGTTAATATGCAAATTGACCAAACAGCTGAACGACCAGTTGCTATGACATGCATTGACCACCAGGGGGCAGACGCTATCCACAGAAGCTGCCCCCTGGAGGTCAGTGCACTCCCACAGGGGGAGCGCTGCTAAGGCAGAAGCTGGGCTCATGGCTGGCAAATGCAGTGGCAGGGGCAGGAGCCTCTCCTGCCTCCGCGACAGCGCTAAGAGGATGTCTGACTGACAGCTTAGACCCGCTCTCAGGCCTAAGCTGTCAGTCGGACATCCCCCAAGGGCTCCCGGACTGCGAGAGGGTGCAGGCCAGGCTGAGGGACCTGCCCCCCCACCCTGAGTATACGAATTTCGTGCACGGGGCCTCTAGTTAAGTAATAATACATCAATTGTTTCTTTCATAGATATAAAAATGTATTTTCTTTTGGTGCATTATTTTGCTCTCAAATGAGAAATCATTGAAAGGCTAAGGAAATGGAGAAGCTCTTTCATCTTTAATCAGGGTAAAAATCATGCGAGTAAGGGCCTAGCTCATGGCAGAATGCAAGAACTGTCTATCAGGCTTTTGGGGTTGCTTAGCTTGTTGAATCTTAAAGTTCCCTATTCCCACCTGATCCAGCCTGGCTCAGTGGTTGAGCATTGACCTATCAAGAAGGTTCTATTTCTGGTCAGGGCACATGCCCGAGTCATGGTTCTATTCCTGGTCAGGGCACATGCCCGAGTTATGGGCTCGGGGGCATGCAGGAGGCAACCGATCAATGATTCGCTCCCATCATTGATGTTTCTATCTCTCTCCCTCTCCCTTCCTCTCTGAAATCAATAAAAAAATATATATTTAACAAAATTTTTATTTAAAGTTCCCTATTCCCTATAACAACTTATTCATTGTAATTGTTGGCACAGATTAATTTCAAGCTACATGTTAAGTAAACTAAATTTACTTTTACATTACAAAATAAATTACTGAAAATTTGGAAACCCAAAAAACTCCACTCATTCAAGTATTTTAATACACACAATTTCAGTATATATTTCTTTCTAGTCTTTTTTCCCTAAGTCATTTTTTTTAAACCACAGCTATAATGATGTGTGTATATGTGTGTACTAAACCAGCGGTCACCAACCAGTGGTCCGCGGACCACTGGTGGTCCACGAGGTCCGAAAGATTGGTGACCGTTGTTCTAAACCACTCTTCTCATTAGCATAAGTATTATTTCACGCTGCTAGTGTCATAAAATCCACTGTAGCTGCCTACCTTTTAAATTGTAAATATATTTTAATGCATGTTCATGTGATTTTTGAGAAAAGTATACAAGTATTTGCTGTTAAGTAAAACTAGTTTTGTGTTGCCAAAACCGGTTTGGTTCAGTGGATAGAGCGTCGGCCTGCGGACTCAAGGGTCCCAGGTTCGATTCCGGTCAAGGGCATGTACCTTGGTTGCAGGCACATCCCCAGTAGGGGGTGTGCAAGAGGCAGCTGATCGATGTTTCTCTCTCATCAATGTTTCTAACTCTCTATCCCTCTCTCTTCCTCTCTGTAAAAAATCAATAAAATATAAAAAGAAAAAAAAAAGAAAAAACTAGTTTTGTGTCTGTTCTTCTCTGTAACAGCAGTAGTCACTATAAAAACAAGCCTAGGACCTAAATAAATAAAAAGATAAACTGATCAACTTAAAACAATGTGGCTAAAGGATCCCAAATATTCACATAAGCCACAGAACTACAGACATAGCTCATGGTCCCCCACATCCAGCTTTTTTTGGGGTGGATGAAGGGAAGAGAAGGAAGAGACATTGTTTCTAATACATACATAAAACATTGAAATGTAATATAAATACAAAATGTATTAAATATAAATATTTTAAAAATCATTTTAAACTACACAACTAAAATTTGTATCTATTTCAGAAACTGAAGACTGAGAATGCATGTTCTGTACATTAAATACATATCACTTGACTAGATATCTGATGCTGTATTATAAAATCCACCCTATTTGGAAATTAAAAATTTATTTCCTTTAAAATAGTCTATATATATATTTTTTAAAGCTGGCTCTTTAATTGGCTAATTGATCCATCGTCAGGGTGACTACTAAAATACCCTGTACCAAATAGCATGCCCAAGCAATATTCTAAGTTTCAGGAATTATTTATTCAGATACTGGACTAAATGGTTGTGTGTATGTGTGAAATGTTTTTTACACACATTATATCAATATCCTCAGAATAACACCATGTGGTATTATTATTTCCATTTTTATTTAAAATGTTTTTATTGATTTTTAGAGAGAGAAGAAGGAAAAGGGATAGAGATAGAAACATCAATGATAGAGAAACATCAGCAATCAGCTGCCTCCTCCACACCCGCTACCGGGGATCGAGTCTAAAACCCGGGATCAAACCAGTGGTCTCTTGATTCCTGAGTCAATTCTCAACTACTGAGCCACACTGGCCGGGCTATTTCTTTTTCTTTTTTTTATTTCAGAGAGACATAGAAACATCGATGATGATTAGAGAACCATTGATCAGCTGCCTCCCGCACACCCGCTACTGGGGATCAAGCCAGCAACCCAGGTATGTGTCCTCACGGAGAATAAAACCATGACCTCCTGGTTCATAGATTGACACTTAACCACTGAGACACACCAGCCAGGCAGGGCTTTTTCCAATTTTAAAATGAGGAGCTGAGAGGCTAAGTAACTTGCTCTAAGTCACACAAGCCAAAACAATGATTCTAAGCCAGACTGTCTGGCTCCAAGGCCCATGCTTGTCATCACTGCACTCAATGGCCTCTATACTTACTCTGTAGCTCTAAATTCCCAGTGCTTAGTATATGTTTTTTTTTTCATTTGGTATTGTCTCAAGCAGAAAGTATATGAAAATACCTAGCAGGAAAATTTTGGTGACGTAATCAAGAAGGCAACAGGAGAATAATCGAAGCAGACAAAACATGGTAAAGAGCAAGGAGAACCTTGCCCTACAAATAAAGGCTTTTGAAGACCAAAGTTCAGTGCCAACACTTTTAGTCAGAAAAATCCACAGGGAGCAAATGAGGATGGGTTTCCATTACACCTGTAGCAACCCTTCCCATGACTGAAGGGGAATATGTGCCTTAGGGCAGCCTCCTCAAACCTACACAGGTAGACTCATGGATCACTGTCAGCATCAAAATCAGAAATAATAAAAGTTAAAAATTAAGGGGAAAACTGTACTTCTATAGTTGTGACTCCTAAAAATTCTCCCAAGCTTCCTGGAGAAGTTTAGCAAAGGAGAGGAAGACCACTCACCCAAGAGAGGAGTGCAGCCACCCGGGTGGCATGGAGCGTCATCTTGGTGATACCAGACCGTCACCCCAATGCACCTGGGACCAAAGAGAAGAAGAGCAGTTAATGACCTCAGATATCCATGATGAAGGAGGAGGGGAGAAACAGTTTCATTCACTGGTGGCTCTGAACATATAAATAAATCACTCTTCACTTGTACTTAATCCACATCACCAAGGCACCATGGGAATCTTTAGAGAGCTGAGAGTACACATCAAAATTAATATAAAACTTACTGCATCAGAGTGGACAATAAAGAATCCTGCATTTAATTCTACGTCCACAAGTTTTACACAATCTTTCTGTTCTACAGAAAGTACAACATTCAAAGCTGGCCTTCAACCCTTAAAACATAGAATAATCATGGTTTTCCAGACAGACCTAGGTTTGAAAGGTTGATTTCTGGCTCTTTCTACAGGTATCCAAGTTCTACCTAACTAACAATAATAACTAAGTCCTTGGGGAACCTCTCCAAATTCTGAATTTTTATATCCTCCCCCCCTCCCAGAAATGTCAGACATGGTTCAAATGGGAGATTTGGTGAAGTCAAAGCCAATTCTGACAGAGAGCCCAGAGGACATTTAATAAAAGATTAGGTACTTGTCCTGGTATTCTTAACTCCAACTTTCCTTCCCACTGGGAATTGTCCATCTACTTGCCAACCTGCCCAAGAGACCACAGACCTGGTGACTAAATATTCCCCAACACCTCCTAGCAGCCTCCACGATTCCCACAAATCTCCATGGGAGCAATCAGCCCCTCCTGCTGTAGGTGCTCAGTTTGTCACTACTCTATAAGGAAGAGCAAGAGTGGTTAAGAGCCACATCAACTATAACTCTCCCCACATATTAGCATCTCCCAAGTGTGGGTTCTGTGGAACCAACATTTGCTAAGCACCTTCTGTATGCAAAGTGTTGGGATAAGAAAACACCATTATTGTCCATATGGTGCTTACTGTCTAGTAGAAGGGCATACAGAAATCTCTTAGCCCTTTCTATGCAAGTGTACCCTGTTTATCAGCCAATCAAAAAGGTTGTTTTCTTAATCCTTACATGTTCATCCTGTGCTGAAAGCTAGATGAGAGTAAACAACAAAATTACTTGAAATGGGAGACAATGACATGGTCCTTGCCTTTGAGGGGCTTACAGCAGAATAAGGAGTAAAATAAAACATACATGAAGCATTAAATAATGTAAGAAAATAATTAAATGCTAAATATAACTGAATGCTAATTCTAATTGCTTCCTGACCCTGAAAAACCTAACATGATTCCATCTGTCATATCAATGTCAGTCTTGGAAATGAGCCAATTCACCTGGGCCTTGGCAATAAGCAAATGCAGTGGTTAAGGGAGCTTTCAGGAGGCAGAGAGGCTAAGGAGTCTATGTGTTCCTCAGTCTTGGATGATTTTTACCCAGGATGGCCTATTCATGACCAATAACTGCGTAGCTCCCTGGGGCCAGGCAAGGATGAAGGCAGATGGCTTCAATTACTACACTGCAAAAAGGCTTTTCTGGTGATTGGCCAGTCTAAAGTTAGAGGGACCGTGCTTGGCATTTGTGGTAAAGGTGGCAGTGGCCAAATGCTTGACTGGTGCTTCTTGAAGAGAAAAAAAAGTCTGAGCTACTCAGGAACAAGGGAAATGAGTCCCAGATCACCTCCCCCTCATCCCCAATGCTGCCTCTAGACTTGATATCCTTTTTTTTTTTAATTTGAATTCTTTATTGTTTAAAGTATTACACGAGTTAGACTTGATATCCTTTTGATGAGGCCCAAAACTTCAGTCAGAAATTTTATATGCAACCGGAGGTAGATCTTGCCCCCTCTGAGAGATTTCACAGCTGTGGTGCTAAAAATGACCTGAGGTTTAACCAACCTCTTCCCTTCATCTCAGAGACAAAACATACAACCCTTATGTTGTCCCAGGGGAGTCTATCTAAAAACTAGTTCCACTTCTCAGGAAAACTGGTGTCAAGGCCAAATGTCTTCTTTTATGCTCCCAGGCACAGAAACAGGAGGAACCCAATACTCAACAACACGATGAACCCCAGAAGGACCGTGTCAGTTCAGAGACTGCGAAGGGGCACTTTATCAGAGACAAGACACTGGGGTGAGAAACTTCAGGACAGCCCAGCTAGTCACTCTTCTTGGGCTAAATTGGGGTAAAGAATGATCGAAGCTGGTGGCACTAGTCCTCAGCACTGGGACTACAGCTTTAAACAGACCTTGGCTTGGAACCGGAGGGCTCCCAGCCAGAGCACCATCCTCCCCACCCTCCCCCTGAAATCTGAGGCAGGCCCCACCCAGAAGACTGGGTGATGGTGATGGAAAAACAGATCCCCACAATTGTAGCCAGGAACCATTTCACAGAGGGATCTCCTGAAATCCACTCTGACACAATCAGGCATCCCCTGTCACCCCCAAATCAACAAACAAAGAAAACCTCTAATGCAGGTCCTCTGAAGGCACCTTCAGAGTTCTCATCTACTGGTTCTTTGCAAAAAAAGAGTCTCAGAATCCAAAACAGAGAGCTAATAAGATACCTGCTCTTTCCCCTGGGCTCAAGAAGGAACCAAGACATAGAAGCCGTTGCCTTATAAACTAAAGGTCTTGCATCTTCTCTACATTTTCAAAACTAACATAATGTAAACTCCTTCACCATCAGGACCAATTCCCACATTAACAGTAACCCCTCTGTTTCCAGAGAAGATATTATCAGGACAAGCAGGCACTCAAGAAACACATAGCCACCTGGCATGCACCCTCTCTGGGTCGTAAGGAGTTAAAACTCAGCCACAGTTTCCTATCATGGCTGAAGCTAATGCAAACCACCTGCTCAGATGCAAGGAACAATCAGCGATAGGCCAAAGGCCAGAGGGTCCGAGTTGTGGCAGCACTGCTCTCCTTACCCCGCCCCCAGCCCGGGTGCCAGCTCCTTTGGAGACTGCCTTTTAGCCACTAACTGCCTGGCCTGAACACCAGCCCTGCCTCAAGATAACACCAAAGTGACCTTTGGTCCCAGAAAACTGCAAAACTGCACTGACCTCTCAGCTCATGCCTCCACTGAACCCTCATTCTCTTAGGGGCCAGCTCCCACTCCCAGAATTTTAAGGCCCAAAGCCCACACAAACTCCCATCTCTAAGGGTCCTTCTCCAAGTCCCACCCTGGCTTTACCCCAAGGTTCCAAAGGCTCACAGCTCACAAGGGAAATGACTATCCTGTTTGTGTGCCCATGCTCAGTGGCAAAGTTTACCACCATTTACACTGACAGCCTGCCTGCCTGCAGCCATAAGAATTCCATGTTCTGTACACCTTTCTAAAAAAGATCCACCAACTGAAGAGTGAACACCCTGGTCTTGGGACTCCTCCAACTCTGGGAGCGATCAGTCAGGAGGCATGGGCAATCGGCACCCACACCTCACACCTTGTAGTTTACCCCAGAGAGGCCCAGCAAAAGCCAAACTATGTGATCAGAGGCTAACTTGAGAATAGGAATTATCTTCTGGTGTGTATCCTGGCTTGGAGGCGGTAAAAGACCCAAGGACCAGCAGCCGCAAAAGAAGCCAAGGATGGGAAAAAAACAATCCTTTTCAACTCCTGGGGAGTCCTGAGTAGGCTGTCTCATCCACAGCCAAAGGGCTCTCTGCACGCCTGAAGTTGGGCCAAACCAGCTTGCTGGATGTATGCTCTAGGCTCAGGCCTGCCCCTCTTCACACAGACCACCCTTTCTGAGTAGCCTAGAATTTGGCCCAGAGCTCCAAGGCCCTGGCAAAGAACTAGGGAGAGATTGCAAGGGAAACCAAGATTCCCCTGGTTTCTTGAAAAGTGGCTAACTAATATCTGCCCTTCCCCACATGCTCTGTAGGGTCCAGATCAGAAGGATGTGGGCAAAAGGGTTGCAATCAAACCAGGCCTAATGCGCGCGCATACAGATACACAAACACACACACACACACACACACACACACACACACACACACGCCCGAACACATCCGCACCCACTCCAGCAGTTCATCAGCACCTGCCCCCACAGTTATATTCATACACCCTGGTCCCTACCATCTGAAAAATGAACCTTTTTCATTCCCCACCACTGTATACACACCCAGGCCTCACTTGGGAATGGAGAAGCTCTCCTGAGCTGTCTCTACAGCTCAGCATGCAGGCACACACGCTTCCCCCACTCTGAACAAAAACGCGCTAACATCTATGCGAGGGGGAAAGAAAGCAACCCTTTGCTCTGAAAGGCGCCAACTCCCGGATGTTGGCAAGCTCTGCTCCCAGTGCCTGTTTCTGAGTGTTTACTTGCTCTCCCTCTCCTACCCCCTCCCCTTTAAGGATGGCGCAGTAAAGAGAGGGGGGGGGGGCAGACTCTACCGCACCACCCCCACGTCCATGTTTGAACAAAAAACCCGAGAAAGAGTGAGGAGAAAAAGTCTCAGTGCAGGAGGGCCTTACCAGATTCCTAAAGCCAAACGTATTTACAGGTTTTAATCCGCCATTAGCATTTAAATCTTGAAAGGAGAGGAGGAAGGGGGGGGCTAGTGGAAAGTAACCCCACACACAAAAGAAAAGTTGTTGGTTTTCTTCTCAGTCAGCCTGGCAGGAGCGATCTTCCTGGCTGACAGCCAGAAGTGCGTCACAGCCAGGAGTCTGCTTTCTTTAAAGGCACAGCAAGCTTCCGCGATCTGGGAGTCCTGATCTGGGAGCCTCAGAGAAGCAGGGAACTCTCACCAAGGGGGGGGAAGGGTAGCAGCGGGGGGAGGGGGGAGGAGGGTTGCACTGGAGAGGAGGGGAGCCCCTCCCTCCCAGTCTAGCCCACAAACAGAAGAATAGGATGCATGGGGAGGCAGACAACAACACTGAGTTGCAACAGTGGCAAGAGCCGAGGCAAACTGTGGCATAAACACACAAAACACACTCACAGTGGCCTGCCTGACAAACCTGATATTGCCCAGACACTCCCCCTTCACTCTCTTAAGACTGCAATGACAGCCTGTCCATCTCTCTGGCCAGCAACAGAAGGGCAGGGGAGAAGACCCGGGAACAGAGGCTTTGGAGAGCGAGCCAGGCCCTTTTAAATGGGAGCAGCTTCCTGCTGGCTCCTGGGCGGGCCATGTCTTTAAGCACACACATGCCGTGCTCACACACAAAGCGCCTGCCTCCTTCTGTGGGCACCGCCTGACCTGGGACAATGGCCACCCTCCAAGCCCATTCCTGAAGGGACTCTGTCCTGCCCATACCTTCTGCGTGGCAAGGCCAGGATGCCGCACTCCTCCCCCTCCTCCTCCGCCACCCAAACAAGAAGCCCAGGCAAATTGTGGGCCTGGAGCGCAGGCCTGCGCTGTCCTGTCCGGGTGGCTGCGTGCTGTTGTCGACTGTGGAATGGCCGCCAAAATCCCAGCTGTACTGCCAGAACCTAATCCCCTGTTCCGCTGAGCATTTGTGGGGAGGGGCTGAGGGGCCAAAGCACGGGACCTAGTAAGGCAAGCACGGGCTGGAGCCCCTTAACAGATATAGGCACTGGGACTCGTCATCAGAACCTATAGGCTCTGCCTCTCCTACATGGTCAAAAAGAAAAGATGTCTGACTTCAAAAAAAACACACCACAGCATTTCCACCCATTGAACAATGACCCTCACCAAGACTAAGAGAGAAACCCACCAGTTATCAGGGACTCCCTCCTCTTCCTTTCACTTGCACCATATATTAAGTACATACTATGTGCAAAGCACTGTAGGAAGCATATAAAGATGAATTAAGCCTGGCATCTATACTGAGATAGGTTATAATCCCACAGCAGATAAGAAATATGATTCAAAAATTATATTTAAAGACAGTATTTACTAACTCCCACAAAAAAATTTTAAAAATCTAACCAGTTTAGAGTAGGAAAGGACTAAGAAAACAAAGTGATATTGAAAGGGGGTAAAAATAGGATGTTGGGGAAGCAGTTAGCATTGTAAGAAATATTAATTGTGCTCTGTTAACCGTGACTGTTTTGTTCTAATTAAAGAAGGCACATTCTAACCAGGCTGGCAGCTGCACTCAGGACCTGGGAGTTCACCTGAAGACCCTAGTCTTTACATATCGCTAAACCCTTTGAAGATCCCCAGGCCTTTTTGCGTATCTGTAAACTGCCCTTTTGCCTACTTTCCTTTGTACTTATACCTGTATAAGCAGCTGGCTTATGGTGGCTGCAGAGCAGATTTCTGTGGACGACCTGCGGCTCTCCCGTGCTGCCGGCAATGCTGGAATAAATGACCAGAATGACTCAACCCTGTCTCTGCTTAACTGACTCGAGTAGTGACAGGCAGCACGGGCCCATTGTTTGTCTGGTTACAGTATTTTAATCTGGATCTTAAAACACGTAGGTAGGATTCTCCAGATGGGAATGGAGAGAGGAGTGTGGAAGGAAAGCAGAGAAGTGGTGTGTAATTAGTAAGGAAACAGATCTGAAGGGTGAGTTGGAGAATCTTAAACTTTAAGCCAAAAAATCAAATTAAAGATTTGCATGCTTAGTTTGTTGTTTTTAACAGAGATGTGATACGATGAGAACTGTACGTTAAGAAATTATTCTGGTATATATAAATAAATGAGACTAGCAGCAGGTAAGTGGGTCAGAAGGCTACCACATCAGACAGGAGACAATGAGGACATGGAGGAGAGTAAGGTAAGAGAGAATGGAAAGAAGGGAATAAGGGACATTCTGAAGATAGGCTGAAGAGAAGGGAATGACTGGAAGTAGAGGGAGAAACTGTAATGGAGAAAAAGTGTGAGAGATGGAGGTAAGAGCATACAATGGGGTAAAAGATAATCTCTTCATTTAATAAATGGTGTTAGGGGCCTGGCTGGTTTGGCTCAGTGGATAGAGCATCGGCCTTCGAACTGAAGGGTCCCGGGTTCAATTCTGGTCAAGGGCACATGCCCGGGTTGTACGCTCGATTCCCAGTGGGGGGCATGCAGGAGGCAGCCAATCAATGATTCTCTCTCATCATTGATGTTTCTATCTCTCTCTCCCTCTCCCTTTCTCTCTGAAATCAATAAAAATCTATTTAAAAATAAAATAAAATAAAATAAAATAAAATAAAATAAAATAAAATAAAAATAAATGGTGTTCGGCTCTAGCTGGTTTGACTCAATGGATAGAGCGTCGGCCTGTGGACTGAAGGGTCCTGGGTTCGATTCCAGTCAAGGGCACATGCCGTGGTTATGGGATAGATCCCCAGGAGGGGGCGTGCAGGAGGCAGCCAATCAATGATTCTCTTTCATCATTGATGTTTCTATTTCTTTCTCCCTCTCCCTTCCCTCTCTGAAATCAATAATAAATACATAAATAAATAGTGCTGGGAAAATTGGACAGGTACATGCAAAAAATGAAATTAGACCAGCAACTTACACCATACACAAGAATAAAGTCAAAATGGATTTTAAAAGCTTAAATGTAAGTCACAAAACCATAAAAATCCAAGAAGAAAACATAGGCAGTAAAATCTTAGACATCTCATGTAGCTGTATTTTCACTGATATATTGCCTAGGGCAAGGGAAACAAAGGGAAAAAATAACAAATGGGACTACATCAAACTAAAAAGCTTCTGCACACAAAATAAACCATCAACAAAATAAAAAGGGAACCTACTGCATGGGAAAACATATTCATGGATAATATATTTGATAAGGGTTTAACTTCCAAAATATAAAAAGAACTCATACAATTCAACACCAGGAAGAAAAACAATCCAATTTAAAAATGGGCAAAGGACCTGAATAGACACTTCTCCAAATAGGGATATACAGATGGCCGATAGACATATGAAAAAATACTCAACATCACTTATCATCAGAGAGATGCAAATGAAAACTAAAATGAAGTATCACCTCATACCTGCCAGAATGGCTATCATCAATAAATCAACAAACAACAAGTGCTAGTAAGGATGTGAAGAAATGGGAACCCTAGTACACTGCTGGTGGGAATGCAGACTGGTACAGCCACTATGGAAAACAGTATAGAGGTTCCTTAAAAAATTAAAAATGGAACTGCCATTTGACTCCCAGAGATCCCACTTCTGGGAGTATATTTTAAGAATCCCGAAACACCAATCACAAAGAATATATGCAACCCTATGTTCACAGCAGCGTTATTTACAATAGCTAAGATCTGTAAACAACCCAAGTGCCCATCAGTAGATGAGTGGATAAAAAAAGCTGTGGTACATTTACGCAATTGAATACTATGCAACTACCAAAAAGAAGGGGCAATTACCCTTTGAGACAGCATGGATGGACCTGGAAAGTATTGTGCTAAGCAAAATAAGCCAGTTAGAGAAAGACAAATATCACATGATCTGACTTATATGTGAAATCTAATGAACAAAATAAACTAATGAACAAAATATGTCCAGAGTGCTCTAGCCAATTTGGCTCAGTGGATAGAGAGTCAGCCCATGGACTGAAGGGCATGTATCTCGGTTGCAGGCTTGATTCCCGGCTCCAGAGGGGCACTTGCAGGAGGCAACCAATCAATGTGTCGCTTTCATATCGATGTTTCTCTGTCTCTCTCCCTTCCATTCTTTCCAAAAATCAATGGGAAAAATGTCCTTGCATGAGGATTAACAAAAAAAAATTAGAACCAGCGGTATGGATGCATGGAACAAAATAACAGATCTCAGTAGGGAGGGGACAGGAAGAGATTAACTAAAGAACATACTGTATATCCATATATGCATAACCCATGTACACCGACAATAGTATGGGGAAGGCCTGGGGTGGGGTGGCAGTTGGATGAAGGGAGGCAAAAAGGGAGAAAATAGTAGACATCTGTAATACTACTGTCAATAATAAACAAACAAACAAAGAGTGAGGAATGGCTGGGAGGACAGAAAGGCCATATATAGAACTGCCCAGCTGGCATGGCTCAATGGCTGAGCATCAACCTATGAACCAGGAAGTCATAGTTCCATTCCTGGTCAGGGCACATGCTGGGGTTGTGGGCTCCATCCCAAATAGGGGTGTGCAGGAGGCAGCCAATCGGTGATTCTCTCTCATCATTGATGTTTCTATCTCTCCCTCTCCCTCTCTGAATTCAATAAAAAATGTGTGTGTGTCTATATATATATATAGACACACACACAGACACACACACACACACACACACACACACACACACACTAGTAGAATTAAATTAAGTGGGGAGATGATATAGATCATGTTACAATAACAGAGAAAACAGGTATAATAAATAGCAGCTAATGCTTACTGAGTGCATACTATATGACACTGGCAAGTAACCTCTGAGCCTCATTATCTGTTTGTAAAATATGGATAAAGATACCTATTTTTTAAGGTTGTAATAAGGAAAAATTCATCTATAACATCTATCCGTGCTTAACACTGGCTGGCACATCAGGCACAAGTAGGTGCTTAACAAAGGTTAATTTCCTATTTTGGCATTTTGGCCCCTTGTCACCAAGGTGTCCAAGCAGAATTTGGCTCACCATTTGTGGAGAAAGCTAGTGCAGGAGATTGGATCCTCAGGATGCTTACTTTCCTTCCATTAGTCTGCCTCTCTGGATTTTACTTTAAGGTCCAGCTCAAATTTCAATTCCTCAAATATATATATATTTTTTTTAATCCTCACCCGAGGATATTTTTCCATTGATATTTAGAGCGAATGGAAGGGAGGGAGGGAGGGGACAGAGAGAGAGAGAACATCAATTTGAGAAAGACACAGTAATTGGTTGCCTCCCGCTGGGGATCAAGCCTGCAATTGAGGTTTGTGCCCTTGACTGGGAATTGAACACAGGACTCTTTGGTCCAAAGGCCATGCTCTAACCACTGAGAAAACCAACTAGGGCCTCAAATATTTAACAGATAACAATAACTATCTTGGGGAAGAGTCAGATTTTGGGGGACTTCCTACACTATGTTTCTTTTATATCTGAATTTATTTTTTTTAAGTATGTTTTTATTGATTTCAGGGAGAGGAAGAGATAGAAACATCAATGATGAGAATCATCAATTTGCTGCTTCTTGCACGCCCCTGGCTGGGGACTGAGCCCAAAACCCCGGCATGTGCCCTGACCAGGAATTGAACCATGACCTCCTGGATCATAGGTCAATGTTCAACCACTGAGCCACACCACACCGACCAGCCTGAATTTATTTTTAATAACCTTGTATTATATTGCTAATCAGAAAAATGTGTCTACATTATGCATTTGGCACTTGAACTCCTTTGTCTGTATATGCACGAAGACTTGTCTTCACATCTAGAGTGTAAATTCCACAAGGGCATAAGTAGTTCCATCTCTCTCTCTCTGATCCCCCATAGTACCTAGCACACTAGGGCTCCCTGAATCCTCTACTAAACTGCTGGGGAGCACAAGAGACTTGGTTGGAAGGTCTGTAAGGAGGACATTCTGATAAAAGGGAGGTGAGTGGAAGGCCGCCTGCCTTGTTTATCAGAATTCCGACTTAGGGGAGTGTCAAAGGTGGCACCCCTAATTATTTCTTGACCTTTCCAAACAAATCTGTGCATGTGCAGACCCCGGGTGTTTACTGGAATCCTTATGCTTAATCCCTGGATGCCCTTGCCTAGAGGGCAGTGTAAACACATATGTCCTCCCAAGGTTACTCACCCTACTGATTGTATCTAAAGATAAAAATTCCAATAAAAGCCTAACAAGGCAGGCAATCAAGGCTGCCTGGCTCCTTCAGCCAGGCTGTCCCTTAGCCCTCTCCCCAACAGTGAAACTGTCGGAGTAATCTGTTCATCCACTGTTCAGGAGCTGCTGGCCAGCCCTGGCACTAAACTACATTTGGATGGCAGGTTTCCACCAGAGAATGACTGGTGAATAGTGGAGGTACTGTGGAGGGGGTCAGAACAAGGCCCACTACTGCAGAGACCTCGCAAGCCCTGTTTCTCCTCCCAGACCCTGTAGCTCACTCCCACAGTATCACTTGCAGTCGCTATTGGTGGAAAGGAAAGTTCTTATTCAAAGAAGCACCACAAAGGCAAAGCAAAGGCAAAAGCTTTTATAGAAAAGCAAAACCAAAAGTTTTATAGAAAAACAAAGCGGTAAACATAATGTAATGACTGGCACAATCAACATTCCAGAAACTGTATTACGTGAAAACAGGAGGCAGACCTGCTAAACTCTTTCTGGCCTCATCTAGCATTGAGTTAGCCCTGCAGCTCCCTAGCACATAAAAGAATTGATACTGTGTCTCCAAAGAATAAAAGAGGTCTTCCCCTCTACTCTTCTTTGGCTCTAAACTCAAGGCAGCAGCTTCTAGCTGTGCAGCCTCAGAGGGGCTGACCTCTCCTCTGGAACCTCTCCACCAAAATTGCCATGTTTCTGGGCCTTCTCTTCAGAACAACTCAAGGAGCCTGGCCTAAGGTCACACAGCTAGTAAGGGTTTGAGCCAAGAATGTGCCTCTTCCTCCCCTACCGCAGTGCAGTCAACCACTCCCCTCCTGTGGCAGAAGCAAAGAACTTCCCCACCCTTCCTCTTCCCAGCCCAGCCAGGCTCCTGCCTGATTCCACAGCCCCTGCTCACTGTCTCCAAAGATTGGAAGACTGGGATAGGCGTGGTAAAACCTTTTTTTTTTTTTTAAGTGAAGGTGGGAGGAGGAAAGGAAGGGGGATGAAAAAGAAAAGAGGGAGAGGGAGAGAAAGAGCGAAGTGTAGGGAGGAAGGAAGGAAAGGAAAATTATATAAATGACTAAAAATTCCAAATAGTGTTCAGATAGAGGTTGGAAGGGGTTGGTGATGGGTGTGTGGCGCACAGGGTGTTTCAAAGGGTGTGGGAATATTACATCTCCTGAGCTGGGTCATAGGTGCATGGGTGTTTATTATTCTTGTTTAAAATGTGTTATAGTTTTTTATGTATATTACCATTTTTAAAATTTTAAATGAAAGACTGAGAGCAATTCCCTTGAGATGGCCCAGGAATGAGGTGATTCTAATTTGCCTGGCATTCAAGCCCTCCATGACTTGGCCTCAGTTTTACCTTCTTAAGAGTCATTTATGCCCTCAGCAAAACCCTCCTGCCAAAATGGTCTTCATACTGTCCTTTCAAGTCTTTCTGAACCTACTACCTCAACCTACTAGCCTGGAGGGCTTTTGCTGCTGGAGCTGTAGGCTAGGGCCCAATGAGAGCTCTCTTTCAGTCCCTGGAGGACCTCTCCTAGAAAGATAGCAGAAAAACCCCTCTTTTGAATTCACTGCCTAATGCAATGCCTTGAAGCCTTTCCTCTGCCACTTGATGTCCTAACATAATAAATAAAGTCTATCATTATTGTTGTTGCTGTTATTGTTGTAATTGATAGCCTACATTTAATGAGCACTTAGTATGCACCAGGCACTATGCTGAACACTTCCATGCTTTATTTTATTTCATCCTCACAATAACCCAATGATACAATAATCCAAACACTATGATTATTGCTATGTAACAGAAAACTGAGAATTAAAAAGATTAAATAACTTGCCTAAAGTCACACACTAGTAAGTGTTGGATACAAAATTTGAGCCCAATTGGGTCTGTCCCCAGAATCCACCCTCTTACATGGTCATCTCATCTAATCCTCAGGACAATCTAAAAGGTAGGTTTTATTTCTATTTTAAAGATTAGGAAATCTGCCCTAACCGATTTGGCTCAGTGGATGAAGCGTCGGCCTGCGGACTGAAGGGTCTCAGGTTCGATTCCGGTCAAGGGCATGTACCTTGGTTGCGGGCACATCCCCAGTGGGGGGTGTGCAGGAGGTAGCTGATTGATGTTTCTAACTTTCTATCCCTCTCCCTTCCTCTCTGTAAAAAATCAATAAAATATATTTAAAAAAAAAAAAGATTAGGAAATCTGAGGATCAGGAGTTAAGTGACTTAGTCTCACATAAATAGTGAGCTATCTATCTGGTCTATATTATTCTTTACTGCTCTTCATAAAACAACCATTGATTGAATGAATAAAAAAGCAAGCACATTCTCAGTGACCCAAAGAAGAATTGTACCTCTATCTCCTCATAAAAATCAACTTTTTAATCAAAACAACCAAGCAGTTCTAATTTCAAAAGTAACCACTGGGAATTTTTTCCTGAAAATGCAAGAGCTTTACCAACACTGAAGAACCAAAATTCCTCTGAAATAGAAAGAATGGACAAAAGTCTTCTACTAGAAGGGATGTTGATCAGATCTAAGGTGGGAAGCCATGGAGAAAGAAGGCTGGAAGAAAAGCCATTGGCTGGACGGAAGGACTGCTGTTTCAGAACCCTAACCTGAAGCCTCATTCGCCCTCTCCAGAGGGTAGTGACTGAATAATGAGGCAGTGTTTGTAAGCCTGCAGCTTCCTGGGGAGAAAAGCAGAGGGCAAATAAAAACCCAGAGAGGATTCATTATAACACCCAAGAGGCCCTATTCAATTCTCCCTCAAGGTCTTTCTACAAAACACCTGAGAACCAGTTCACCCTGTTCATTGTCACAGGAGTAAATGACTCTGTCCCTACAAGCAACATACCTACTACAATATTTGCTCACAAACACAAAACCGATGACAAAAGTAAAAAAAAAAAAAAACAAAGGGGGAACAATTAAATGTAAAGATATGTAACTCTTGGAGAGCTTTGCTAGTGGTAGAAAACATACTAGATTTAGCCTGGCCGGGTGTGGCTCAGTGGTTGAGCATCGACTTACGAACCAGAAGGTCACAGTTCGATTCCCAGTCAGGGCATATGCCCGGCTGGCGGGCTCGATCCCCAGTAGGGGGCATGCAGGAGGCAGCTGATCAATGATTCTATCATTGATGTTTCTATCTCTCTCTCCTTCCCTCTCTGAAATCAATAAAAAATATAAATAGCCCTAGCCGATTTGGCTCAGTGGATAGAGCGTTGGCCTGGGGACCAAAGGGTCCTGGGTTCGATTCCAGTCAAGGGCACCTACTTTGGTTGTAGGCTCCTCCCCAGCCTGGGCCTTGGTTGGGTGTATGCAGGAAGCAACCAATTGTTGTGTTTCTCTCACATCGATATTTCTCTGTCTTTCCTACTCTCTCTAAAAATAAATGAAAAAATACCAGGTGAGGATTAAAAAAAATAATTAATAAAAATATATTAAAAGAAAACATAGTAGACTTAGTGTTGGAAGCTCTTGGCAGTAAGTTCTGGATTCACCCCCGCCCCCTAAATTTGTGGCTCTAGGCAAGTCACTTACCCTAGCTTGGGTCCAGTAAAAGAAGAGTATTGGGTTAGATACTATCTAACCCAATTAGATAATATCCAAAAATTCCAATGATTCTTCCTCTAGGACACCATTCTCAACAACAAAAATCTTCAATAGAACTAATTTCCTTAGAATCTGGTCAAACTTCACCAGTATGGCTTCCTTCCCCCCCCCCCCCCCCCCCAAAAAAAAAGAAAAAAGAAAAGAAAAGCAAGTCCCCTAGAAAGAGACACGTTGTTACCCTGCTGGGTCTCAAACTCAAAGCAAGGCACATGTGGGTACTTCATTAATCCTGATGGAAGGAGAAGGTCCCTGGAAACTGGTAGTACCACTTTGCATGGGGTACAATGAAAGTGACTGGCTCTATACTCAGGGCATTTACAAGGTTTCATAAATAAAAGCCACAAAGTGCAATTTAGAATTACATTAGTCTAAAAAGACTGAAGAAAGCAGCTTTCTATACCTGGTAAACAAATCACAGAACCTCAAGGTTGAAAGAGACCTTCATGGTCACATTCAACATCCATACTGGAATACATGTGACAACTTTGCTGAAGATTTGCTATCTCCTGACTCAGACAAAAATGTTACACTTATTTGTATGCCTGAGCAAGGAAAGCCTGCCGATTTCAGACAACTTGTGATTTCAGAACATAATCTTGGAGAACAGGGACTCTGGCCCAGTTCTGGTTTGTTTCAAATAGGTTTTAAGTAGGTACAAAACTCAAATGACATCTCTCTTCTTTCTCCCCGCCCCCCCCCCCCCCCTTTATTTTCCATGCCTCCACCTCCTACACATCACTGAGGTCCCTGTCTTTCTGGTTTCAAATTCACTTCTCCTTCCTTTAATCACTGATAGAAATGAACAAACACAAATTTCTTTTTTATAATTCTTTATTGTTGAAAGTATTACATATGTCTCCCTTTCCCCCAAACACAAATATTAATAAGGGTTGCATTTCTAAATAGAATGCTAGATTGACTCAAAAACCAAACTTGTCAATATGCTATGAATAAGTAAAATAAAATGGAATGGTATCTAACATGCCCATGATAAAATAGACAAACAACCTAACACTGACACAGACTTTAAGAATTTAAGGAAGACTATGTCTCACATCTAAATTAATCCCCCCACCAAGAACCCTAACAGGCAAACACATCTATTCCAATTTTATAGACTAGGAACCAAAGTCTCAGAAAGAAGAAAATACCTGCCTCAAGGTCAACTGCCAAGGTTGCAGAGCCAAAATGCAAGTCTTCTAAATCCAGTGCTCTCTCCAGCATTCCTCAGCTATATCCTGTATCAGTGATGGGCAACCTTTTGAGCTTGGTGTGTCAAACTTCGCCAAAAAACTGAGCATAACTCGGGTAGTGTGTCACTTTGAGGAAAAAACATTATTTCGCAAATGTTTCATCCTCAGGAGCAGCAAATGTTTCATCCTTGGCATGCGGCCGCCTTAGCGGCCGCGTGTCATCAGAAATGGCTACGCGTGTCAGTGCTGACACACGTGTCATAGGTTCGCCATCACTGTCCTATATCTTTCTCATCAGTATAGCCCTTTGTGTACAAAGTATTTATGCATCCCTCAAGCAAACAGCTTCTACCACAGCTCATGAATGAGCAGAGCAGGTGTCATTTCCTCCATTTTTAAAGATGCTACATACCTTGAACAGCACTAGATAAAATAACATCCCAAGTATCTGGCATCACTGAAAAGTACAAATTTCCTCACAAGCAATTTTCCTAAAAACTGAAATTTCCCCCCTTTAGGACCAAATATATGTACACACACACACACACACACACACTAGAAGCCCGGTGCATGAAATTTGTGTACAGGTAGGATCCCTAGGCCTGTCCAGCAATCAGGGCCGGGCAGGGACTTCCTTCCAGCTGCCAGCCAGGGCGCCTCCCTTCCCCGGCTACTGGCTGCCAGCTGGGGCCTTCCTTCATTCCATGCTGCCCCCTGGTGGTCAGTGTATGTCATAGTGAGCGATTGGTCTCCCGGTTGAACTCCCATGGGGACATTTTGCATATTAGGCTTTTATATATAGGTATTTTTTAAAATCCATTTGAAGCCGACAGTGTGGCTCAGTGCTTGAGTGTCAACCTATGAACCAGGAGGTCAGGGTTTGATTCCTGGTCAGGGCACATGCTCAGGTTGCAGGCTCAATCCCTAGTGTGGGGTGTGCAGAAGGCAACCAATCAATGATTTTCATCATTAATGCTTCTATTTCTCTCTTCCTCTCCCTTCCTCTCTGAATCAATAAAAATATATTTTAAATAAATAAAGTGACTGATTAAAAAAATCTATTTGATTTCAAATTCTCCAAAATACATGTATGTATATAAAACCCTAAGTAACCAGTCGACCGGTCATTATGACATGCACTGACCACCAGGGGGCAGATGCTCAACACAGGAGCTGCCCCCTGGTGGTCAGTGCGCTCTCACAGTGGGAGCGCCGCTCAGCTGACTGAAGTGAGCCAGACCCTGGGCTCATGGCTGGCGAGCGCAGCTGGCAGTGGCAGCAGGCGCAGTGAGGCTGGGATGAGCAGGAGCGGCTTAGGCTTGGGCTCCTCCCCGGCTGCCTGCCGCTTTGCGCTCTACTACAGCCCTGGGGGATGTCAGATTGCCGGTTTTGGCCTGATCCCCGCAGGCATTTGCTTCCAAGTTTCCTTGCACACACTTACTCAAGGTGAACTGAACTGTAATTCAGATTTCAAAGATTTTCACATCTTAATTATTTAGCCTGTCTTAATATATTCTTGGTATACATAGCAATGTAGCAAACTGTCTAACCCATTCTTGGGTACTAGATCCTCTCCATCAGTCATGTTTCCTGAGCAGCTGGGTGGCTTGAAGGTGTGAATCACAGAGGCCTGAGGGAGGGATAGTTATCAGACTTCTGGTCTTTTCTCTGTATGTGTCCATCTAGTCAAAGGACCATGGGCCATAGGCTTTGTTCTGTATAGTTGCTATTTTAATGTGAATTAGGGATCAGGCCGAAACCGGCAGTCCGACATTCCCTGAGGGGTCCTGGATTGTGAGAGGGCGCAGGCCAGGCTGAGGGACCCCACCACCAGGGCACGAATCCATGCACTGGGCCTCTAGTAAGATATATTGCACTTTATCTGGAATTAATAAAATTTAATCAGGGACATTCAACTATAAACATGAAACAAACATAACTGTAACTCACCTTAATTATGAGCCCAAAGAACACAAACCTGGGTAATGCTGAAAGGAAGGTGAGAGAACATTGTAAAATCTAGTGGAGACCAGTAGTGACTTACTTAAGAGCAGTGGGAGGTACTGAGGTGTGCTAAGCAGGAGACTGGCATACTTCTGTGTGCTTTCTGAAAACACAGGTTTGGCATAACACTGGGTCCAGAGGTAGAACAAGGTAGAACATAGGGATAGGTAGCAATTGTAGTGGCAGAGATAAAAACTGCTGCTTCCAGGGCAGGGGCAGTAGGAACTAAAAAGAAAGGTACATTTGAAAAGCATTGCGGAGGTCCCAGCGGTGTGGCTCAGTGGTTGAGCATCGACATATGAACCAGGAAGTCATGGTTCGATTCCTGGTCTGGGCACATGCCCAAGTTATGGGCTTGATCCCCAAAAGGGGGTATGAAAGAAGCAGCCGATCAATAATTCTCTCTCATCATTGTTTCTATCTCTCTCTCTCTCCCTTCCTCTCTGAAATCAATAAAATATATTTTAAAAAGAAAAAGAAAAGTATTGCAGAGGTAGACTCAAAGCTCTTAGAATGAGGTGTATGGGGAAGGTAGAGAGTGGAAAAGACCTCTAAGATTCTTGCTTTGCTGAAAAGACTTTAGAACTGCTGTTGAGGAGCTGTGAGGGACTGATAAACTCAGAAATGTTACCAAGGAAGTAACATTTAAGCTGAGTACTTAAAATTTGAGTAGGATGAGTAGGGTTTCACCAAAAGAGAAGTAAAAAAAAAAAAAAAGAAAGAAAACATTTCTAGGCAGGGAGAACAGCATATGCAAAGACAGAGCTAATTACATTTGAGCAATGGCATGCAGTTTTGAAAGGGTGTCACAGATGATGGGAATAAGTAGTACTAAATTCTGAGGGGCTTACATCATGCTAAGGAATTCAGATTTATACTGTAGGTGATGGGAAACAAGGTTTCTAAAGGGAGGGAGCAAAAGGGAGTAACATAGATCAGATCTATGTTTCAGTCTTCATGAAATTCAGGCTGGAATGGCAAGAAACAAGGAGTGCTAATAAAGAGCTAATATGCAAATAGTTGTCATGCCCTCACGCCTAACGGTTCAGACACTCAACACCGGGGAGAGAGGAATGGGGACCAGCCAGGCACAAATGAGCTTGTGAGAGAGGAATGGGGACCAGCCCTGCTGCGGCCCGGAAGAGGGACAAGCTGCCTGCCCCACGGTCCCAGGTGCCAGCAGCTGCAGCCTGGGCAAAGCCGCCCACCCATGGTCCCCTGCGGCTACGGCTGACCTGGGCGAAGCTGGCCCGGGTCCTGGGTGCCTGCGGCAGCCACGGGGAGGGAAGCCCGGGTCCTGGGTGCCTGCAACCAGCTGGAGGAGGGAATCCTGGGTCCCAGGTGCGGGGCAAGGCAGAGGCAGTTAGGGGCGATCAGGCAGGCAGGCAGGCAAGCGGTTAGGAGCCAGCAGTCCCGGATTGCGAGAGGCAGTCAGACATCCCCCGAGGGGTCCCAGATTGGAGAGGGTGCAGGCTGGACTGAGGGGACCCCCCCTTGCATGAATTTTGTGCACTGGGCCTCTAGTCTAACTATATAAAAGGCTAATATGCTGTGTCTGACCGTCCGGGTATTGACGTCAAGTAGCAACACCTGGCTTCCTCTCCCTAGTGATGACTAGCCTCAGGTGGAAACACTTTACATTGTAACCAAATGTCTGTGAAGCATTTTCCCACGCCTCATCTCATTTGATCCTCACAGACTTCCTGGAGTAGGTAGATAGGAGACTCCATGGAATCCTATTTTCTTTTCATAAGCTGGAAAACAGAGATTTAGAAAGCTCAGAAACTTGACCTGACTGAAAAGAAGTAAGAAATGGTGGACCTTGAAAATGACTTCAGGTTTTCTCACTGCACGAAATATAGTCAAACACTACTGCAGTTAAATATTTTATCCTTTGTTCTCCCTGCGTGATCTACAATAATAATCTGCTTTGTGTTGATATTTACTGCTGTGTTGCTGACAATTACCTGAAAGAGAAGTTGGGGTGCTTCACTGGGCTGGGAAAAGATTAGCTGCATCAGAAAGCAGGTCTAATTAAGCAAGTTTGTTCTATATCTATAAAAGGCTAAGTTGACTCGCGCATGAGCGATACATATAAAGCTCTCACTGGCGCCAATCACACACTGTGTTTCAATGTCATTGCCATGAGTGAATTTGGTTGTTTTGTTGACATTTTGAAGCTGAAAGAAAGTGGCGGCGGCAGCAGCACATGGAAGTAACAATGGCAATTAAATATGATCGTAATAGTGATCCAGGTAGATATAATCATTCCTGTGTAACCGAAGTTGCCGTCATATTCAGAAACAAAGATGGAGGACCTCATTTTGAAAGGGACTTGCTCATTAATTGTAAACCAGATCCCAATAATCCGAATGCCACTAAAATGAAACAAATCAGTATCCTGTTTCCTACATTAGATGCAATGATGTATCCTATTCTTTTCCCACATGGTGAAAAAGGCTGGGGAACAAATATTGCATTAAGACTCAGAGACGACAGTGTAATCGACAATAATACTAGATTCAACAGATGATGCCGAAAGGAAAATTTTCCCCTCGAATTTCTTAAGAGTATTACTCCTTCGGGAATGCTGTGTCATAAATAAGAATTGAAAGTAGGTGCAATTATCATGCTACTGAGAAATCATAATAGTAAATGGGGTCTTTGTAATGATACTAGACTTATTATTAAAAGACTAGAGGCCCGATGCACCAAGATTCATGCAAGAATGGGCCTTCCTTCCCCTGGCTGCCGGCACCACCTTCGCTCCAGCTGGAGCTGCCTTTTCGCTCTGGCCCGGAGCCACCTTTCTGCCTTCCCACACTGCCCAGAGGCCCAGAGTGGCTGGGGCGGTGCAGAACGCCTGAGTCCCACCCCCGGCCACTCAGCGCCTGCATATGCAAATTAACCCACCATCTTTGTTTGGTTAATTTGCATACTCACTCCTGATTGGCTGGTGGGCATCATGAAGGTATGGTCAATTTGCATCTTACTCTTTTATTCATGTAGATTGCAACCTAACATAATCAAAGCTGAAGTATTAGCAGGATCTGCGGAGGAGAGGTTTTTCCGATTCCAAGAACTGATTTGTTCCCGTCTGACACTGGCCTCAGTGTTACAATAAGTTTAACCGTTTGCACTCGGATGTTGAGTGTGACTCAACACGGTTAGCATTAGAATAAAGGAATCGAGAAAAAAAGCAAGCGAGTGCAAAGGGTTAATCAATTTATCAGTCATTGTTTTTAATCAATGTTGTTTTTATATCATGTTTTGTTCTTTTTATATCATGTCTTTGTTGTTGTTACATCATGTTGGTATTGCTTATTAATCAATTTATATGTTATTTTCATATACATTTTACTAATTTTCTTTCACCTCTGACACTTCTATTATAGAGAAAGGGCGAACAGTGATATTAAAATATTTCTTCTAATTAACTTCCTTTCAATGTGCATGAATTTGTGCACCGGGCCACTAGTATAGCATAATGGCTAAGATGGGATCTGGAAACTACCTAATTAAAATTCTGGCTCTATAGCTTACTAGCTGTGTAACCTTGGGCAAGTTATTTAACTTGTGTTCCCAGTTTCCCCATCTGTAAAATGGGAATAATAGTACTTTCATCGAAACCGGTTTGGCTCAGTGGATAGAGTGTCGGCTTGCAGACTCAAGGGTCCCAGGTTCAATTCCGGTCAAGGGCATGTACCTTGGTTGCGGGCACATCCCCAGTAGGAGGTGTGCAAGAGGCAGCTGATCGATGTTTCTCTCTCATCGATGTTTCTAACTCTCTATCCCTCTCTCTTCCTCTCTGTAAAAAATCAATAAAATATATCTTAAAAAATAATAAATAATAGTACTTTCTAAGAAGGATCGTTATAAGTAATTAACAAGATGGTATGAATAAAGTATAAGCACAATACCTGGTACAGAGATAAATGCTAGCTGCTATTAGAGGCTGAAAGTTCATCAGCAAAAGTTACACCCACATATGGTCTAGTATTGTCCATGCTCTTCCTTTGACCAGAAGCTTTCTTTTGTCCTACTTCTTCACTTAGTTAATTCTAATTTATCATCTCTCAATTCAAATGTTACCTCCTCATGTAAACTCCCACCACCTAGATTAGGTCAAGTTCCTACTATGCATAGCACCATACTCCTTCCCTTCATAGCACTCAGTTTCTAATTACATGTTTTTGTATTTCATTAATTTCTTTTTCCTACTACCATATGTTCCATGAAATCATAGACTGTGTGCACACCAATGAATTATTAGAACTTAGAATAATGCTTGGCACATAGAAGGTACTTGATAAATATTTTTTTAATAAATGAATGGCTCCAAATTATATTTTAAAAGAGAACCCTCTTCAGATATAATCTTTATATAGAACCCAGGATACAGATAAAAGTAGATTGTTTGAAGTAAAGGATGTTTGGGACCCTGTCCTCTCTGCTTCCACTTGGTCCCACCTACAAAGCATGTCACACAGTGCTCACAACAGCTCTGCAAGGTAGACACTGTTTTCGTTTTATCAAAGATGAAGTTCTGAAAAGTACAACTGAAAACCAACAGGAACCAATGCAACTCTGATGTTCTGGCTTCAAAGCTGGAGCTCTTTCCAGCAGACTCACCCAAGATAACCATGAGCCATCCCACTTATGAACCAACAGAGTCAACCTTTAAAAGGAAAACAGCAAGGGGATAATGACTGGAAAGGACCTATTGGGATTCTGTTTCTTAATGCAGTACTAGCTACACAGGTGTGTTTACTTTGTGAAAAGTCATGAGCTATACTATGTCAATTTATGCACTTTTCTATATGTATGTTATACTTGAATTAAAAAGCAAACATCAGGCCCTAGCTGGTTTGGATCAGTGGATAGTGTCAACCTGCAGACTGAAGGGTCCTGGGTTCAATTCCAGTCAAGGGCACATACCTTGGTTGTAGGCTCCTGGCCCTGTTCGGGGGCATGTGGGAGGCAACCAACTGATATGTCTCTCTCACATTGGTGTTTCTCTCTGTCTCTCCCTCTCCCTTCCACTCTCTCTAAAAATCAATGGAAAAAATATCCTCAGGTGAGGATTAAAAAAATAATAATAATAATAATAAACAAAAAGCAAACACCACACCACTGTTGGAGCATTGTACTATACACCAAAAAGGTTGTGGGTTCCATCCTCAGTGGGGGTATTTTCAGGAAGCAACCCATCAATGTTTCTCTCTCTAATAAATATATCCTCGGGTGAGAATTAAAAAAAAAAAAAGAACAAAAACACCAGGCAAAATCAAGATAGAGACTAATCAAAATTCAGGAGCACTTAAATTGGATCCCTCAAGATCACATCTTTATTTATCTGAATTCTCAAGCAGCAGTTTCATATAAGACACCTACCAATTAAGTAAGGATTCCCAAAATCCTTGCACACTCAAATAATATCTCCACTCACTTTTGCTATCCAGAATGTCTAGGTGATATGAGTGAGTCAGATGGATTTAGGAGCAAGGGAAGCCCAGGAAGGAGCCAAGATAACTGTTAATGAAAAGGAAAAGAAAAACAAAAATAAAGGGCCCTGCATTGAAAAGTGGGACTATTCTATGTCATTAATAAGATATCTAAATTTTGGAGATAATAAAAATGTGAGAAAAATGGCTAATGACAATTAAAAGATGCCACTGATTATAAAATGCATCCGAATTTTAGAGTGTTAAAAAGTTTTAAAAAATGTATTTAAAAATAAATGAAATACAATGTTCTAATCCAGTGGTCGGCAAACCACGGCTCGCGAGCCACATGCGGCTCTTTGGACCCTTGAGTGTGGCTCTTCCACAAAATACCACGTACCCTAATTAAGTTAATAACAATGTACCTACCTATATAGTTTAGTTTAAGTTTAAAAAATTGGCTCTCAAAAGAAATTTCAATCGTTGTACTGTTGATATTTGGCTCTGTTGACTAATGAGTTTGCTGACCATTGTCTCAAGAGATAGTTCAATTGTGAATCATAGATTCATGGGGTGTTAGGGCTAAAAAGGACCTGAGAGAACAGTGTCTCCTGGTAAAGGTCTTCATTTCAGAGATGAGGAAACTGAGGCCCTTGTTTAACAGTCAGTAAATTATCTTAATTTATTAAAGCTCACACATCAGAAAGTTGAGAACTACAGAATTGGTTCTCCTGGTTCTCTTTCCACTAACCCGATTCCTCTCCTAAACCGAAGGGAAAATGTACATGTTAACACTATTTTGAATTTTATAATTTCTTACTTCATTAACTCACTGAAAAAAAATTAAAAGCAGCTTTTAAAAATCAATTAAGAGAAAAATATGTTTAGGAAACTACATTTCTTGCTCATACAAGTTTATTTTCCTTGTTCTCCAAAACCAATGAAGCAATACAATGGTTAGATATTAAACAAAATTAGTAATCTCTCAGCACTCCTCCATCCCCCTCCAAGTTCTTCCACAAGATAAGAAATATTAACAGATTTCCCTATGTCCCAAAAACATAAGCACAAATTTTTTTATATATATTTAGAGGGTCTTTATTGTCTTCTATATTTAAAAAACTAAGTTTACACTAACATTGCTCTGCAGCTTGTTTTTCTCACTTAATAATTTAACATGAACATTTCTCTAAGTTTCAATAATTAAAATTCCAACTCATACTTTTATTTTTTTTAATCTTTATGGTTGAAAGTATTATATAGGTCCTCCTTTTTCCAGCCCGCTTCTGTCGCCCCTCCACAACCCCAGCGTCTGTGTCCACGGGTTATGCATATATGCATACAAGTTCATTAAATGATCTCTTCCCACTCACCTTCCCCTGCCTTCCCTCTGAGGTTCAACAGTCTAGCCTTATTTCTATGTCTCTGGGTCTATTTTTGTTCATAATTTTATTTGGTTCATTAGATTCCACGTGAGTGAGATCATGTGATGCTTATCTTTCTGAATGGTTTATTTCACTTAGTATAATACTCTCCAGGTCCACCCATGCTGTTGCAAATGATAAGAGTTCTTTCTTCTTTATTGCCGCTTAGTATTCCATTGTGTAAATGTACCACAGTTATTTTATTCACTCATCTGCTGATGGGCACTTAAGCTGTTTCCAAGCCTTAGCTATTGTAAATTGCGCTGCTATGAACATAGGGGTGCATATATTCTTTCTGATGAGTGTTTCGGGTTTCCTAGGATATATTCCTAGAAGTGAGATCACTGAGTCAAATGGAAGTTCCATTTTTAATTTTTTGAGGAAACTCCATACTGTTTTCCATAATGGCTGCACCAGTCTGCCTTTCCACAAGCAGTATACAAGAGTTCCCCCCCGCCCAAAAAAAAAAAAGAGTTCCCCTTTCTCCACAACCTCACCAATGCTTGTCGTTGTTGATAGCCGTTCTGACAGTTGTGAGGTGATATCTCATTGTTGGTTTTGATTTATATCTCTTGGATGATTAGTGACATTGAGCATTTTTTCATATGTCTCTGGCTGTATGTCTACTTTGGAGAAGTGTCTATTTAGGTCCTTTGCCCATTTTTTAATTGGATTGTTTGTCTTCCTTTTGTTAAAGTTGTATGAGTTCCCTATATATTTTGGAAATTAACCCCTTATCGAATGTATAATTGGCAAATATGTTCTCCCATGTAGTGGGCTCTCTTGCTATTCCAATTCATACTTTTAAAAAGCTGCATAATACATGAACTGTGTTTGAAATTTCAACTGTAGTTGCTACCAGATACAATTATGTCCAGAAAAGCTGTTGCCAGCTAAATCTTAACATACTGATCCTTGCTATATTCTAATGAATTTTACTTTGCTTCTTAATAGAATAGTCAATTTAGCCAATTAACAAATGCTTAAAAATAAGACAATATTTTATAAAACAGGGTAGGATTTATAGCAACCAATTACTTATTTGAAACAACCATTCAAATTATCATAGACCCACAAGATTAACTGAAATTAGACCTGTCCAAGAGAAATCAGAATGGACTAAAAAATATTATCATTCAAACACAAAAACAAACAAAAATCATATTACTAAAGTAATCATGTAATTTATTATACAAACTGGAATACTTGTGAGAATGAATGAGTCAAAATCCAGGTGAAATCCTGAGTGAACTGACAGAAGTCATGACAGTCACAAGCACACTGGGATGTACAGTCACCTTTCCTACTGTTTTAATGTTATTATTATTAGCCACTCTGTTGGCCATCAATAATTTTATTTCATGACAAATTGTCTTATAGACATTATCAATGGTGGTCTGAAGGGTAGTAATGGAAACATGAGGATTAGAGATTTTCTGATTTACTGATATAATACTATATGCCTGCAGTGCTTTATAGATAATTTTAAAGTAAACTTCCCATGAATTCTTTACATATGAAAAAGTAAAATAAAAAGCTGTATAAGCATAACCCATGGACACAGACAGTAGGGGTTGAGGGCATGTGCTGGGGGGTGGGAACGGCTGGGGAGAAGTCAATGGGGGAAAAAGGAGACATATGTAATACTTTAAACAATGAAGAATTTAAAAACAAAACAAAACTGTATAAGAATAGTCCATATAAAGAATATGCACCCCTAGCTGGTTTTTCTCAGTGCTTAGAGCATCGGCCCTCTGACTGAAGGGTCACAGGCTCAATTCCGTACCTTGGTTGCAGGCTCCTTGATACCAGGCCCCGGGTGGGGCACAACCAATCAATGTGTCTCTCTCACATCGATTTTCTTTTCTCTGTCTTTCCCCATCCCTTCCACTAGCTTTAAAAATCAAAGGGAAAAAGAAAAAAAAAAATCAAAGGAAAAAATATTCTTGGGTAAGGATTAACAAAAAACAAAAAAAAAAAGAATATACCATAATGTGTTCACATATTTTCCTATTGATGGACATAACTATTTTCAATGCTACCATTTCAAACAATGCGTAATGAATATCTTTGTACATGTTTATTTTTAAATAAAAGGGGGAAAAACTGTTTCTACACACATACTTTCTTTGTTGTCCCAAGTCTTGATTGCTTCTTTTCCTATTATCATCCCTGCCTCACTTGCTCACAGAATTCTCAGGACCCAGTGTGATAATGAAGAGCAAAGCAATTTGGAGAATGTTAAGACATGACATGTGATAGCTACTGTTAGCAAATTAGAGTTGGCCTGTCTTGGCTGCCTCTCCCAGCCATCTGCACACATTGCCAGCCCACCCACTCCCATACACGCTGTGCTCCTTGTTCTGGTCTCAGCAGCTGCTCCAACTCATCTGATGTGGGCAAAGCTGGCTTACGGAATTAATCCTACTTTGTCACACTCCTGACCCTGACAAGTGCAGATAGGCCCACCAGATACCCAAACAAGTAGGAAGGAGAAAGAATACATTATTGCTATGAAATAATATAATACAGAAGTATATAGAATAAAATGCAAAACTCCTTATTCACCAAACCTTAACCAACATTCCCCAATGGCACCCCCTCCTCAGAGGTAACCACTGTTATAAATTTGTTGTGTAACTTTTTAGACTTTTCCTAATCATATATATATGTATATATATGTACACACACACACACACATACACACACACACACACATATGCACATGTGTATATAATTAGACAAAAGAATGCATGTGTGTTTGGTTTACATATCTGCAATTATACTGTATAATTTGTTCTGCAACTTGCCTTTTTCACTTAAAAATTTCTTTGACATGTTTCATATCCTATATAATAAAAGGCGCATATGCAAATCAACCAAATGGCAGAACGACCAGTCACTATGACGTGCACTGACCACCAGGGGGAAGACACTCAAAGCAGGAGCTGCCCCCTGGTGGTCATTGCACTCCCACAGGGGGAGCGCTGCTCAGCCAGAAACCTGGCTCATGGCTGGCGAGCACAGTGGTGGTGGCAGGAGCCTCTCCCACCTCCGCGACAGTGCTAAGGATGTCCGACTGCCGGCGCGGGGAGCAGGCCTAAGCCATCAGTCGGACACCCCCCGAGGGCTCCCAGACTGGGAGAGGGCGCAGGCTGGGCTGAGGGACCCCCACCCCGAGTACACGAATTTCATGCACTGGGCCTCTAGCTAGTATATAATGGACTCTTCATACTTGTAAAAGCTCAAGAAAAAATGCCATAGTAAGACTATGCCAAAACCTTATTTTCCCATTTTCTATGTCTGAACATTTAGGTTGTTCACAGTGTTTTGTCTTGACAAAGAATGTTGTATCAGTAATACTGGTACAGCCCTAGCTGGTCTGGCTCAGTAGTTAGAGCGTCAGCCCATAGACTAAAGGGTCCTGGGTTGGATTCTGGTCAAGGGCATGTATTTCAGTTGCAGGCTTGATCCCCAGCTCCAGTTGGGTGTATACGAGAGGCAACCAATCAATGTGTCTCTCTCACATCGATATTTCTCTCTGTCTCCCTCCCTTCCACTCTCTCTTAAAAAAAAAAAATCGATGAAGAGAATATCCTCAAGAGAAGATTATCAAAAAACAAAACAAAAACAAACAAAAAATAATACTGGTATACACCTTCTTTTACATACAAACTAATTTCTCTAGGATATGTACCAATAATTGGAGTTGATGAAGTCAATACACGTTAAATGTCGATAGGTCCCAAATACCAAAGGTATACCAATTTTAGTCCCACCAACAGAGTATAAAAATTACTGTTTCTACACCCTTCCAACAACAGATGTTATTTTTATTTTATCAATATAAAGGATAGAAATTAATAAATTAGTTTTATTTTTTTTAAATAAATCTTTATTGTTCAGATTATTACAGTTGTTTCTCCTTTTTCCCCCCCATATCTCCCCATCACCCGGTTCCCTCCCCCCCCCCGTTGTCCTTATCCATAGGTGTATGATTTTTGTCCAGTCTCTTCCCATACCCCCCACACAGACACCCGTTTCCCCCTGAGAATTATCAATCCACTCCCATTCTATGCCTCTGATTCTATTATGTTCACCAGTTTATTCTGTTCCTCAGATTTTTAATTCACTTCATTTTTAGAATCACTTGTTGATAGATATGTATTTGTTGTTCATAATTTTTATCTTTACATTTTTCTTCTTTTTCCTCTTTTTAAAGAATACCTTTCAGCATTTCATATAATACTGGTTTGGTGGTGATGAACTCCTTTAGCTTTTTCTTATCTGTGAAGCTCTTTATCTGCCCTTCAATTCTGAATGATAACTTTGCTGGGTAGAGTAATCTTGGTTGTAGGTTCTTGCTATTCATCACTTTGAATATTTCTTGCCATTCCCATCTGGTCTGCATAGTTTCTGTTGAGAAATCAACTGACAGTCGTATGGGTGCTCCCTTGTAGGTAACTAACTTTTTCTCTTGCTGCTTGTAAGATTCTCTCTTTGTCTTTTGCCCTTGGCATTTTATTTTTTTTTTTAATATATATATTTTTTATTGATTTCAGAGGAAGGAAGAGAGAGAGACACACACACACATCAATGATCAGACTCATTGATTGACTGCCTCCTGCACGCCCCCTACTGGGGATCAAGCTCGTAACCAGGGCATGTGCCCATGACTGGACTCGAACCTGGGACCTTCAGTCTGCAGGCCGACGCTCTATCCACTGAGCCAAACCAGCTAGGGCTGCCCTTGACATTTTAATTATGATGTGTCTTGATGTGGTCCTCTTTGGATCTGCTATGCAGGAGATACCCCTATGGAGCAGGAATTGCTTCGGTGGGGCTTTAGTGCTGAGTCTGCCCCTTGAGTGTGTCACTTGTGCATGTGTAGAGCTGTAATCTGTTATGGTCTGAAGCTGTCCACTGGGTCACTGTTCTGGGGCCTCCCAGGAGGTACAAAGTCAGCCACTGCCTAGGGCCACCCAGCAGGAGCTACAGAGCAATCTGCAGATGGCTGCTACTTGTATTGAGCTAGGAAGTGCTCAGATGAGACCTAGCTGTGAAGCAAGGCAGGCTGGTACTAATGCTGGGTCTTGAGCCTTTTATTGATAGGTGTGAGGCATGCTGATTCTAGCTGCTGTTTAGAAAATTTGAGAAAGTGTGAAGCATAAGCCAGCTTGGGTGGGCCTTCAAATTGGATGGGGCGGGGTCTTAGAATCACCAGGACTGAGTGAACAGTGTGGGCCACACTGATGGAAACTTAGATATGGCTGCCCATCAGCTCAGCACAGAAACACTGACCCCTGCAAGCACCCCTGTCTGGAAGAAAGCCATCCCCGAGTTCCTGCCCTGATGCCAGACAGTCCAGTTCATCCCCGTATCCCCGTATGTCCCTGGATTCCCCCAAAGCCGCTGCCTGGCACTAGAGCTCAAAGGAATCAGGACCGTGTAAGTTCATGTGTGGGCCCTTTAAGAGGAACACCTGGGACACCAGCAGCCTCGGTGTCACTCAGCCACAGTCCCTACTGGTTTTTACAGCCTGAAGTTATGAGGACTTCTCTTCCCAGCTCTGGAACCCTGTGCTGGGGGTCTGGTGTGGGGCTGGGACCCCTGCTTCTCATGGGAGGCCTTGGAAAGATCCCTGCCAATTAAAGAAACACCACACATGGGTGTCAGACCAGCCTGTTCCACGCCTCCGCCCCTCCTACCAGTCTCAGCGTGCCTTCTTCTTTACTAATCTAGTTGTAGGACTTCCGGTGGTTCTGAATGACGGTTGTTCTGTATTTTAGTTGTAATTTTGATGTGGTTGTAGGAGGTGGCAAGTACCAGCATTTACCTATGCCACCATCTTCAAGGTTCTTCTTTAAGATCCAACTGTCAGACTTATTTTCCAGCTTCATCTCCTGCTCATTCCTCTAAAATGTCTTCTATCTCAGGAATACTTTTTCCAAACATGCCAGGTATTTTCCAGGCTCTGTGCATTTACCCATGCTGGGACCTCTTCCAAAATGCCCTTTCTTCTAAACCTACTGAACTCTTATTCACCTTTAGAATCTGGCTAAAAAAAAGAAAAAAAGAATCTGACTCAAATGCATTCTCCCTTCAGAAGCATTCCTTATTCCCCCAAACTCAGGAACAGTTGTTTTTCCTCTGTACGCTCCCATATTACTTATTCCTCCACACTCTATTTCATTCCCCTGTGGGTCGAAGCTAGCTGCATACATGTTTCACTTGACTAAGCTCCTGGAGAGAAGAAACCATCTTATTCACCTATCAGCTCCATTCCAGCACACTGCTTATACATATATATATTATTTATAGTCAGGCACTAAATAATCCTGACTGACTGAATGAGAGCTTCCATTCTCAACCTAATCTAGTGAGGCAGCTAGTAAAGCCAAATTGTCAAAGAAAACAATCCCTCTAATTTAAAGTCACATACCTAACATGAGTCAACAGCAGAAAATGTCATGGACCTGCCACTTTAAGGGGACTGGCAAGCTGACTGTGTTAACACAACCCTAATTAAGACTAAAGGGGACTAAGGCAAAGAAGAGAAATAGGGAAATTAAGAGGTGTGGATTCTACAGGCCACCTCTTCCTTTGCTTGGAGCTCAAATCTTCCAGCCTAGCAAGCTGTACAAGCAGCACATTCTCTCTTTGGGGTCACTGTAGGATTTAAGAATTGTAAAGCAATTGATCAGGCCATTTTGTCTATCCAGCAACTGGCTCTGCTCTAGGGCATTTAACTTCTAATTGTGGTTACATGGGTTTTTTTTTGTTTTGTTTTTGTTTTTTCGTTTTTTTTTTCTTCTTGGTTACATGGTTTTTTATTTTCTCTAAATGAATCCCACTGCATCAATCATTAAGAGAATCCCTTTAAAGAAAGGTTTAAAATTAACAACAGCAGGGAACAAAGTCTCTAAATCTTCTAAATTACAATCTCCACAGTCCATTTTGATGAAATTCAGCCCACCTCTTTCAAACAATAGGTCCTATTCTATCTAATAAAGAGGGAATATGCTAATAGACCATCACTCCGTCACAAAGATGGCTGCACCCACAGCTGAGGCCAAGTTCCTTTAAGGAGCCTTAATGAGCAATCAGCAGGGACCTGAGGCTACGCCCTCCCCTGCCCCCGTGGGGCTTGACAGGGGACCTCAGGCCGTGCCTCCTGCCTTGGCACCAGGCCAGGGGACCTGAGGCCACGCCCCCCACCCAGGGGGGCTTGACGGGGACCTCAAGGTGCGCTTCCCGTACTGGTTCTGGGCTAGGGGACCTCAGGCTGCTCCCCCCGCCCCAGCACCAGGCCAAGGGACCTCAGGCCGCACCCCCCACCAGGTGGGGCTTGACAGGGGACTTCAGGCCGCGCCCCCCCTCACCCTGGTACCAGGTCGGGGGACCTCAGGTCGCACCCCCCGCCCCAGCACCAGGCCAGGGGACCTGAGGCTGCACCCCCCTGCCTAGCAGGGCTTGACAGGGGACCTCAGGCTGTGCTCCCCACCCAGCAGGGCTTGACGGGGGACCTCAAGGTGCACCCCCAGTGCTGGATCGGGGGAACTCAGGCCGCGCCCTCCGCCCAGCAGGGTTTGACAGGGGACCTGAGGCTGCGCCCCCCTGCCAGTGGGGCTTGACAGGGACCTGAGGCTGTGCCCCCCTCCCGGTGCCGGGCCGGGGGACCTGAGGTCTAATGCGATTTTGAGGCACATGTGGGTGGGTGGGGACTTGACTCTGGGTCCCCCTTTTAATGTGCACGAATTTCGTGCAACCGACCACTAGTCAGAGAATTCAACTTCTCTCAGGACCAGCATGCCCTGTGACTGTTTTTCAGGAGAAAGTTTCTAGTGCCTACTTCTCATTAAATAGCTAGTTCATGTTTGTTCACTCAGCTGTGACTACAAGTACACAGTAGTCACTATAATTTAGGTGCTAAAAAGGATTTCCACTCCTGCCCTAGTTTTGTTTTTTTGTTTGTTTTTGTTTTTTACTGGTTTTTAGAGAGGGAGAAGGGAGAAGGAGGAGAGGAAGAGAGATCGATGTCTGAGAGAAACATCGATGGGTTACTTCTTGTACACACTCCCCTCCCCCTGTATGCGCTGCCACTGGGGAACAAACCTGCAACCTGGGCATGTGCCCTGACTGGGAATCAAACTAGCAACCTTTCAGTGCACAGGATGATGCTCCAACCGACCCACACCAACCAAGACTGCCCCTAGTTTAATAGACAAGCAGCATAGAACAATAGATACTTCCCCATCAAACCTCATTAGACCTACCTGTTTCAGACCTTGAACTCTTAGTATCTAACTTTTCTGTATAAAAACAAGGAAAACAAGCCCTTAGAGCAGGTGTGGGGAACCTTTTTTCTGCCAAAGGCCACTTGGATATTTATAACATCATTCCAGGATATTTATAACAAAATTGTCAACTTAAAAATTAGCCCTGCTATATTTGGTCAAACATTTAATTTACTCACTCCTAATGCCTTGGCAGGGGCAGACCAAATGATTTCACGGGCCTTATACGGCCCTCAGGCCAGACATTCCCTACCCGTGCTATAGATGCTGAAAACTCTGATCCTCTTCCAAAGTTATTCCTGCTTTGGTAAAAACATGTGAACAGTCTGCTGTTGGATTTGCTTGGTCTTGATCCTGTATATGATGGGATTCAGCATAGGTGGAACCAGAATGTAGACATTAGCAAGCAAAATGCAGATATGAAGAGGAATGTAGCGTCCAAACTGCTGAGTAAGAATAGTGAAGATACCAAGCCCATAAAAGGATGATGATGCAGATATGGAACCCACATATTTTGAGAGCTTTCTGAGGAGCATCTTAGGAAGACAGCATGGAGAATCAGCACATGGGAAACAAAAATTAAAGGGCATCTAAAACCACTGTTTGCTATTATTACAAAAAGTCCATAACTGCCTTAGAGTAAGGAAGAGAATTATAAGTGATCACAGTAACTCAGAAGAATCAGACCAGGATGCCTAAAACCTTACTTTACTGACTAGCTATTAATTTTGCACTCGGATGTCGAGTGTAACTCGACACGGTTAGCATTAGAATAAAGGAATCGAGAAAAAAACAAGCGAGTGCAAAGGGTTAATGAGACCACCATTTCCAGTAACAGATTCCAGGGCACTACAACCAGCCTAATTTAAATGCATCTGAGCCCTAGTTGGTTTGGCTCAGTGGATAGAGCATCAGCCTGTGGACTGAAGGGTCCCGGATTCGATTCCGATCAGGAGCACATGCCAGGGTTGCGGACTTGGTCCCCAGTGGGAGCTGTGAGAGAGGCAGCCAATCAATGATTCTCTCTCATCAATGACGTTTCTATCTCCCCCTCCCTTCCTCTCTGAAATAAATAAAAACATATTTTTTAAAATAATAAGTGCATTTGAGGTGCTTAGACATTTTCAAGGTTCATAAATACATAATGTTTAAAGTATATTTATAAAATAATTCATCTCTTGTATTTAGGAAACTATTTGTCGTGTGCAAATTATTGTTAATGTTAACTCAGTAGAATTAAGCCAAAAGGCATGATTAGTAGTGGTCACAGTTTTTCAGTGTTATAAATAACACACACATTTTATTCCTTAAAATAAAATACATTCAGTATAACCGCTCTGCCCTAGCCAGTTTGGCTCAGTGGACAGAGCATTGGCCTGCGGACCAAAGGGTCCTGGATTCGATTCCGGTCAAGGGCACGTACCTCAGTTGTAGGCTCCTCCCTGGCCCAGGCCCTGATCGGGGCACGTGCAGGAGGCAACCAATCGATGTGTTTCTCTCACATCAATATTTTTCTCTGTCTTTCCCTCTCTCTTCCACTCTCTCTAAAAATCAATGGGGAAAAAAACATCCTCAGATGAGGATTACAAAAAACAAACAAAGATAAGCCCCTGTGCTTTGGTAGTCCCTCCCACCCCACCACACATGCCCACCCTTTTTTCAAACCTAAACTGCTGACTAAATCTATATTTAAAAGGCCTTTTTTAAAAATATATATTTTATTGATTTTTTAGAGAGAGGAAGGGAGAGGGATAGAGAGTTAGAAACATCGATGAGAGAAACATTGATCAGCTGCCTCTTGCACACCCCCCAATGGGGATGTGCCCGCAACCAAGGTACATCCCCCTGACCGGAATCGAACCTGGGACCCTTCAGTCCGCAGGCCGACGCTCTATCCACTGAGCCAAACCGGTTTTGGCATGTGGCCGTAACGTGGTAACGACCGGATGGGGAACCAGGTGGGTGGCAGAGGTGGCCGGAGCAAAGCAGCCCAGGTCCTGGTGCCTGGCAGCCGGGTGGGGTAGTGGGTGGATGGGCGGGGCTGCTCGATTTCGTGTACTGGGCTTCTAGTAAATAAATAAAATAAATGAAGTGACATGATATATCATTTCGCCTATAACAGATTGGAGCTACCAAACCATCTGCTTCAGCCATGCCACCTGGAAGTAATCCTGATAGAATCTGGCATGCTGATGAGCAGTGGCTGCGGCAGCCTAAGAACTTGTGACTGGGAGTCTTCTGGAGATGGGACTTCAATGGCTCCACAACTACAATGTCCTACAGCAGCAACAGGTTCCAAACCTTTCTTGGCCCTCAACACATTTGTGATTTGGAAGGACTATCAGGATAAAGGCTAATTTTCTCTACTGTTTAATTACCTTGACCTAGAAGCAAGCACATACACAGTGAGTATAACCGAAGTGACGCTTTTCAAAACAAATATTTCCAATATTATTAAATCAAATGAAAACTGTAATCAAAACAGTCTCTTTAGGAAGTTATTTACTTATTTTAACAATATTACCATTGCTAGAAATATTTACGAAACACTTCTTTGGCAACTGCCTTTAAAACCTACTCCATGTGGCCGAAACCGGTTTGGCTCAGTGGATAGAGCGTCGGCCTGCGGACTGAAAGGTCCCAGGTTCGATTCCAGTCAAGGGCATGTACCTTGGTTGTGGGCACATCCCCAGTAGGGAGGTGTGCAGGAGGCAGCTGGTCGATGTTTCTCTCTCATCGATGTTTCTACCTCCCTATCCCTCTCCCTTCCTCTCTGTAAAAAATCAATAAAATATTTATTTTTTAAAAAACCTACTCCATGTGAGACAGTCACAAAAAGTGTCACACCCCATTCACCAAGAGTTATTGCCTTGCTTGACTCTCACAGTATCTTCTGGCTGTTTCTAAAAATTAAATCCACCAAGCAAGAGTGAAGATTTGTTACTTTTGAGGATATTCAAAAAAATGGTTTAGAAGCCAAAAATGTTCTGAGCACTGACAGCATCACCAGAATAAATGTAAAGGTTGAAAACACAATTACTTTGAGGGGGCCACACTTACAAATACTGTAACTGTTCCACAATTACAATGAAAGGGACAAGATATGTGCAATATATCCCATGTGTTAAAAGTAAATTATTTTATTACTTTACAATCACACATTATATAATCATAAAATTTGGCTGGAAGAAATCTTCTAGATCATATAATCCAAACTGTTCATTTTTACATATGAGAAAACTCTAGTTTTCCACCGAGGTTAGGCAATTTGTTTCTGGTCACACAGCTGATTAGTAACAGTCAGAACTAGAAATCCAGACACCCTGACTCTCACCATAACCTACAACATATCCCAATCCATACACCTCCCCCCTTCTCTGTTCCTCACTGCTTTCTTTCAAAGGGAAAGGAGATCACTGGGGGCACTAAAACACACCAAGAATGGTTCTGAAACCCAGCAGCTGAGAAACAATGGTTTCTGACCAGGATCTCTATGCAGTCGCCCTTAGGGGTATAAACCATTGTTTAGTTCACAAGAGTTCTGGGTACTCTATCTCAGACTAGGGATCGGTGAAACCTTTGGACACTACCCCCACAGCGAGGAGAATATGTTTATTAAACCTCTTGCCTACCTCTGCAGTAACCCATTTGCCTCAAGTAACTGAAAGGTTACTATGAAGAATCCAGAACAGAGCAGGGGGAGTATGTAGTAGAGCTCCAGTTCTAGAAAAAGCTGACCTATGAAAAAGCAGAGGGCAGGAACCATCTTGACTTACCTCCTAGTGGAGCTTCCTCAGGCTCGGAAGAAAGTGATCTCTGGCAGTCTGGCTTAGAATTAGCCTTTACCCAGGGAAGGGGCAAAGGGACAGGAAGGCTTGTTCATTCCCCCATTCCACCCACTGTTGGTCAGCTCAGTCTCACATTATCCCAGGCAGCCCCAGCGTTCTGCAGCTCAGACAGCAACCGGAAGGGAAGCCACACAGCCCAGGTCAATGGGGTGAGTCAGTGGCAAAGCAGGAAGAGTCACTGGGGCAGAAATTCTGGCCTCCTCTGGCAAGATTGACAAACCACACCCACCCCTGGTCAACACTTAGAAGGGCCTGCCCTATCAGAATTCTGGTTTATGAAGCAGGAAAGGTCCTTCTTCAGGAGACTCCATACCATCCTCATTTCTAGGGTGTTTCTCCTAACAAAAACCTGCCATGGTTTTCTTCTGCCTAAAGCATCACATCTAAATTCTTTGGCTTAAATTTTCCAAGCCCTCCATTACATGGCCTCAAGTCATTTATTCAACCTTATTTCCCACTATTTCAATGTATGCTCTGAACTAATCAAGCCAGTCTTCCCACTTCTCTTGGCATGAGCCAAGCTCTTTCTCATTTCCATGCCTTCAGTTAGCCAGCAGTGTTAAATTCAAACACCTTCAGGACTTAGGCAGGTAACAGAAATAAATGCTCCAATGAAGCATATGGCAGAACAACAGTGCTGCCCCCACCTAAAGGAATTTAAATATTTTAATTCAAATATATATATGTAATATTTCACTGTGAGCATTGCAATCACATTTTAAGTAGTTATCAATACTCTTTCTAGCTTTCAAGTGAGGAAACTTCCCCAAGGTTAGACAGCTGGCATTTTGCTGGGAATTCTCTAGGCCTGTCTGAAGTAAGAGCTCTAAACTATTAGGCTTCCAAATAATACAAACACTATGGCAAATACAGAGCTTTAAACTCTGAAGAAGAAAGTCAGTTTTCATGATATACAACCCTAAAAGTGGGATGGGAAGCCCAAAGACTGGCTTATCTAACCATATTGCAACGACCTCAAATTCTGTCCACCTGCCTGCCAAAGTCATCCCTAGTTACTCCAGGTCCTATTGAGTTCCCTCTTCTCTCAATTCCCATAGGGCTTACAGATTAGACAACACAATCGAATGCTAAATTATACACTGTCATGCAAAACTGAATACTGATTCCATTGTGTTTCCTAGCTTCACTAGGCAAACTACTGTATTAATCTAATTAGCTCTACCAAAAATGTTTAGCCTGAATCTAATCGAGAAGAAACAATCATATAAACCCAAATTAAGAGACATTCTGCAAAAAACTAACCTGAACTCTTCAAGAATGTCAATGCGATGATGGACAAAAAGGTATTTAAGAGTAAGAGATTAAAGAACTGTTCAACGTTAAAGGAGACTAGGGGCATGACAAAATCTTGACAACTGATCCTTCAATTAAAACTGAATTGGGACCTAGGTGGTTTGGCCCAGTGGATAGAGTGTCAGCCTGTGGGCAACTAGGTCCCAGGTTCAATTCCAGTCAAGGGCATATGCCCGGGTTGCGGGCTCGATCCCCAGTAGGGGGCATGCAGAAGGCAGCCGATCAATGATTCTCTCTCATCATTGATGTTTCTATCTCTCTCTCCCTCTCCCAAATCAATAAAAATATATTTTTTAAAAATATTTTTTTAAAAAGCTGAATTGGAAAAAAAATGTATGAAAGACATCATTGGGAAAACTTGAGAAATCTAAACAATTATTATATACTGGATGTATTGAATCAATATTAAATTTCCTTGAGTGCTAATTGCATTTTGGTTATATAGACGATACTTTGGTTTTTAGGAAATAGTTACTGAAATGTTTAGGACGAAGTAACATGATATTCACATCTAACAGACAAAAGGTTCATAAAATGAAGGATATAGAGCAAATTTGGCAAAATGTTAACAATTGGTAAATCTAGGTTAAGAGTATGTATGTTGCATTATTTTTGTAAACTATCAGTATGTTTAAACATATATGAGTATATAAATATTTGCATGTTATTCCTATAAAGTCTCTGTAGTTTTGAACAGCTGGTGAGGAGAGAAATCCTGTATTACATATTCAGCTCTGTGAGAGATATAATAGGCACTCATTACATAGTTGCTCACTGTCTAAGGAAACTGGGCTTTGGAAGTCAGCAACTGGACAAAGTCCACTTTGCAACAGTTGATCAGGGGTGCAGTGGCAAACTCTTAGGAAACAAGAGGTTCCCCCAAACTTACATTGTCACACCACGGGAAAGATAGAAAAGAAGGCAATCAAAGCTATTATTACCTCATCTCATCACTGAGGTCACTTGACAAATGAACACTTACAGCTCAGAAAGCAATTGCTACCCACACACAGGAGTAAGAGCTGGGATCACAAAAACCTGACAGCCTGTAAAACAAGTGTCTCTGGCCAGTCACAGGAAAGTACCCAACTAGTCAAATAAATATGCCTGAAACATATGCAGTCTTGACTCCTCACCAGATAAACCAGTCCTCAGCTGCAAGAGGCAGAAGAAATCTACAAGGCTAAACCAATGGCATTTCCTGCACTGGCTTCAAAGACATTGGCCCTGAAATAGGACAGAAAGGGCAGCTGCCACAGCTACCAACAGAGGTCTCAACCCAGGAGCATGCCATGCAATATGCCCTCTCTCCCTTCTACAATCAGATCATTTTACTTCAACTAAGGGGTCCCTTATTAGGATGAATGACTACCCAATGGCCAACCCTTAACCTTGACTCTCTCCTTCCCTCACTGACAGACTAGATACTGCCCTTGCCAGGTAAGTCCCCCCCTAATTTAGCAGAAGGAATAGTCAAAACTATTTCCCTCAAACCTTCATTAACTGGACTAAGAGCTATAGAAGGATTACATCGAGCTTGCTTCTAAAACCTACCATGTTCAGTATTTTTTACCAAAGACAGAATGAAAACATGTAAGGCCTGATTGCTGAGCTTTGGAATTCTAAACTGTGAAGGACAAAAAATAAAATGTTTTTAGATTTGATCTGGCAAAAAGATCTTAACAGGTTTGGTCGTACCAAAATAACAAGATACAACTTAACAGGATTAAATATAAATCCCTGCATTTCTAAAAGAAGAAATCAACCAAACTAACACAGGATGGTGGGTACCTGGTACAGCAGGTCATATTAAACCAAAAGGTTGTCTTAAGGGGGAAAAAGGCTGCCTATAATGGGAAGTAGAGGAGAGGCTGTTACTATATATACTCTCAATGAACCATGAATCTGACAGAGCTCCCCAAGACATCAATGCTTGTTTTGCTACTCAAGGCTCAAATCGAGTGAGCAACTGTGTGTGACCACCTTTGAAAGGCAAAGTCAGAGTACATGCAGAGGAAGAATGACAATCTTGGTGAAGGGTCTGAAAGTCATACTGTGGCAAATGTGAGGGAAGAACTCCACATGTCACACCAGGGAGAACATGAAAATCTTTTTTCAAATACAGGCATGCTTATCACACAAATGAAGAGAAAAACTTTGTGTCCTCCTCCAAGAAGGCAAAACTAGAACCAGTGAGTGGAAGCTATAGGAAGACAGATTTTGGTTTGACATAGGTAAAAACTTTCAGGATAATAAAGACCTTAAGAATGTGGGTTATGTAACTCAGAATTCTTGGACTAAAACACCAACTCCACCACTTTACAAACTGTTGTGACTTTGGGTAGATTGCTACATTTCCTTGCCCATTAAAGGGAATAGTAATAATAGTACTTACCTCATAGAGCTTTGGGAAGCAGTTCATGTAAAATGCTTAGAACAGTGCCTGACTCACAATATATGATGGGGGGAAAAGTTAGCTACTGCTATTACTAACTGCTATATAAGGAACCAGATAACCCAAAAATCTTCCTACTAAATATGGCTGCAAATATGATAATTCTTAGAAAATATAATAAACATCCTTTTAGACTGTGCCATTGAGTTCTTCTCTCTCAGGTTGACACCCTGTTATGCTCTGCTCTGTGATACTAGGGTTTGGACTCCACCAATTCCACTTCACCTTTGCCAGCTGGGGCTCCTGGTTAGGTTCTGTAAATTGGGGGGTGCTAAAGGGAAAATGGAAGGCAGGAGGAAGCTACAAAGGACTTCTTCCTGTGGCTTGCTGTTTCTAAACTCCCAGAATCAGCTTCACTGTGCCCCTTCAGAGGCACCAATACCAGTTGGACAGGGCTCAACCAAACCTGGCTCCTCCAGGCCCCTCCTGTGAGCTCCCTGAGATGCCAGCAGCACCAGGCAACACCCTCTCCTCAGAGAATTAGGGTGCAGTTAACACCAGATCCCTCCAGACTTGTAGGTTCTGATAACCCCAACCTTTTTTCTCTTTGTTTTTCAGTCCTAATAGGTAAGTGCTTAATGCAGTTATTATATCAAAGTTAGTTTAAGATTCCCTTTTGGCTTTTGCAACCTCCTATAAGAGTTTAAACTAATTTTGCAACCTCCTATAAGAGTTTAAACTAATAGAATGAACTTGACTGAGTTCATTCTATTAAAATAGCTACATGTGTGCCCTGCCAGTGTTGCACAGTGGGTGAGCGTCGACCCGGGAACCAAGAGATCACAGTTAGGTTCCCAGTCGGAGTACATGCCTGGGTTGCAGGTTTGGTCCCGGGTGGGGGGCGTGCAGGAAGCAGGCAATCGATGATGTTTCTCTCTCATCAATGTTTCTATCTCTCTATCCCTCTCCCTTCCTTTCTCTCTAAAAATCCTATATAATAAAAGGCTGATATGCAAATTGTCCCCTCGGGAGTTTGAAAACTCGCTATGATGTGCGCTGACCACCACGGGGCAGCACAGAATAAAGGCAGATGGGGGAAGGAAGGCCCCAATCGGCCCTGATTGCCAGCCAGGCCTAGTGACCCTACCCATACATAAATTTTGTGCACCGGGCCTCCAGTCAATAATAATTTTTAAAATTTCATAAAATAGCTACAAGTGGTTTCTGTTTTCTTATTGGATCCTAACTGATATATAAATTGAGTCACAAGAAAATAAGGGAAATCCCAGGAACCAGAAACAAAGAAGCTGGAAACTATAAGTGAGCTGACAGCATAACTTTCATAGCAGTATAAGGTATTTATGAACTGCTCATAGTCCAAGAGACAGCTCTTGAGTCCAAAAAAAGCAACTGAGATCCCTGAATAAAGGTTGATACGTACAGTAAAAAGAAAGACTAGGGGGTTCAGCCGGCATGGCTCAGTGGTTGAGCGTCCACCTATGAACCAGGAGGTCACAGTTTAATTCCCGGTCAGGACACATGCCCAGGTTTCAGGCTCGATCCCAATTGGGGGCATGCAGAAGGCAGCCAACCAATGATTCTCTCTCATCATCGATGTTTCTATCTCTCTCCCTTCCTCTCTGAAATCAATAAAAACAAACAAACAAACAAACAAACAAACAAACATATATTTTAAAAAGTATAGACGAGGGAAAACATCTCTCCACAGGGAAATAAGGATTCTTGCCTTGGTTACCTAGCAAAGTGGGAGAAAAAAAACCTAGGAATTCAAAACCATAGGTGTGTACATGAGATGGATTTGAAGTTAAAATTTATACTAAGCTTGAGCCCTAGAAATTTACAGGTAAGAAAAAAATTACACACATTTTGGTCCCAGACTGCCAGTAGCCTTGAGTGCCCAACAGAAGCACACACAAAGTTGCTCCAGAAGATATACAAATGGCCAATAATATAGGAAAGATGTTTAACATCATCAGTCATCAGGAAAATGCAAATTAGAACCACAATGAGAAACTACTACACCTCCATGAAAATGGCTCAAACTAAAAAGACTGACAAAAGTGTGTTGGTAAGAATATGAAGCAACTGGAACTCTCATACTGCTATGGGAACATAAAATGGTACAACCACTTTGGAAAACTGGTAATTTCTTTAAAAGCTGGACATTCATCTGCAATATGACCCAGACATTCAATATGAAAAGACAGGAAAATATATATCTACTCAAAAATTTGTACATGGATACTCACAGCAACTTTATTCACAACAGCAAAAAAATGAAAAACCCAAAAGTTCATCAACAGTGAACAATAAATAATATTGTATGATATAGCCATACAACAGACTACTGCTTAGCAAAAGAAGATAAATTACTGTTATATGCAACTAAATGGATAAATCTCAAACGCATTATAGTACCTAAAAGAAACTAGATTCAAGAGTACATACTGTATGAAAAGAAAAAGATACAAAACTGTATGATTTGACTTATATAAAATTCTAGAACGTGCAAATTAATCTAGAGTGGTTCCTGGGGCCTAGGTGAGGAAAAGGTGTACTGTAAAGAGGTATGAAGAAACTTTTCGGAGTGATGAAGATGCTCTATATCTTTTCTTTTACTTTCGATTTTTTTTATTATGGTAAAACACACATAACAAATTTACCATATTAATATTTTTAATTAATTTGGGGGAGGGGGAGGGAGAGGAGGAGGGATTTGTTGTTCCACTTATTTATGCTTCATTGTCTCTTGTATGTGCCCTGACCATGAATGGAACCCTAAACCTTGGCATATCAGGATGACATTCTAACCAACTGAGCTACCAGGCCAGGTCTACCATATTAATATTTTTATTTTATTTTATTTTTAAATTTATTTTATTGTTTAAAGTATTTGGACAAATATGTGACACCTTAATCAATAAAGAAATTAAAAAAAAAAATAAAAAAAAAAAAAAATAAAGTATTACATATAGTAATACATATATCTCCTTTGTTTTTCCCCATTGACCTTCCCCCAGCCTCCCCTACCCCCTATCGTATGCCCTCATCCCACCCCCCCATATTAATATTTTTTAAGTGCACAGTTCAGTGGTATTAAATACCTTCATAATATTGTACAACCATCCCCACCATCCTTCTCTATTAATCTTTTTATCTTGTAAAACTGAAATTGTATACCCATTAAACAATAATTCCTCATTCTCCACTCTCCCAGTCCCTGGAAAACACCATTCTATTTTCTATTTCTGTGATTTTTTACTACTCTGAGTAACTCTTATAAGTGGAATTATTCATTTGTACTTTTATGACTGACTTATATCACTTAACATAATGTCTTCAAGGTTCATCCATCTTACAGCGTATGTCAGAATTTCTTTCCTTTTTTAAAGTTAAACAACATTCCACTGTATATATATATAGCACATTTTGCTTATCTATTCATCAATTGATGGGCACAAGTTGCTTTATTGTTTTAGTTACTATAAGTAATGTTGATATGAACACAGGTATACAAATATCTCTTTGAGACTCTGCTTTCAGCTTTGAGAGGGGTATATACCTAGAAGTGGAATTGTGGGATCACATAGTAAATCTAGTTTTAGTTTTTTTGAGGAACCACCATACTGTTTGTTGTCACAGTGGCTATTCCATTTTACATTCCACTAACAGTGCACAAAGGTTCCAATTTCTCCAGTAACCATCATAACGGGTGTGAGATAGTAGTTTTGTTTGTTTGTTAATCCTCACCAGAAGATACTTTTCCACTAATTTTTGAGAGAAAGTGAAAGGAAGGGAGGGGAGAGGAGAGAGAGAAAATCAATGTAAGAGAGACACATGGATTGGTTGCCTTCTGCACACACCCTGACAGGGGCCAAGGATTGAACCTGCAACCGAGATACATGTCCTTGACTGGAACTCAAACCCGCGACCCTTTGGTGCACAAGCTAACGCTCTAACCACTGAGCAACTGGCCAAGGCTCATTGTCGTTTTTAATTCATAATTCTCTAATGATTAGTGATATTGAGAATCTTTTCATATGCTTATTGGCCATCTGTGTCTTTCTTGAAGAAATGTCTATTAATGTCCCTTGCCATTTTTGAATTAGGTATACAAATATAATAGGCTAATTTTTAAGTTGATAATTTTGTTTGGTTTTTTACTGTTTAGTTTTAGAACTTCTCTATATATTCTGGATATTAATCCCTTATCAGATATATGATTTGCAAATATTTCCTCCCATTCTATAGGTTGCCTTTTTATCATGTTGAGTGTCTTTTGCTGCACAATTTTTAAAATTTTTTCATAAAGTCCAGTGTGTCTGTTATTTCTTTTGCGGTCTCTGCCTTTGATGTTATATCCAAAATGTCATTACTAAATCCAATGTTATGAAGCTTCTGTCATATGTTTTAAGAGTTTTATAGTTTTAAGTCTTACAGTTAGGTCTTTGATCCAATTTAGTTAACTTTTATGTATGGTGTTAGGTGAGAGTCCAACTTCATTCTTTTCCCTGTGAATAGCCAGTTTTCCCAGCACTATTTGTTGAAAAAACTGTCCTTTCCCCACTGAAGGTCTTGAAACCCTTGTCAAAAATCATTTGACAATATTTTAGAGCAGGAGTGGGGAACATCTGGGCCATCATATCTGAACAGAGATCATTTTACTTCTTCCTTTCCAATTTGGATGTCTTTTCTTTCTTTTTCTGGCCTAAATTGATATGGCTAGATTTTTTCAGTACAATTAGTAATAGCTTAAAGAGTTTTTGGCCGAAACCGGTTTGGCTCAGTGGATAGAGCGTCGGTCTGCGGACTGAAAGGTCCCAGGTTCAATTCCGGTCAAGGGCATGTACATTGGTTGCGGGCACATCCCCTGTGGGGGGTGTGCAGGAGGCAGCTGGTCGATGTATCTCTCTCATCGATGTTTCTAGCTCTCTATCCCTCTCCCTTTCTCTCTGTGAAAAATCAATAAAGTATATTTTTAAAAAAAGAGTTTTTGCAACGTCATAAATTCCCCATTGCTTATTGTATGGCTTAACTTGGATTTTGTTTGTTTTGTTTTTCAGTCTTTGCAGTTTATCAAAGCAATCTTAAGTATTGAAGGCAGTGCCTTCTTATAGGTGTACACCTTTGTCAAAACTCTTTTTCCTTTAAAGTTAATTTACATAAATTACACCTAAGCAAAGCTGATTTTTTTTTTAAACTGCTCTTGGGATAACTGACCTCAACACACACTACATAAAATTATCATAGATGCTGCACCTCTGAATATGAGCTTACCACAATTACAAAATACTTGAGGAAACAATTTATCATTAGCAAGAGTTGGTTACAAGAAATGGCAGGATTATAACCTTAAAAAATTTAGATAATTGAACAATATTACAGAGACTATAATTTAAATTTATTTTAAATTACTATAACATAAGATGAATTAAAAACAAAGATACCATAAAAATAAACAGGTAGATTTGAAAATGAACCAAAGAATATGTCTAAAAATAAGAACTCAAAAAACATGCCGAAACCGGTTTGGCTCAGTGGATAGAGCATCGGCCTGCGGACTGAAAGGTCCCAGGTTCGATTCCGGTCAAGGGCATGTACCTTGGTTGCAGGCACATTCCCAGTGGGGGGTGTGCAAGAGGCAGCTGATTGATGTTTCTCTCTCATCGATGTTTCTAACTCTCTATCCCTCTCTCTTCCTCTCTGTAAAAAAATCAATAAAATATATTTTTTTAAAAATACTCTGATGAGGATTTTAAAAAAAATTCAAAAAACAAATTAAATCTAGCTGAAGAGTAAATCAGCATGCAAAGATAAAGGAAATTACCCAGAAGGTTACAGAAACATAGAGATGAAAATTATGAAAGAGTAAGAGATGTGGAGGACAGAATAAGGAGGTTTAATGTAAGTTAAATATGAGAGGCACTATTTAAAGAGATGATGATGGGGAATTTTTACAAAACTAATGAAAGATATGAAATCTCAGGTTGAAGAGTCACTATAAACTTCCAGTAGGATAAAATTAAATCCACACCCTGTAATGAAACCATAGAAGACAAATGAAAAAAAAAAAATCTTAAAAACAATCAGAAACAAAGGCAAGTTACCTACAAGGAATAGTTAAATTGTCAGCATAGTTTTCAAGAGTAATAAAAAAACAGAATTTCAGTGAAATAACATTTTCAAAGTGCTGAGAGAAAATAATTAGAAACCTAATACCCAGATAAACTATCAATCAAGACTGAAGAGTAAGGTATTTTCCAACAATGAGTGCTTACCACTAACAGACCCTCTTGAAAGAAAACACCTGAAGGTCGTATCTGTCTATTTGACACAAAAGAAATAAATAACTTGCAAGAAAGAGTGGTGAGCCCTGGCTGGTTTGGCTCAGGTGGATAGAGCGTCAGCCTCCGGCTAAGGAGTACCAGGTTCGATTCCAGTCAGGGCACGTGCCTGGGTTGTGGGCTCCATCCCCAGCAGAGGGCGTGCAGGAGACAGCCAATCAATGATTCTCTCTCATCATTGATGTTTCTCTCTCTCTCTTCCTCTCTGAAATCATTAAAAATATATTTTAAAAAAACAACTTATCATAAAAAATAAAAAGAGTGGTGAAAAAAAGGAATAAATGTAGCCCTGCCAGTGTGGCTCAGTTGGTTGAGCATCATCCCATGCACCAAAAGGTTTGATTCCAGGTAAGGGCACATGCCCTGGGTTGAAGACTCCATCCCCAGTAGGAGGCGTGCAGGAGGCAGCCAATTGATGTATGTCTCATCAATGTTTCTCTCTCTCTCTCCCTCTTTCTCTAAAAAAAAATCAATAAAAACATTTAAGCTTTCCGGACCTGGTGGAGCAGAAGGCGCCATCATGCGAGTCGACATCCGCCACAACAAAGACCGAAAGGTTGGGCGCAAGGAGCCCAAGAGCCAGGACATCTACCTAAGGCTGTTGGTCAAGCTATACAGGTTTCTGGCCAGAAGAACCAACTCCACTTTCAATCAAGTGGTGAAGAGGTTGTTCATGAGTCGCACCAACTGTCCCTTCCCCGAATGATCCGCAAGATGACGCTTCCTGGCCGGGAGGGCAAAACCGCCGTGGTTGTAGGGACTCTAACTGATGACGTGAGAATCCAGGAGGTGCCCAAACTGAAGGTGTGTGCCCTTCGTGTGAGCAGCCGTGCCCGGAGCCGCATCCTCAAGGCTGGGGGCAAGATTCTCACCTTCGACCAGCTGGCCCTGGACTCCCCCAAGGGCTGTGGCAACTGTCTTGCTTTCTGGTCCTCGCAAGGGCCGCGAGGTGTACAGGCATTTCGGCAAGGCCCCAGGAACCCCCCACAGCCACACCAAACCCCACGTGCGATCCATGGGCCGGGAGTTCGAGCGTGCAAGAGGCCGCTGGGCCACCCGCGGCTACAAAAACTAACGCTAAATCCTATCATATTATTTAAAAGGTTTTGGATGCTGAAAAAAACAACAAAAACATTTAAAAAATAAAACCATTGAAAAGAAGAAAAAAAGAGTAAATCTATACAGGTAAAATGAATCACTGACAGCACTAAACAATAATTATTAATTAGAATTGTTCAACATCGATGTTGACTGCCTTCGGGAGTAGTCTCATTTATGGAAGTGCTTATTTTTAATATAGATAATACCTTTTAATATTTTTAGTGTACAGTAGGTAAGAGGCTGAAATAAATGACCCCAAACATACCTACTGACCATAGGGTTTTATCAATTAGACACAAAACATTCCCTCAGCAGCTCTATTTGGCCATCTGAGGCAAGGCTTTGTCCCTATCCTAACAGTTCTAGAACCCCAGTCTTACTTCTTAGGCATTCTTCCCACTCCCATACTCCATAAATAAATGAAAACAAAAAAAACATTCTAAATAGAAATGTTTCTTATGTGAGCTTTGGGACAATATCTTTTAGTTTGGGGGGAGTGGAGCTTTTGGCTTTCGATTAAGATTCATCATTTGCTTCAACTTGGGCCTCCTAAGTAATTTCCTCTACAAGAGGAAATAAATACCACGCTGGAACAGAAAAAGAGGGAACACACACTCATCCCTGCTGACTGAAAGCTACTTGATGTGATCTGAACATTCCCCCCAGATTCCCATATATTCACCACAGTACAGATCTCCACAAGATAGAGAGCCCCAATTCCCTCGCCATCGAAGGTTTCTGCCCACACACACAGTAACACATTTGAAAATCCATAACTTTGGCAATCCAAGACTAGGCAACAGACACCAGAGAGTAAAGCAGGCATTAAAGCATGTCAGTATTATAACATTTTCAGAAAGCACTTCCACTCCAGGCAAGAGGATAGCCTAACACAGAGTTCCAAACGCCACTGAAGGAAGATGGAAAAGCCAGGCTCCTATCCCCTTTCAGCCCAAAAAAGCTCCTTCGTTTCAAAGTAAGTAATGACCATGCCAACGCTTCCTATCGCATAGGCATGAGGACACAAGGACAAAAGACACGACCTAGAAGGGCACCATGCAGACACTCTTAGAACACCAGATGAACACTGCTACCTCGGGGGTAAGTAAGAGAGAGCGCCCAGAGGGCTCTTTTCCACCTACCACCTTCACACAGTCACTTTACAGTCACGAATGTGTACTCTCCAACATGCTTCCACGGAACACCGGACCTGCCTTGACCCTTAAAACAACACCAGGAAGCAGGAAATGCAGGTAAGTTCGCTGTTTACATACATGAAAAGTGCGGCTTAAAATAAAGTGGCTCGTCCAAGACAACCTGCACCCCCACACAGCCTCCATCCTCCCCTCCCGCCCTCATTTAGGCCCAGCCCCCCCCCCCAAACCCCAGCACAGCTCACCACGCACTAGCTAGGTAACCCTGGCCGAGGTAAACCTCAGATTTCCCCGTCTGTAATAAACTATAAGGTTGTTAGGAATATTTTTTAAATGACCCATATAAAGGGTGTGGCGCAGTGTCTGGCACGCAGTTGGTGCTCAGAAATGTTTATCCCCTACTATTACTAACAACAATAGGCAAAGACTTTCCATTCCAAGACCCCCTCGTCGCAAGCATTTCAGAAACCTGCATTTCCCACCCCCACCTTCACCCACAGGATCACCCGCGGACAGAATTTTACAGACACGCCCCCAAACAGGCCGCCCGGCACCTCCCCCTCCGACATACCCCTCTCCTCACAAACCTCACCCCGGATGGATTCTCCTCGGCCAGACTCCGTTACGAAAGAGGCCCTCTGCTCGCACCCGCCTCTCCAGCAACCCCTCTAGACCTGGGCATTCCTGTGGGCCCCGAGGCTGAACGCCAGCCGCGGCCCGCGCCGGTTACCCGGCCGCGCGATCCCGCTGGCCTCCGCTTCCTCCGGATCGAGTTCGACGCGGGCTCGCGCCAGCCCTGTGAGCGCACAGTTAGTTTAAACGATGGCCCGCCCCCTCGCACGGAGCTCTGATAGGCTCCCGTGGGCTGGGGTGCTCGCAAGGGCACGCTTGAGGACCCGGGAAAAGGAAGTGTGAGGGCCGCTGGGAAAAAAGAAGGGGTGTACCGGCCCCGGCCCCGACGGGAGGGCCAAGACTACAAATCCCAACACATTCGCGGCCTCGGAGCCCCGCCCCTAACAAACTACAGCTCCCGGAAGGCATTGCGGCAGTGCTCTCGGCGCCAGGCCGAGGTGTGGTGGTGAAGGTAGTTACCATGGAGTTGCGCTGGGTAACCCTGAGGTAGTGAGTGGGACGCCGAGGCTGGAGGGCAGCAGCTGCGGGTGAGTCGGGCGGGAAAATGGGAAACCCATTCTAGGGAACAAGAGCTCTGTGGAGAGGGGAGGGGCACTTCCTTTCTCCGAGACCTGAGACACACACACACCCCAAACAAAAATAAAAAATAAACAAAAAACTTTACTCGCTCTCACAGTGAACATGACACAACACCCATATCGGGTAGACGGGTTCCGGGGTGCTTAAGAACCTCCCCATCACAAACATGGGGCTCCCTGGTACCCTGGGAGATATGAAACACCTTGACATAAGGTTGGTTTTCCTGATGAACTGAGACCCAGGGTCTTCCAGACACGGGAGTAACAGAGTAAATCACAGGCGCTAATCCTGGAGATGTAAGAAACTTTATGGGGCTTGCACTGCCCCTTTCCTTCCAAGCAGGAAGACCCCAGGGTAGAGCCTCCGTCTCAGTCTGAGCAGGATCTTTCCACACACTTATGAGGGCTCCTGTCCCCACCTCCTCTATGCTCTGTTTCTCAAAGCTCCACAGTTAGAGCTTCATTCCTTTTACAGTCTTCATGACAGATCTATTGCATTTAGTAACTTACCCAGCGCTTTCATATCCAGTGTCTCTTTTGAGCTTTGTGAATCAAGGATATTTATCCCCATTTCACAGATTGGAAAACTGAAACCCAAAGAGGCGCAGTGACTTGCCCAAGGCCACACACCAAGTCAGTGACAGCTAGGACTAGAATCCAGTTCGCCTACATCCAGCCAAGTCTCTAACTTGAGCCTACAGCCTCTCTAGTTTAAGGACTTGTTCCAACAAGTAGGAACTGCCCCAGGGAAAAGAAACCTGTCTGGCCTACATTGGATTCTTCGCACTTCAGCCTGAATGAGTTTCAGATCCTTCCTTTAAAGTTTAAATGGGAAAGGGAACTAGAGAGAGTGAAGACAATGGAAATCAAACAGAAACAGGAAACAGTCTGGCTACACAGCACCCATGTCTGATGCTGCCACGATTAGCTGGTTTCTGGCTGGCTTCTAGCTGGCCCTGATTGTCCACTCGCTATCTTAAAGTACCCCCAGGTTTGGTCCTAGGTCCACTTCCTACCTCACTCTATATTCCCTTGTTGGGGATGATCATCCACAACTTCATTTACCACCTGTATGTACACAACTGTATATCTCCAGCCCAGCTCTCATCTCTAAGCTCCAGGTCTGTATAGCCACTTGCCTCTTCAACATCTCCTTCAGGATATGTCAAAGACAACCTAAACTCAACATGTCTGCAACTGAACTCATAATCTCTATGTACTCCAAGCCTCAATTCCTTCCAGTGTTCTCACCCTCTAATCACCATTACAGAAGCCAAAGAACCAAGATTTAGCCTGAATACCTCTTACATTTCCCATTCATCGTAAAGTCTTGTCAGCTTTACTTCTCATCACATCCTTCCTGCCTACCCTCTCAGATATTTTGCATACTGCAACCAGAGTAATCCTTTAAAAGTAGAAATTTGATATTGTTCACCCTCCCCCATCCCACACTCATTTAAAAAGTTATCATGTGGCTTCCTATTACTCTTAGCATCAAGCAACATTTCAGCCTGACTCCTGCCCACCTCTCTAGCCTCCAATCTAACCATACCTTTTTTTAAAACCTTCATTGTTGAGAGTATTACAAATGTCCCCTCCCCCCGCATTGACCCCCTCCAGCCTGCTTAACCATACCTTTTATCCCCTTCAGTTATATGGCCTTTTTAAAAATATTTTTTAATTGATTTCAGAGAGGAAGGGAGAGGAAGGAGAAACATCAATGATGAGAATTATTGACTGGCTGCCTCCTGCACGCTCCACACTGGGGATTGAGCCCGCAAGCCAGGCATATGCCCTGACCTGGAATCAAACCGTGACTTCCTGGTTCATAGGTGGACGCTCAACCACTGAGCCATGCCAGCTGGGTTATATGGCCTTTTTAAGGTCTTCAAAATTTCCAAGTAACCTCTCACCATAGAATGTGTTATTTCTGCCTGGAATGTTCATTCCCCCCCCCCCCCCATCTCCCTGTTAATTTGTGCTTATCCTCAATTTCTTCTCTCAATCACTTCTTTTAAAATGTCTTCCCTTAAAATAAAAAAATAATTTAAATAAAGTAATTGTTAAAGATAAAAATGTCTTCCCTGATTGCTCAGCAGGTCAGATTCCTCAGTTATAATAACCTCGTGTTCCTCTCCTTGATAGTATTGCTCTGTAGCAATTTTTAATGTATATGTTAAGCACCTACTACTTGCCACCAGGTAGGAATACAATTATGAGAAAAACATGGTTCCTGCCCTGGAGGTCACAGTGGAGTTTATGGACATACAAATAGTAAGCAGATCATCTTAGTGATATGTGTGCTACCATGGCAGTATGTAATAGGGTATTTTGGGAGCTCTGAAGAGAAGTTCCACATCCAAGATTTGGGCATAAGATTGGGCGCCTTAGAAAAGATGAAAACTGAGCTGGGTCGTGAATTAGCCAGGCAAAAGGAGGAAGAAACTGTATTCCAAACAACTAAAAGTAATAGGGCAAAAGGGATGGAGCAGGGGAGACGACACATAGGAATCATCAAAGAAATCAATCTACCACAGGACGCATTGATCAATTTTACTGGGAAAGAAAGTGTTCACCAAAGAGGATTCCCTAAAGCTGAGTATTGAAACAGAAGAATATTCACTAAGTAGGCAACTGTTTCTTAGAACTAGATGCAGGCCATTTTGCCACAATCAATAGAATCCCAGCAGGTCTTTCTGTGTTCATGACAGACAGGATTCTATTATTTGTATCTTTGCTTCATGTCTTCTGGTCAGGCACAGGGCAGCAGGCACTCAATAAATGTTTGCAGAATTGAATTGAATATCTTACTGTGAATGAGGTGTGGACTGAGACAGCTGAACCTCAAAGCTAATTGTTAGAACAAGCAGCTTAGTATCAACACTCCTAAAACAGAGATCCTGTATTTGGCAGTTTCTCATTCATTCTTCTCACAGATATTTCCTGAGTACCTGTTGTAATAAGCCAGGTTCTGTGATACTAGCTCACAGGACTACTGTTTAAATGGAGAAGGTTAATAACCCTTTCCAACCGGCAAATTTATCTGAATACTTAGGGCTCCATTTTTAATACGAACTAACCCAGAAAAATGCATCAGGAGCCAGTACTACACTAAATCAGAAGTTCTTAGGAACTGCACTGAGGTAATCGATGGTCAAGGAGACTAATGATAAAAATCTGCCCTTAAATATTTTAAGCTAAAATTCACGTTCAGTAGTGCAGAACTCTGGGGTCCCAACCCAGGTCTTACTTTGAGAAAAGTGTCCAGTCTTGCTCAAAGGCATCAAACCTGTTGTAGATTCCCAAGTGGAATGGGCTTCTGTCTAGATGAGAACACAAGGTTCCTCTATTTCTACAAAAGAAACAGTTTTTGTTGTCTCACTGTAGATTTGACATCTAAAAGATCCAGATCTCCCTAATCAACACCCACGCCCACCTGGCTAGTCCCGCATCAGACAGAGTTCAGTTGTAAGTGACTCAAGCCTGTACTTCCCAAAGCTCAGTTGAAACTGCTGCTTTTTGAGAGGAAGCCATTCACTTTTTATTTCTCTAAACCAGAGATTTTCAACCGGTGTGCTGCAAAAATTTTAAAAACATGCAATACCTGACTATTTAGTCAAGGACACTGACCTCTTTCCCCTTAGATTGTCAAGTAAAAAAATGACAATAGCCAACACAATAGCCATCTGATGTGAATGAATCAAAACTATATTTGTTTTGTTTTGTTGTTAAAAAAATATTTTTTTTTTGGTGTGCCGCAGAACTAGTAATTAGTTTGTGTGTGCCATGAGATGAAAAAGGTTGAAATCGCTGCTCTAAACTTGTTAAACTCTATCTTTGCATATGTTAATTCATACAAAAAATTTTACTTAAACTGTATGTAGCTTAAACTGAATTACAAACTACCAACTCCATAGTTTTTTTTTGTTTTTTTAAATTATAATATATATATATATATTTTTTTTATTTTTTTTCAGAGAGGAAGGAGAGAGAGAGAGACAGGAGAGACAGAGAGAGAGAGAGAGAGAGAAACGTCAATGATGAGAGAGAATCATTGATTGGTTGCCTCCCACTGGGGATTGAGTCTACAATCCAGGCATGTGTCCTGATCGGGAATTGAACCATGGCCTCTGGGTTCAGAGGTGGACACTCAACCACTGAGCCATACCAGCTGGGCTCAACTCCATAGTTTTTAAAAGAAATTCCATTTAAGAACATTTGTGAATTTAATTGTTTCTGCATACAGACTATTTGTTTCTTTGAATCAAATGGTGAGAACCACATATCCTAATGTTTCCCTTTTGGCTTTGTTTACCAGGAATTTCAGAGCTAAATATAGGCCTACTTTCCTAATTCTTTGGTACATCTCTGTCTTCCTTTAATCCGGTTTCTAATCTTCCTCTTCCGTGTTTATATTTTCTACATCCACACTGTCCAGTATGGTAGCCTTTAGTCACATGTGGCTATTGGAATACTCAATAATTTGTCCAAATTGGGATGTGCTATAAAGTGTAAAATATTTCAATTTTTAATATTAATTATATGTTGAATTATATTTTGCATATATTGGGTTAAATACAATATATGATTAAATTTAACTTTCCCAGTTTCTTTTTACTTTCTTTTTATTATGGCTATTAGAAAAATTTATATTACCTATGTGAAAAAAAATTATATATGTGGCCTGCATTTGTGAAATTCATTATATTTCTGTGGACAGTTCTTTTCTTTTTAAAAAAAATATTTTTGATTGATTTTTTTAGAGAGAGAGGAAAGGAGAGAGAGAGAGAAACATCGATGAGAGAAAAACATCAATCAGCTGCCTTGTGCACACCCGGTACTGGGGATCCAGTCCGTAACCCGGGTATGTGCCCTGATTGGGAATCAAACCGGTGACCTTTTGGTACATGGGACAATGCTCAATCCACTGAACCACCTGGACATTTCTTTGGCCAGGCTGGACATTTCTTTTCTACAAATCATCCTGTTTTGAATGTGCTATTTGTAAACTACCTAAAATCCCTTTGGAAAGCAGGTGAAAAAGTAAATGCAAAGGAGGTGATGGCATTGGATAGAGTGAGAAAGGGGAGGTTCCCTGGGAAATATACTTGTCCTTGTCAGTCCATTTGTCTTATTTGTGTCACATACAAAACCCTTCTATATTGTCAGCTGTTCTGATCAGGTGAGTAGTGTTCTTATGACTCTGCTCTGCCTGTTGAAAAGTTCTCAGCTTTACTTGAGCCAGCAAATTGGAAAGGATCTGATAAGACAATTTACACCACACTTGTAAACGACTGATAACATTGTGTTCACCCCTCTCAAGGGGTATTTCCATTTTAACAGGGAACAATCCCTGAACCCGAAGGAATGAATCCCTAATGGTGGAGTTTCAGGCATCAGTGACAGGTGAGTGAGAGTGAGATGATTCTAGTTTTATGTGTGTATTTACATACACATGACTACATTTGGAATGTGGCTGGAAGTAGGGCCTTTGGACGAAAAGGCAATGGGGCCTGACAGAGAAAGTAGCAAATTCTGAGCTGGGTCAGATTGCAAAAGGGGATCAGACACAATGCCCTAAGGGGTTTGTTAAGCAATAGAATAACCCAGTTGATGTCACTAGAGGGTAGGTATCAAGACCGTTTCCATGGTAACTACTGTGGAGTAGCAGAAAGGGCCTCAGAGTAGGATTCAGAAGACTATGATTACAGTCCACAACTGACTCACTGGCTTAATTTTGGGCAAGTTCTTTCACTCTGGGTCTCAGTTTCTTCGTCTGGAAAGTAGAAATGGGTGTTATAACTATCAATGAGCTCTAAGGGATGTGAAGGTGTTCTAAGAAGTATCTTAAAATATAAATGCAGCCAGGCAAGCCTGGAGTATAGAGGGTAGAAGGCAGGGGTGGAGGGCAATGGGGAAACCTGAGGGCCCTATGCCCCTTGTACCTAGAATACCAGCCCTTCTCTGTCCTCCCAGGCTGAACCCGGACTTCCAGGGCCCATGCTTACACCGGACAAATTATGGCCTGAGCTATGAGCAAACAGGACTTCATGAACACTTCGGTGCAAGAGCCCCCTCTTGACTACTCCTTCCGAAACATCCAGGTGATTCAAGGTCAGCCCACAGAGAACAGCACTCCACTCACCATAGCAGCGGCTGGGTGTGATCCCTAGGGAGTAATCAGTCTTCTACTTAAAAGCCTGAAGAGATTCTTCCCATATACTTGCAGATTTTGTTGTTGTTGTCTTTTCTGGGAGGAGTAGAAGAAAGGGAGGTGGGAGTGGAAGTGTTTGGCCTTTTAAAAAAATTAGCAGAAACTCTGAAAGGAACCAGGGGGCTCTCTCAGGGTAATTGATCATCTTCAGAAGACAGGCTACAACAAGAAAGTCAGGTGGAAGAAAGCTGGGAAGCCAGTCTGTCAGCCAATAGTTTTATTCTGTTTTTACCTGGAGAGGAAGGAACTAATGGAAGGAAAACACAGCCTGCAGCAGAGTCCTATCTCCTCAGTCAGGACACAAGCCTATTCTGATCACTGGTAAAACATTTTTTTTGTGGGGGGGGGGGGTCTTGTTATTAACAATCTGGCATGTTTCCAGTATAATACTTGACATTTTATATTCATTCCAGTCATATCCAAGTTTATTTCATCATCACCCACACTTATAGGTTTCAGCACTGCCCACGCTAGTTCCCATTTTATCATTCAATATCTTTGTAAATGGGCAGCTAGTACCTCTCAGAAGGGGACACAGCAGGGCTCTCAAGTAATGTATTTTCAAAGGAATATGCTTCTTCCTAGAGAAGTTCTGCTGTCACTTGCTTTTGTTATCTGGTCTCATAAATGCTCCAGTATATCTGTCTTCACAGAACAGTTTGGCATCAATATATCCTAGACCCATTATCTGGCTTTGGTACTTTTTCTTAGGCAACTGGTGGCCACATTTAAGTTCAGGAACGCAAACAGTTATCTAGGGTACTGGATACTACTTGGGTTTGGGTTTAGCATACTGCAGGAGTTGGCATCAGCCACAATAGTAACTCATATTTGTTCTTCAGTGAGCACACACCCACCTATCGTGATCTTTATTTTTTATGCATGGTATCACTTCTGCTTGATGTAGTCCATGTTTCACAAGGGTTTTAGCTACAGTGATGGCTACATGCAATATAGCCATGGTGACAGAGGAGGAAGGGAAGTGTGGCTCCCACGTACCCTGGGAATTCCCAGCTCTGAGCAGGGAGATGTAGTTTACCCTTTATGGAGTCCTCAGAATGAGGGTAGAGATAAGCTACTACAACCAAGGATAACTCCACAGCCCAAAACATAATCAGTACAGATCCCCTGTTCTTCATTCAACAGTTAAATATTTGTTAAGCACCTATTTTATTAAGCGCATATGTATGTATGTATGTATGTATGTATATATGTGTGTATACATATATGCCAGGCATAGTGCTCCTTGATGAATATTAGGAGGGGAGAGAGGCACATCTAAGCCCCAAAAGGCCAGTCCCCTCAGGTTTCCCAGAACTATGGAACACTTACTTAAAATTGGGGTTAGAGGACAGGGGGGTAGAGTTTAGTGGTAGCTGGCACACTGGTAATTAATCAATAGATGGATCATAGAATCTGAAATGGCAGTGACTTTAGTCGGCATCCAACCTGTACTACCTCCAACCCATAGTTCTCTAACTTCTGCTCACCTAGTGTTAAGGGAGTCCCTTACCACATGCACCTACCCATCCCTTCCTTATGGGATGAGAAATGACACAAGGAAGTTCATAGCAAACTAACTCCTGACTTCTGGGGACACATGGAAAAAGTTGCATGGTAACTCTTCAGAGGGGTGGAGACAGAATCACTTTCTCCCCAGATTTTCCTGTAGCTAGACAACCTCCAGTTCTCTGAGTGTTGATATTTGTGGTCCAGTTTCCAGACCTGCCTTTGCCTAATCTGATCAAGGCCGATCCGCAGTAATACAGTACCCTGATGGAGCCTGTGGGGAGCAGTAACTGTAGCAGTCTAGACACCTTGCTCTACCCTTGATAACAGCAGCCCCAGGCAGCCTCGAATTTTAGGCAATGCCATTCCACCAGTGGCTCCTGAGCTTGGGGTCAGCCCAGACTTGATGGCATTCCCTAAGCTGCTGCCTCATCACACTGGCTGCATCACATTGGATGCTAGTCCATATGTGGGCTTTTTATTTCTTTAAATGTTTTTATTGATTTCAGAGAGGAAGGGAGAGGGAGATAGAAACACCAGTGATGAGAATCATTGGTCGGCTGCCTCCTGCATTCCCCCTACTGGGGATTGAGCCCACAACCAGGCATGTGCCTTGACCAGGAATTGAACTGGCAGCCTCTTGGTTCATAGGTCAACACTCAACCCCTGAGCCACACCCTTCAGGCTATGTGGGCTTTTTTTTTTTTTTTTTTTTAATATATTTTATTGATTTTTTACAGCGGAAGGGAGAGTGATAGAGAGCTAGAAACATCGATGAGAGAGAAACATCGACCAGCTGCCTCCCGCACACCCCCACTGGGGATGTGCCCGCAACCAAGGTACATGCCCTTGACCGGAATCGAACCTGGGACCCTTCAGTCCGCAGACCAACGCTCTATCCACTGAGCCAAACCAGTTTCGGCCTATGTGGGCTTTGTAAAAATATGTTTTTATTGATTTTAGAGAGAGGGGGAGAGAGATAGAGATAGAAACATTGATCAGCTGCCTCCTGCACGCCCCCTACTGAGGATCGAACCTGCAACAGGGACATGTGCCCTGACTGGAATTGAACTAGTGACCTCTTGGTTCATGGGTCAAAGCTCTGAGCCACGCTGGTCAGGCCATATGTAGGCTTATTTTGTCATCTTTGTAACTTCATTCCAGGGCTTGCGGTCAGGAGATGTGAGGTTGGGAGGCAGGCTTAGGAGTTTCTTCACAAACTGGGGTGCTCCAGTACATTTCTGCCACCTTCCTCCAATCTCACACTCCACCTGGGAGTTCTGCTCACTCTAGGATTAAGACAGAGAGACATCTGGTGGATGCTGCCTGACATGCAGCTGAGGAGAGGAAGTGAATGTTGGCTGGGGGTGTAAGAGAGGAAGTGTACCCAAAAAGAGCTGAGGGGAGGGTGAAGACAAACTTGCCCAATTCAACAAGTACTAAATATTTCCTTCTCCAGAGGCAGTTTTATTTTATTTATTTTTAATCCTCACCCGAGGATATTTTTCCATTGACTTTTAGAGAAAGTGGAAGAGAGAGGGAAAGACAGAGAAATATTGATGTGAGAGAACCACATTGATTGGTTGCCTCCTGTAGGAGCCCTGGCCAAGGCCCAGGCTGGAGAGGAGCCTGCAACCAAGGTATGTGCCTTGATTAGAATCGAACCTGGGACCCTTCGGCCCTCATACCAACACTCTATCCACTGAGCCAAACTGGCTAGGGCCAGAGGCAGTTTTAGACAAGTAACCAAAGGTATAGGGGCCATAGGAAAACTATAGTCACCTCAGCCAGAGTTGGTGTCTGATTCTGGTGTCTGTAAGTTTGGGCAAAGCGCATCCGCTCCCTGGACCTCATTTGTCAAAAAACAAAAACAAAACAGAATGGGAGGCGGCGAACGGTTACAGGGGTGTCCATTCAGATGGGTTCTAACATCACTCTATTCTCCTCATCTAAACTTTCTGAAGTTATTGTTTACACTACCTGCTTATATTTCCTTACCTTCCATTCACTCTTGACTCACTCCAATCTAGCTTCTGTCCCCAGGCCCTTGCCATTTCATTGAAACAGCACTCATCAAAGTCACCAGGGGCTTCAAATTTTGTTACCAAAATTACTTTTCGTTTCTCATCTCCCCTAAAACTCATTCCTATAAATATGGATTATTCCCTGAGCATCTATAAAACTAAACTCTCCTGGTTTGCCCTGTCCTTTCCTGATTATTCAGTGCCTTTTTTAAAAAAAATAGTGTTTTAAAAAATGTTTTCATTGATTTTTAGAGAGGCTTAAAGGAGAGGCAGAGAGAGAAACATTGATGAAAGAGAATCATCAATCGGCTGCCTCTTACATGCCCCCCACTGGGGATTGAGCCCACAACCCAGGCATGTGCCCTGACAGCAACCTCTTGGTGCACAGGACGACACATGGGCTGGGCTCAGTAACTTCTTAAATGGACTCCCCTTCCTCCTTGTGCCTCCTCTCTACTTTTACTATCCCTGAGGACTCTCGTCCATTTCTCTAACTTGTTCACTCTATGCTAATTATTCTCAAGTCTGTGTCTCCGACCTTCATATCCAACTGCCTACATGGCTTATCCACCTTTTTATACTTAAGGAACCTCAGACACACCAAGGTCAAGTCTAAACTCATTACCAGCCCAACCATGTTTTTTCCTTTCTTAATTCCTTATCAGTTACATCAACCATCAAGTCACTCTGATTGACCTTCATCTCTTGCTTGGATGATTAAAATAGCCAAATTGGTCTACTCCCTAAAATCCAGACTCTGTACTAAAGCTTCAGAATGATCTTTCTTATATGAAAGATTTATCTCCTTTGCTCCAAAACCTCCAGTGGCTTCCTGTCACCTACAGTAAAGTCCAAGATATTCAGCCTGGCATTAGAGGTTCCTTGTCTCCTTTTTCCTCCTTGCCCCCTGTGCAGCACATACATGTGTGCCCATGCTGTTCCATACCTCTGTGCCTTTGCTCATGTTCTTCTCACCCTTTCCACCCTTCTCCTAGTCCTCTGAGATCCAGCTCAGGTTGCACCTTCCCTGAGAAACTTTCATGAGCTCCAGACTAAGTTAGGAGCCCCTCTCCTTCAACAACGTAAATAGCATTTAGCACACTACACTGCCAGTTTGTTTCCATCTTGCCCATTTGAGCTCCTCCAAGACATAAACATCTGCTTCATCCCTACCCTATTACTCACACAGAGCGTGGCACAGTCTGTCTCTCATATTGTTCACCATTGTATATCCAGTAGCTGGCACATAGTAGTTGTTCAATATTAATGGAAGAGAGCAAATCAGGGTGTGTTACACTGAAGTGAATTCTGTAGGCTCTACCAGTGGATAATTTGGGATTTTGTGCCATCATAATTTTGGCTCAAGCCCAACCCTGGTTTTTAGTTTCCTCATTATAAAATAGGAGTGGTTTTCTCTCTCTCCCCCCAACACATATACACAGGGTGTACACAGAGGACCCAATAATAAAATAGATATGAGGAGCATGTGACCCAAACCGAGTTTGGGATAAGAAGTCTTTGGCCCTTAGTTCAAGCTTTCTGACTTCTGGGGCCTGTGAGATGGGGGTCTTGAGCTGACAGTGAGCAGTTGCACTAGTCAGTCTGTGGCCCTCCAGTTAGCTCGCGCTGCTTATTCTCTCAGCTCTCATCCCCCAGAACCAGAAAGGCAAAGATGATATATGCAGACTTCACTTTGTTCCCACAGATCTGATAAGCGAGGAGCCAAGGAAAGGGCAGCGACCACTAAGGCACTCGAAGTCAGGGAAGTCACTGACCCAGTCCCTGTGGCTGAACAACAATGTCCTCAATGAGCTGAGAGACTTCAACCATGTAATTTCACAGCTGCTGCAGCATCCAGAGAACCTGGCCTGGATCGACCTGTCTTTCAACGACCTGACTTCCATTGACCCTGTGAGTTCCCAGTCCTGAGAGTCCAGTCAGGTTGGGCCGGAAGCTACCCTGTCCAGCCCCGAGCCTTTCCACCTCCCACATCTCAAGGAAGTTGTGAGGCATCATGGTACTGTCTAAAGCACACAGCTGTTGGCTCTGATGTAGGTTCAGATCCTAGATTTGCCCCTTATGATTTTGGACAACCTTCCTAACCTCTCCAAAACCTCAGCCTCCCTGTCTGAAAAATGGGGATCATCAATATTTTGTAAGAATTAAATAAGAATGTATGAAAACCAACTGGCACATAGAAAGCTGAAATAAAATGGTAGCTCTTGTTATGGGCACCCACTGTGCCTTGTGCAAAGTTCTTCTGTGGAAGAGGTAGGTAGTAAAACTACAGCACTTTATTTTCCATGCACTCAGACTCAAGTGTTAATAAATAAAACTGGTCCTGCCTTGTCCAGGATCCATTAGGGGTAAGGAGCTAGAGCACAACTTAGAAACTGTTCCCCAGGTGTAGTGATCTCAGTTTCCCTATTTTAAAAGCTTCTCTTATGTACCTAGCACAATGCTCTGTATCCCTGTCCCTTGTTTTGAGACTCTCAGATCACCAAAGGTCTTCAGTGAAAGGGCAACTAAGGCTCAGGTAGAAGCAGGCAGGTCCAGTCACCTGGCAAGTCAGTGACAGTGCTAGGACCCGGTGGGATGCCCTATACCTCCTCAGAGGTGAATGGAAGTAGGTTAGAGTCATCCAATATGGCTGGAGATGAGGGGTGGTGGAGTGGAGAGCAAGTTGTTACCCAAACTCTACTCACCCTCAAGTCAGTCCTGAGCACAGCTCTAGAGACCTGTCTAGCCTGGCTTTCGGTTTCTTCCCCAACAGGTCCTGTCCACTTTCTTCAACCTGAGTGTCCTCTACCTCCATGGCAACAGCATCCAGCGCCTCGGAGAGGTGAATAAGCTGGCCATCCTCCCTCGGCTCCGGAGCCTCACACTCCACGGGAACCCCATGGAGGAAGAGAAGGGGTATAGGTAAGTGCCCTGCCCTGGAGCTAGGCTTCCCCAAGGGAAAGGAGGGAAGATAAGGAAAAGAAGTAGAGACCTTTAGGCATTTCCTGCTGTCAGAATAAACTCAGTCTCCCCCAAACTATACTCAAGTCCCTCCCTTCCTGCAATCAGGGGAGATAGCAGCAGCTGGTGGGGGGGAATGGGGTGCTGGTGGGGGGGGCTGGCCCCCAGCCCGAGTCTTCCCCACAGGCAGTATGTGCTGTGCACCTTGCCTCGTATCACCACATTCGACTTCAGTGGGGTCACCAAAGCAGACCGCACCTCAGCTGAAGTGTGGAAACGCATGAACATCAGGCCCAAGAAAATCCGGATCAAGCAAGATGCACTCTGAGGTTCCCAGGACTGCAGCCGTCTGAAGGCCCGAGGACAGCCAGTGTTGGTTTGACAATACAATAAAGGATTTGAGCTGTTCAGCAGATTAGAAGTCACTTGTGCTGTGTAAAAATGCCCCCCAACTCGGGCAGTTGCCACTGGCTTTGGTCTTGCTTCACTGAAAGGTAGGCAGAGGAGGGAAAGGCCTGTTGGCCTGAGACACATGAGACCTGGGTTCACTGCATGGCCTTGGGGAACTTATCTCAACCCTGGGTCCTTTTTTCACTCTTCAGATCAGATATCCTGGAATTAGAGTTCCAGAGTTCTGTGGTGATGCCTCAGAGGCCTCGGTGATAAAAGGCCAAGAAGATAGGCCGTGAATGCTGAATCCCCATTTCCATCCAACCAGAGTAGTTACTCTCATGTTGTATATGTTGGGATTGTGCTTGAGACTTCATTTGATAAAAAGAACTTCTGCCCTAGCCGGTTTGCTCAGTGGTTAGAGCATTGGCCCACGAACTAAAGGGTCATGGATTTGATTCTCCGTCAAGGGCACGTACTTCAGTTGCAGGTTTCCCAGCCCTGGTAGGGGCGCATGCAGGAGGCAACCAATCGATGTGTCTCTCACCTCAATGTTTCTCATTTTCTCTCCCAACCTCCCTCCCACTCTCTGGAAATCAATGGAAAAAATATCCTTGGGTGAGGATTAAAAATAAAAAAGAAGAATCTTCTGCTTGAAAACTAGCTTGCTGACTCCAAGTCAGGTACTCCTGATCTGTCTGCACCATCACCACCAATCCCTTCCCAGGCTTTTCAGTAATTTCACTGAGTCTGCGGCAGGGTCCTCAGCAATGACAGCTGCCTGTGTTCCTATCACTGGAGAAATGACAAGCAATCTTATCCAATATGAGGTTAGCCAAGGCCGAGTCTCAGATAAGACCTGGGAACCTTGAACTCATATCTTGGACTCCTCTTAATGCCCCTAAAAGATGTCCCCCTCCCCATCATCCATTTTCACTGCTCATAGACTTAAGTAGCCAGAAGCAAGCAGTAGGGTGCTGGGCAGGACAGAGGGGCTGAAATCAGCACACAGATGAATACATTTCCTTTATCAAGGGAGATAACACCCCCTCCCCCCCCAAAAAAAACAAACACCAAAACCCCAAACATGTAAAAACCCAGGGTGCTAGAAATACAAACTCAATTCATTCAAATTCAATCTCATCCAGACACTGGTCACAAACCCTAGTGAGGTGCCTGTAAGCACCAAGTCGGAGAGGGGCAAAGAGTGAGGCCAAGAGAAAGAGTGGGAAAGGGGCCTTCATAGGCCCCCTAGTGATCACTCTCACAGTGTTACCTCCACCCCTTCCCAGTGACAGTGAAGACCTACCAGGCCCTGTCCTTTTGACCCCCACCCCACCCCTGGCCAGGGCTTCGAAGGCCAGTCCCAAATGGTTCTACCCTCTCTTGCTCCATCCTCACTTGTCCAGGCTTCTAGCCTCGCTCTTCTCCTCCTCCTCCACATTCTTCTCTGTGATTAGTAGCAGGTCAGGGTACTGTATAAGCCATAGTGAGGCTGGGGCCAGGGGAGGCGGGGTGAAGAGAGGAGAAGAGCTGTCCAAGGACCACTGTCTTCATGGGATCCCAAATTGTACAACCAATTCCTCTCTTGCGTCCACACGGATCTGAGAAAGTGCACTGTAGGCATAAGCAGCTATCCTGGAGACCTGAGATAGAGGGACCAGGGAGGAGAAGAACAGAGAGAGACAGGTGAAAAGGGAGATCCAGAAACCAGGGGAGGAGGATCAGATGGCCAGAGAGGAGGGAATGTGGGGGATAGAAAGCCAAAGAGAAAGGTGGGAGCGAGCAGGGCCCACAAGCTACCAGGTTAACTCCAGTTCCCCACCTCCTATAAGGCAGAGAGGGTGAACCCTCTGCCACAACTTGGGCAGTGTGAGTGGGTAGGCAGGGGTGGGGCAAGGGGTGGCTCACCTGCTGCAGGTCGGAGAAGGGGATGGGTTCGCTGGCCAGCACTTGGTGGGGCTGACTGGTGAGAGATGGCAGTGGCGGCAGCTTCTTCCAATGGGTCAGGCTGCTGCTCAGCACAGCCAAGCGGGTGCTGGCCGACAGGGAGGGGTGGGATGGGCAATCAGTTTACAATCTGTCCTGCCCTGCCAAGCTCAGCCCGGGGAAGCCTCCCTCAGACCAGAGAAGCAAGTGACAAGGCCTCAGCTGACCACAAATCCACTCCAGGCCCACCTCCCTTGGCCCTCTGCATCCTTGAGTGTCACAGGACAACTAGCGCTGACATGAAGGTGCCCAAGAGGTTTGTGGTCAGTTTCTTGGGCTGTACCCAAATGAAGAGGCTGGACTGGGCCCAGGCTGCAAAGCTGGATCAGGGATGGAGGGGAGGGGAGGAGTCCAAGCTGGCCAGATGCTCACCTGTACTGCCTTGCCCGGTCCATGTACTCATGCTGCTCCATGCCCTGGGAGTCTGCAGCAGACACGTCAATGATGTTGCTTTGGGGAGAAGAGAAATAGAGAGGACATGACAGGTACATCCAAGAGGGACGAAAAGGATTCACTGCCAGGTGCTAACTCCAGGACTATCTGACACCAGTGCCCCCACCTGCCTACTGGAGCAGGGCTGGGCCCAGAGGCGCCTCTCCCACTGACCGTGTTCCACCCCCCATGTCAGCTCTCTCTATTCCAGCCTTTAACTCAGAGAGAGGAGCTCTGCCCCAGGCCTGGTTCTTTGATGCTCACCTGGCTGTCTTGGCAAGAATGGAGGAGAGCAGGGCCTGCTCATCTGTGCGAGCGGAAGGCAGGCTGTGGTAATTGGGCTCGGCTCCATTGAGGGCTTTGGTGGGGGGGCTGCTAGGGTCCAGCAGCAGCTTCCGCTCCTCTCGGTCCTAGGAGAGATCATCAGGGAGAAAGCAGCCCCGGAGCCCTTAGTCCAACCTGCCTTTCCTGGGTTCTCAGCCCAATTCTGACGTTTAAGCACCAAAAATATTTTTATTAGGAATATCCCAGTGCCCCACTATATGTCAGATAAGACTCAGTTCCTGCTTGCCCTTTGAAGCTCAGCTCGGTGGTCCAGGACAAAGTAAAGTGGACCCAAATAGTCGCAGATGCCCTGAAAAGATGGACAGAGGCACAAAAGAGGTATTCAGTAACAGCCCTGGAGCTTTAGAAAATAGTCCAGCAACTTATGGAGACAGAATACTGGAGGCTGGGAGCCAGAAGAGGTAGAAAACACCAAAAACAGTGTGGTCCACAGGGGAAATTGATGCAAGCCAGGAGCCCAATGACCCTCCTGATTCCCCAAACCAGGCCCTCCCCAGCAAGGCTGTCTGTTCCCAGGATAGAGGCCCTGTGAGGCCAGACATGGCCCTAAGCTCAAAGAGAAAACACACCCAAGCTCTCAATGCCCATTCCTCATATTATTTCAGGGCAGGAGCTCCAGCCTCAACTTCTGGGTCACACAGGCTAAGTGTGCTTCCTTCTTGAGGTCAGGTCCCTTATCCTCTCAGGTGTGATGCTTTGATGCTCTCTTTATATGGGACTCCCAGAACCAAACTTGATGCACCTGGGGATCCTGACTTGAATGAAGGGAGCTGTTCCCTCCCTTGCGAAGGTGCCACACCTCTATTAGTGTGGCTTCATTAACGTTCAGCAGCCCTGTTACTACTAGCCTCACTGATGATCACAACCCCCAGAACGGACGTGGGGCAGAGTCTCCCTGGTCATGTATAATTCTGTATGTCTCTTTGTCCCAGTTTAGTTCCTTGTTCTAATATTTCTGGATACAACCCTGCCTTGAGCACATCAGCTGCAAATCCCTGCTGGCTTTGTGTCAGCTGCAAACTGGATAAGCAGACCTGCTGGGGATCTAGCCAAGCCACAGAGTGAGGGTGCTCAGGACAAAGTCAAGGACAAGGGGCCTATCCTGACTCACCAACGGGTAGTACCAGACCACCAGACCCCTCAGTGTTCCACTCCAGGCCTATCTCAGTTCCTACCACTAACTTCCCCACTGCAGGCTCCCAACTTCTCTGCACAACTCTCCTTGTAGAGGGCCACTTCCTCCTGCCCTGCCTGCCCCACCCTAAGCAGGCCCAGCCTTGTCACATGACTCTTCCTGCTCAATCCTAAATTGCCCAAGTGTTCACAGTTCCTAGCAGCATGAGACAGAAGCTGTGAGCTTCTGCCCCATTACCTCCCAACTTCTAGACACTTCCATTCCTAAAGGACAGGCTAAGTACTGAAGTGCTAGAAAGACAAAATACTTGCCAAAGATTAAACTATCTCTCAGAAAAGCTGGTTCCATCATGAAGTCTGAGTTTGTTTCCTGTGTCCATCCTTCCCCCAGCCCCACTTCAGACAGACCTTCTTGCAGGACAGGGTAGTTTCTCCCCATGGGTTCCCGAGACCTAGCCTCCCAGAAGCCATACTGCTCCCATTAGAGAGGACACATAACATTGCCTCACCCACAAAGGGCAAAGGGAGCACAGGGGAGGTTTTTCACACTGAATTTTGTTCCTGAGTCAATGTGAACCCAGGAGTCAGTTTCACGGTCTACCCTAGCATAGACACATATGTGGTCTGCCCATGACTAGTCATCTAGAAGAGACAGCTTGATCCAATGGATAGAGCACATGGCTTGGCATCAAAATACCTTGGCTATGGCACTTCTCAGCTTTGTAACCTTTGCTAAGTCACTTAGCCGCTCTGAACTTTTTCCTTATTTTTCTTTAATTTTTGTTTATTGATTTTAGAGGAGAGACTTTTATTTGTTCCACTTATTTATGCACTCATTGGTTGTTTCTTGTATGTGCCCTGACCAGGGATCGAACCCACAACCTTGGTGTATTGGGATGACCTTCTAACCAACTGAGCTACCTGCAAGGGCACCTAGGCTTTTAATAGCATAACTGGTACCTTATGACAAATGTCTGGCAAAAGTCAAGTGAGAAAACTGTAAAAGGGCTTTGAAAACTGTAATATGTTGTGCATGTCTTTGTATTATTATAATAATGGGGCAATGATGAGAGGGAAAGAGGAGCCAGCCCAAGAGCTCAAAGAGGGATTTTTTTGATAGCGAATTGATTATGGCTTATAGTCCAGGTAATTAGACTTTTGCCATCTGAGGTCTCAAATCACCTAGCACTGACCAAACACCGTCTTTGGGGGTTAGGAACAGAAGTGAGAGCCCATCAAAGGCAAGGTGGAGATTGAGGAGAGCAAAAAGTCCAGCTCTTCCAGCTAGAAGCTGGTATATCCTTTCTCATAAGGCAGGCATTAACCCTTCTTGAGTCATTGCCAGAAAGAGTCCATATTATGTTTTAAGAGACAACTACTTCCCATATGCCACAGCTTTCCTCAGTAGTAAGGGATACTGTCTCTTTAACAGGCTGGGGTGAAGTGAAAAGTATTGGCTGAGGCATGCCTAACATAAGACAGAGGAAATGTGATTATGTGTTCATTGTGTTCAGCCACCCATGCCTCTCATACAAATGACATTTTCCCAAGCCTAAATCCTTAACCCAAAAGAGGTTCATGAGTCACTGGGGAAAGACATTCTCCCAAATACCAGTGACATAATCCATTTCTGTCAGCATCTACCCATCAGACTGTGGGCTAATTGCTAAAACCTTTCTACTGTCTTTGTATCTAGTATGTGTTGAGATGTGGAACCCAGGCACAGAAGCAACCAAAAGTGAGGGGCCAACAGCTTAAGACTTCATCCTTGGAAGGGTTTACCCCCCTCAAAGGAGGTCAGGTGGGAAGGACCAGAATTAGTGTGGTGTGAGCCTAGCCAGTGGCTCAGTGGTTGAGCACAGACCCATGCACTAAGAGGTCGCTGGTCTGATTCGTGGTCAGGGCACATGTCCGGGTTGCAGGCTCCAGATCCCCAGTAGGGAGCGTGCAGGAAGCAGCCAATCAATGTTTCTCTCTCTCTCTAAAAAAAAAAGAATAAAAACATATATATTTTTTAAAGTGTGGTGTGAAAATGCACGAAGAGGGATAATTTAAAACTGTACAGGTCTCCCCAAGCTAATTCTTCTTGCAAAGGGATGTGCCCAGCCAAATTCTCAGAGCAAGAACCCCTCTAGCTAGAGGAACCGTCAGGCCCAGGTAGGGACTGCACTGGAACAGTCAAAACTGAGTTCCCCATCCCATACCACCACCCTCCCCGCGCCGGCCCAATCCAGCCAAAGGTAAACCCGATGTGTTACTTCCCAAATAATTTCCCACACATCCTGATGTCCTCGTGGTGCCTATTAAATCCTTCACTCACTCAAATGCCACCACCTTCCAGAGGCCTCCTCTGACCCCAGACATCAGTGAGCTGCCTTTTCCAACCCCAGAGACTGAGAGAATATACAGATTTCTGACTTATCTCAGGACAAACTAACTCTGAGCCTCAGCTTTCCCACCTCTACAACGGATTCACAAAGCCCGCTAATGCAAGCACAGGGAGGGGGGAAGGGAGTGCTTCCCAGGGACCTAGACGAGTGATCCTTGAAGCTGTAAAGGTCTGAAAGTAGGGGAGGTGAAACGGTGGGAGAGCAAGTGAGATAAGCGGCTGCCAGCACACCCCACTGCACGCCCCAACGCCGTGACTGGACAGAGAGAACTGGGGCTTTAACAGTAGAGGCCGGCCCGGCGTCTCCTCTGTAGTATGTCCCCTCCGGGCCTCCGTACTCTGTGAGCCTCGCCGTCCAGCTGCCCCCCTATTCTGCAGGGTTTTTTTCTGAGCCCCATGCCCCAGGGTTTCAGCCCTCATTCCCGAGCCCCGCCCGCCACGGCCGCACCTGGTCCGAGTCCTCGTTCTCGCTGCTGTAGCAGCACCCCATGGCCGGGGTCGGGCCGGGCGCTCAGGCCGAGAGGAGGGACGGCGTCCGTAAGGAGCCCTTCCGGTCACATGACCCGTAGCTGCAATGAGCAAGCAACTACCCGCCTCCACGACTCTCCCGTCCCAGAGCCACTTCGCTACCGCTGCGCCCCCGAAACCCCGGCTTCCGGACCCGCCCCCACCGCGTGACCATTTCCAACCAATGGGAAGGCGTACCCTACGTGACAAGACGCAAGGCACGTGATGGAAGGAAAGGGAGGGGCTTATCACATGACTTCAGCCTCTTCTCAATCTGAGCTCGTTCTCTCCTGCAAGCCATAGAGGGTCTCGAGTGGTCGTGTGGCCTCCAGACTACATTTGTGGGCCAGTGAGCGAACTCATACCAAGTGTCATGTTGTGGTCTCCTAAATGCCACGCGAGGGGCGAGTGGGATGCACACACGTAGGCTCCAGTTGCTCAGCGGCAAGTCGGGGGACACAGGGTGTGACGACCAACGTAGTTCTCGGCCTGCATTGAAGATCTGACACTTAATGGAAGAAGGAACCTTACATCTTCACAAGCGGAAGCGGAGTGGAGCTTAGTCCTAGTAGTGGAGATAGAGGCCACCTTACTGATCTCTTTGCCCTTAGGCACTTATCTTCAATCCTGCCATTTTATGGCAGCCCTACTATCTTAACACACAAAGCTCACCATCATTGCTTTCTTAGAACCATCCCATGTCTTCCCTAGGACCCTGAAAACAGGTCCAAGTCTGTCATTCAAAATCTTGCAGGTTCTAACACCTGCTTCCCACTCCAGGCCCAGAGGGTGGTGGTGCAGGGGTTAGGGGAATGCCTCACCAGCCATAGCAGTTTCATGATTGACCTCTTGGACTTTGCACGTGTATCCGGGCACACTGTCTCCCCACTAGGTCTGCTTGCTATGTTCAAGATTCAACAATACCCTCCTGATTCCCTTCTCTAACTTCATTCTCTGGACATCTGTGCTTACTCCCTATTCTGTGTTATTGAATCAAATTTATTGAATCAAATTTTACTGAATATCTGCAATATGTCACATACTGTTGTATCTGAATATGTAGCAGTTCACAAAACAGCCAAGAGTCCTTGTATTCATGGAGCATCCATTCTAGTGATCGCATTATATTGTATTCACTGTTCCTGCATCAGTTTCTTCTACCACACATGGAGTTCAAAAACAAAACAAAACACAACACCCACAAAAAACATAGAGTTCTTGGAGGACAGGGACAAGATCTGACTCTTTTCTGTGACCCACTCCCTAGCACTTAGAGAAAACTCAAATTTGGAATTTTTTTTTTCAAATTTGGAATTAATGAATAAATTACAACCTCCCTATCACGTTGGCTCACATCAGACCCCATGTGCTGATCCAAGGGATTGTAGGAGAGGCTACCAACACCTATAGCTCTTTTGCCCCTCAAATCAAGACCATGGAGTTCTTATAAGTTCTGAGGGCTCCTGAAGGGTAGGAGGCAGCTCCAGCTTGCTCCTGGGTTAGTAACTTTAACTGCAGGTTTCAGGTGACACCAGCAGCCTCAGCATCAATAATTGAGAGCAAGTCCAGCCTGCCTCAGGATTCTACCCCTACCCTCCAAGGACTTCCCCCTTCTGTCCTATGCTCCGATCTTCCTCAAGCAGGAGCCTCCAGCCCAGGTAAGCAGGGCCCTTGAGTGTGGGTTCCCAAGCACACCGGTTCAAATTTGCCATCACTCACCTATTCACAGCCATTCATACATTCCTACTTTCATTTTTAGTTTCCACCACTACCAGTGGCCTCAAAAGGGCATGGAAGAAGACAGGACACTTATCCCTCATAGCCGGCTGGGGGGAAGAGGGCTGAGTGAGGAGAAAGTGTGTGCTCTGTGTATGCACTTGTGAAGGGAATTCTGAGGGAGAAAAGAGGGGACTGCAGGAGAAAGGAGATAGGAATGAAAAAGAAATATAGAATCAAGGACTCTTCTCACCCCTAGGGAAGCAGAGAAGGAAAATCCTGGGGTGGGAAGGACATCTTATCCTAATACCCTGTGGAGTAAGTGTTTGGATTGCCTTTTACTGAGGCAAAGCAAGGGCAGTGAAGGGGTTTCTGATGTAAAGCTGTGCCTTTTTGCTACACAGTAATGGGTCAGAGGAGACCAAGCAGGCAGGGGTAGGGGTAGGAGAAGGATATGTCATAAGGGAGCTGGTGAAAGGGGTCCTGAAGAATGGTGACAACAGAGATGAAGGGAAATGGGTGGAGGGAGCAAGATGGAGGAAGTGGGGAGAGGTGTTTTGGGGTTGGGCTCTGAATTTAGCATGGAGTCCTTGAAAGTACATGGGCTTGGGATCAGACCAACTCAGATTCAAATGCTAGTCCTGCTGTGTGACTCTGGACAAAAGACTTAGCCTTTATGAGCCACAGTTTGTAAAAAATAGGGATAATTATTACTACTATGGATTGCACTGACAGGCAAATGTCAGGTGTGGCTTTCCCTCACTGTCTCCCTCCACCCCAGGACCCCTACCAGGACCAGGTAGGGACCATGTCTCCTGCCATCGCACTAGCCTTCCTGCCACTGGTGGTGACATTGCTGGTGCGGTACCGGCACCATTTCCGACTTCTGGTGCACACCGTCTTGCTGCGGAGCCTCCGAGACTACCTGTCAGGGCTGCGGATTGAGGAACGGGCCTTCAGCTATGTGCTCACCCACGCCCTGCCTGGAGACCCTACTCAAATCCTCACCACCCTGGACCACTGGAGCAGTCACTGCGAGTACCTGAGCCACATGGGGCCTGTCAAAGGTCAGTGTTCCCTGCATTCTGCTCCAGGAAGCAACGCCCCAAGATGGTGAAGGAAGAGCTGGGATCTGCCACTGCCTTAATGGGTGAATTAGGCAGGTTCTTGCTTTTCTATGGGTCTCTTCTTTCTCCTCTGGAAATGAGGGGGCTGGGCAAAGTTAATTCATCTAGCAAAAATTTATTGCCACCTCTTTTGTACCAGGAGTGTGCTGGGTGCTGGGGGAGAAGAAAGTAGAGGCCACATGGGTGAATCAGCCACAGATGCTGGCCTCAAGGGGGGGCTTAATACAGAGGGGAATAACCATCTCCACACATAACCCATAACTTTGTAATGTCTTTCTCTCTCACTACTGAGGCCCCAACTTCCTATTCAGGGCAGCTCCCTGCCTGGATTTGTCCGAGTCCCAGCTCCCAGCACAAGTCTTTCAGTCTTATTTAAGAAATTGGTCCAATTCCAAGGTTAGAAAGATATTCAATGAACAAATAAGGGGAAATTAAACTGGAAGTTCTAGCAAAGCTCCTTCAAGAGACTGGAAGATGGTCTCTCAGAAGCCTGGTGATTGTTTCTGCCTGGACTTTCCTGGAGGAAGCAACAGTTTAACAGCCTAGAAGGATTGCTTTCGAGTTGGCCAGGCAGGTGAGGAGAGGGTTGGGGAAGGGCAAAGTTAGCCACATAACAAATGTGACAGGAAGGAATGAGCCAGAATGGCTGACCCTGGGCACAGTTGTTTGGGATGGCTGTGGTACAGGCTACAGGTAGGCATAACTGAGAGCTGAAACTGGAAAGGTAAGATAGGATCAGTTCCAAGAAGGTCCTGAGTGTCAGGCTGAGGATCCCAAGTTCAATTCCCAAGGCCTTAGGATCGAGGAACCAGGGAGTGATAGTGTCAGATTTATTTTTTTTAGAAAGATTTCTAGTGGCTGGTGTGAAGACTGGTAAGCCTGGAGGAGAAGGGGTACCACTGGGGCAGCTGAGACTAGTCGGAGAGAGAGAAGACTCCAGCTGGTTGGGAGCTGCAGGTGGGCATTTGAGATCTCTTTCTGTGGCCTAAAATCCATCTCCCATGTCTGCTGCAATAGCTATCTCTTCCCGTAGGTCAGATCCTGATACGGCTGGTGGAAGAGAAGACCCCTGCTTGTGTGCTGGAGCTGGGTACCTACTGCGGATACTCCACACTGCTTATTGCCCGTGCCCTGCCCCCTGGGAGTCGCCTTCTCACTGTAGAGCGGGACCCACGCACAGCAGTGGTGGCTGAAAAACTCATCCGCTTGGCTGGCTTCGACGAGCGCACGGTCAGCCCCCACCTCCCCAGCTCTGGTCTCCTCCCTTGGCCTTGTCCTGGCCAGGCCTCCCCTGTGGAGGAATCCCACCTAGGAGAAAGTAGCAGCTCCACTTAGGGAACTGTGATCCTGGAGGCTGTGTGAACTCTTGTTCCAAGTCATTTGCACATATTTACTGCTGAGTGACTAAGAAGCAGTTAAGAGGAAAGTCTCTGGAGTCCAGCAAATCTGGGTCCAAATCTCAGTCCACTTATTAGGTATGAGACGTTGGGCAAAGCACTTATCCTCTGAATCTCAGCTTCTTCACTGGCTGAATAGAAATCACAATACTAGCCCTAGCCGGTATGGCTTAGTGGATAGAGCACTGGCCCGCAGACCGAAGGGTCCCAGGCTCAATTCCCAGTCCTGGTTGGGGCACATACGAGAGGCAACCAATCAATGTGTCTCTCTCACATCAATGTTCTCTCTCTGTCTCTCCCCCTCCCTTCCATTCTCTCTAAAAAATCAATGGAAAAATTACCTTGGGTGAGGATTAACAAAACAAAAACAAAGAAAAGAAAAATCACAATACTGATCCTGACTTCTTGGGTTCTGAGGCCAGAGGAAACGTAAGAACACTGGTGGGGATCTAGACTAGGACCTGACATAAAGTAAGCCAGATCCTGATGGGGTCTGGTGGGGGATAAACCTGGTGTGTCCTACCCTAACCTCCAGCTCCTCCCACCCCCACAGGTGGAGCTCATCGTGGGTAGCTCAGAGGAGGTGATCCCGCGCCTACGAACCCAGTACCAGCTGAGTCGGGCAGATTTGGTACTCCTGGCACACCGGCCCCGATGTTACCTGCGGGACCTGCAGCTTCTGGAGGCTCACGCTCTGCTGCCAGCTGGTGCCACTGTGTTGGCGGACCACGTGCTCTTCCCTGGTGCACCCCGCTTCCTGCAGTACGCCAAGAGCTGTGGCCGCTATCGCTGCCGTCTCCATCATACTGGCCTCCCAGACTTTCCTGCCATTAAGGATGGCATAGCCCAGCTCACCTACGCAGGACCTGGCTGAGGTCTAGGCCCAGGGGTACTTACTGCTGCCCACCTCACCCCCACCCAAGCAAGGACCTCAGAACATCCCTTCCCCTCCCTGCTTGTGGCCTGACACATGCTGGGCTTGGAGTTGGGGAGACTCTCCTACCTCTGCCCACTCACCTGAGGCATCAAGTTCTGTCAGATTGCTTGGTCCCACTGCTTCAAGAAAAAGCCATGAACTGACAGGCAAAGGCCTGAGCTCCCACCCCAGCTCTGTCACCGATTTGCTGGGTGGCTCCAGGGGAGTCCCTGCCCTGCTCTGAGACTTAATCTGCTCTCTTAACACCAAGGAAACTGGCTGGAAGAGTTCTAGATGCTTCCCAGCTCTGGAACTCAAAAAGCCTGCCCTCCCCAGCCCATGCCATTGTGGATAGAATTAAAAGAAACAGTAAACTCTGAGTTAGAAGCCCTGAAGGAATGGCTGGTGCAATATAAGCTAGAGTAGAAGGCAGTGAAGCCTGGGCCCTGGCCTTCCCTAGCCCTGGCCCAATGGCCAGGTAGGTTTGCCCAAAGTCCCTTGAATGCCCTCTCCCAAAAGTTCAAGAAAAGATGCTGGATTCCTCTGGGCCCCACCAAAAAAAAAAAAGGGGGGGGGAAATAGACATGGGGGGAGGGAGAAATCAGTCCTGTGTCTTTATTAAAGAGAGTTAGAAAGAGACTAACCTCAAGGGGTGAGGTACTGGCCAGAAAGGTGGGGTGGACTCAGGTCCTGGGGATTCAAGGGCAGGTTGATTGCCTGGGAGGGGCCAAGGAGACCAGGTCCTGGCAGCAGCTGAGGAGGTGCCTGAGGGTGAACTTTCCGGCACTGGGGTGATCAGCTGGTTCTGCAGGAGTCACAGGGTAGGTTGGGATGGCCTGGAATCTCCCTGAGGCCACTCTGTCTTGTCTATTTAGATCATCCACTGGTCCTGATCCTGTTCGTTGCCTTCCATGTCCACCTGGAGAGGAGGCTGGGTGTGGGTGGGGAGGGGCCTCAGCCACCCAGCCAGCCCCACTCCCAGACCCTGCTCCTGGCTGGATCCAGGGTCTCTGTACCCCTTGTCCACCAATTAGGTCAGGGGCAGGGGCCCAGGAGCAGAGGCCCTTCCCACACCCCTGCCTACCTCATTGACCTCTCCATCATCAGGTGACTCATTGTAGTCATTCATCTCGTCCATGTCCTGCATGTCTTCATCATCCTCTGAGTCCTCTTCACTATCCTCATCGTCATCTTCATCCTCCTCTTCCTCATCATCATAGTGCTGGTGAGGCAGGGGAGAGCCTGTAGACTCTACAGCCTTCTTGGACCAGTTTAAGGGCTGGCCTACTTGGAGCCTCTCTCTGGAGTCAACAAATGACCCCAACTCCCCACCCACACTTGAGTCTAGCAGGCTGGTGCATGTTCTGCAGGACCTTAGTTCTGGGCCCAAAGCCCACCCCCTCTAGCTCCCATTTCTGGCCTCCATCCAGAACTGAGGATCACAACTTCTCTGGAGTCAGAGGCAGGACCTTCAGAATTAGAGCAGAGCCTTAGTCCACCTGGGCCCCACTCACCTCTGAGGCCGGCTTGCCAATAGGTACCAGGTTGTTGTCTTTCTCTGCAATGCTCTGGAGCTGTGGCCAAAGGGGAAGAAAAGCAGGGCCAGGGCCCAAGCAGGGAAAGTCAGGAGCATGGGACGGGACCACTCTGCCCACAACAAGAACCCCACCCCCCACCCCCCGCCCAAGTGTGAAGGAGAAGCTTCCAGTTCTCAGGAAGATTCAATCCCCTTTCTCTCCTGTCATCTGCAACTTGATCCAATTACATAAACTCTCTGGGCCTTGACTTTCTCATAAGATTATGGTGAGGATGAAGTGAAAGACTATCAGCCTAGAACATGGCATCTGCTAGGTCCTCAATAAATAGTCAAAATTATTATTTCCTATGCTTTTTGGAAAAGAACCTGGGCTCCAATCTGGCCCAGAAGTCCCATGGTCCCGTGGAAAATTAGGGTAACACAAAGATGAGAACCCAGCTCCCAGCCTGATTATTCTCAGCTCAAAGCAAAAAGCTCCTCCAGGGTAGGTCTCCAGAGGAAGGCTGGATCATGACCAGTGAAGGGGGAATCCCTGACTGAGGCTCACCACTGTGCTAGGTGCTCACTCACCCAGGCTTGATGCTGCTGTTCTTGCTGCTGCAGCTCTGTCTCTTCCACACAAGGCCGATCCAGATTAAACCACAGCGTTTCAGTCACACGGGGGAAGAGGGAGGGAAACAAGGTGGACATGGCTCCTAGACTGAGAGAAAAGGTCAGGTGAATCCAGCTCTCAGATGTGTTGGTTTTGATTTGGGTTACAGTTTGACTTGGCGGTGGGGTGGAGTGGAAGGGAGCAGAGAAGCAGCTAGCTCTTCTCTGTGGGAGTCAGACACACATGGGTTTGAGTCCTGGCCCCACCACTTAATAGCTGTTTGACTTTCAGCCAAGTCATTTAACCTGAGTCTGTTTCCTCATCTGAAAAATGGGGATAATAACAATATGCCACCCTCACATTTATTCTGATCATTAAGTAAGGTAATTTACTTTATGGATAAGTAAAACTGTAAGCTGTTCAAAGAGGGAAGGAATGGAAGCCAAATGTAGAGATAGGAATCCAAAGTGCAGACTCGCATTACAAAAGTAGAGGTAGCAGGGCTCCACGAAACTGTATCTCCTTCAAACACTAAAACCGATTTAAAAAAAAAATTTTTTTTTGCCCTCTGTGATTATCCATACATATCTACCCAGTGTCCGAAATTTAGGACACTAATCACCTTTCATAAACCACAGCCAAAAATTTTTTGGGGGGGAGGGCGGGGAGACGTGCAAGTATGGCTCACTAATACATTCTAAAGGCATGGGTAAATGTGTAAATAAGTAGTGGAAGGTTGAATGAACTAACATGTGAGAGAACAAGTACATTCAGCTCGGATTAAGCAGCTGAGGGAGCTGACCAAGAAGGTCTCAGAGAATATGAATTAAAACCTTTCGGCTCACAGGAAAATTGAGGCTCAGCAACAGGCAACGACTGGGCTCTAGTTCACAGTGAACGGAGGCACAGAACTCCGGCGGGGAAAAGGTCCAGTCCGGGTACGAGCGGTGAGCAGGAGAAAAGGATGTAGGTCTAGTTCTGCTTTTGCCCTAACTTATTTGACCGATTCCGGGCCAACCCTACCCTTCCGTGAACCTGAGCTTCCCAGACCACCTAACAGGGACAACAGTACCACCCATTATGCCCCAGAATTACTGAGAGGCACAGAGACCCAAGTTCGGAAAACCAAACGATCGCCGCAAAGCCGCCGCCCATTCTTTGCTCATTATGATAACGAACGCGAGGCTGACCAACAGGAATAAGGCAGGGGCGGGTTTCGGAGACGCATTTACCCTTATAGGGTTGCTAAAGGCGAAAGGAGCGGGGCTTAAAGAGGGCCAATTAACTGGAAGAAATGCTGGGTGACAAGATGTGAGGCCAATGAGTGACGGATCTTGTGTGACGGGGTGGGGCTTAGTCTCGCGGAAGCGGCCAATGAGCTGGCGCTCTTTAATGTTGAAAGGGCAGTCTAAACACGGATCTCTGGTGCAGTCGGGTCAGGGAAGCGGGGTTTCTCTGGGGAAGGGAGGAAGGGGCGAAGAGACTGCAGACGCAGTCTTGCTTCTGTACTTACCGCGCCGGGAGGCGGGAGGCGGCAGCCGGCAGTGACCCGGAAGCACTTCACTCCGCCTCGGAGGAAGAACCCACCAGAACCTGGGACCCACCGAACGCATGCGTCATTGGCCTCCTTTTGTTTCCCGCTCCCGCCCACCAGACCGGACGTGACGTTACACGCTTTAGTCGTGTAGCAGGAGACGGAAATTTGTTGCGCCTTCTCTGTTGGCCCCGCCTTGAAAGTCAGCCAATCGGCCTCTCCAGTCTGCCCGGCTCCCGGTCACCCTTGCCTACGGCTCCACTTAACCCCGCCCCTCTACCTACGGACGGTAGCTGCTCGCCGACTTGTGCTGGAAAATAGCTGGGTGTCACCTGCGGTAGCGGTGGGCCTGTTTGTTAGGCTGTGTACTAGGAAAATTAATCTGCTTCTAACCCAGAGTCGCTGGGTGTTTTTAAACAGTTTCTGTCTTCTCTCACTCCCAGTTTCCGGTTTGCGCATACATTCATTTATGTATGCCTTCCGCGAAAATAGTGTCCCCAAAACATGTGGTATACACTTTAACAGCTGATAGCTCAATTTATGTTTCTTTTAAGCAAGACTAAGCTTTGAACAAAGGAAATTCAGCCCAAGCCGGTTTGGTTCAATGGATAGAGCCTCGACCTGTGGACTGAAGGGTCCCAGGTTCGATTTGGGACAGGGGCACATGCCCGAGTTGCGGTTGTGGGCTCCTTCCCCAGTAGGGGGCAGACAGGAGGCAGCCGATCAATGATTCTCTCCAATCATGGATGTTTCTGTCTCCCTCTCCCTTCCTCTCTGAAATCAATAAAAACAAACTAACAAAAGCAAAAGAAATGCATCCCTAAAATGCTATTGGAAGTTTGAATACACAGTTGAAGTACAAACACTGCTTTTATACTTAAAGCGTGTAAACATTTTGGGGGGGCAAAATGTATACACTTTAACAGCTGTTACTTAATTTTTACTCCTTTTCAGGCTTAACTGATTTGAAATAATGGGTGAAGCCAGACTAAGCTCTGAACAAAAAAAGTTTATCCACTGGACTATTTTATGGGAATACATAAAAGATAAAGTTTACGGTACAAAACTGGCAACAGTTGACAAATTGAGGGTGCACAAATACTGAACGAAATGATCCTTGATGTTTGTGATTCCGTTGCTTCACATTATCGGCAGAATGGTCACCAGTTTGAAAACGCATTGAACAACAACAACAAAAGTATTCATTTCTGTAGATTCTTTTAAATTTTGAAAATGAACTGTATATAATAAACACTAACTTTATAATCATTCAAAGTGTGTATACATTTTTTGGGGGGACACCCTATATTTGAGTTTCTACTATAATCCAGGCTCTGCAAGAAGCTGAAGATAAATCCAGAAACATGGTCCCTACCAAAAACACCTCACAGTCCAGTGGGGAAGCAAGATTGCAGACCCGCAGAGGTCTCCCTTGTTTCTTAAGATTGCCTGTCCAGTTCTGTATTTGAGATTATTCAAGGGCCTAAGTGACTAGTCAGCCTTGGGCACAGCTGAATTCCTCTGCTGCTGAGAAATTCAGCTGCCCTTTGGATTAGTGGTCAGCCTCATCCTCTCTTCCACTTTTTTGCTGATGTCCCTGTTCTTGCAACCTCTGATTCACCATCCTTTTCAGAGATCCTCATGTCTTCTAGCAAGAGGTCTTTCATACCCACCTTCCATTAAGCTCCATCACCCATCAGCCTATCAGCCTCTTCCAGGGCTAGTAATTCAAAAATACACTCCTTCCCCAACAAGATGTGTGACCTTTAACAAGTCTTTTCCCCTGAATTGTTTCCTCTTCAACTGCCATCTTAATCTCTGCCCAGCCTTCTTCTCTGTTTGTTATAAAGTTTTTCATTAAAGAGTAAAATTTGGCCCTAGCCGGTTTGGCTCAGTGGATAGAGTGTTGGTCTGTGGACTGAAGGGTCCTGGATTTGAGTCTGGCCAAGGGCACATGCCCAGCTTGCAGGCTCAATCCCCAGTGTGGGCATGCAGGAGGTAGCTAATCAATGATTCTCATCATTGATGTTTCTGTCTCTCCCACTCCCTTCCTCTCTGAAACCAATAAAAAAAAATATTTTTTAAAAAGGGTAAAATTTGCCTCTTGGAAATGGCCATCGTTTTCACTCATCCATTCAATAAATACCTACTGAGTGCTTCACGATGTGCCTGTCAGTATTCTAAGTAGTGGGTATACAATAATGAAGAAAATGAAGCAAAAAAATATTTCTCACCCTAGCCAGGTGGCTCAATTGGTGGAGTATTTGTCCGCACACCAAACGGTTGCGGATTTGATTCCTGGTCAGGGCACATACCTAGGTTGTGGGAGGCAACCAACTGATGTTTCTCTCACATTGGTGTTTCTCTCTCCCCTCCCCCCCCAAAAAAATCAATTTAAAAATATTCTCAGGTACGGATTGAAAAAAAAAACCTCTCTCCTCATGAAGTTTCTAATCTAATGAGATAGATAAACAATAAAGATAAATAAGACATGTAGTTTAAGATTGCAGTAAATACTAAGGAGACCAAATCAACCAGTGAAGTGGAAATAAAACATTGGCAGGGGAGTTTTTATTTTAATTAATTAATTAATTAATTATTTTTGTGGGGGATGGGTTTTATTTTAGATAGGAGAGCCAAGAAAGTCCTTGCAGGGAAGGTGACTTTTGAAGAAAGTTCTGAAGAAAAGGAGAGAGAACACTATTCTGATAGGGGAAGAGCATTTCAGGGACAGTAAGTGCAAAGGGCCTAGAAATAGCTGGAGCATAGTGTACCCTGGGGAGAGTAAGAGAAGACAGAGAGGTAGCAGGAGCCAGATAGGACCCTATCAGGTCATAATAGGGACTTTGGCTTTTACTCCATGTTGAGGATCCTGTTGAAGGGTTTTGAGTAGAAGATCCACACAATCTGATTTATATTTTTAACAGAGTTACTCTGGCTGTTCTAGGAAGACTAGATTTATAAGGGGCAGTGGAATAAGCAGGGAGACCAATTGGGAGCCTATTATAATAATGCAGAGGTGGGGGGTGAGAAGTGATTGAATTTTGAATATACAGTTGACCCTAAACAATGCACCGACCCCTGCACAGTTGAAAATCTGCATATAACTTTTTACTCCCTCACAACTTAAGTTGTCCCTCAGTATCTGCAAGGGATTGGTTCCAGGACCCACCACAGATACTAAAATCCCCATATCTGTCGCCTATATCGATCAGTGTATATAGGTGGCCTTCCAAATCTGTGGACTCGCAAACGTGAGTCAAAAACAGTACGACTAGAGACTGAAAAAGTCCATGTATAAGTGGACTTTGCAGTTCAAATTCATGTTGTTCAAGAGTCTACTATATCTAGAAAGTAGAGACAGCAATGTTTGCTGACAGATTGGATGTAGAATATCAGAGGAAGAAAGGAGCCAAGATTTTTGACCTGAACAACTAGAAGACTAATGTTGCCATTTCTTGAGATGGAACAGACAAGAGACGTGCTAGTTTTTTGGGGGAACTATCTGGAGGTCATTTTGGGGTATGTTGAGTTTGAGATGTTCATTACAATAGAGATGTTGAGGGGGTAAAAGGTAAAGGTTTGAAGGAGAGAGATCTAGGCTGAAGATATCAATTTGGGAGTCATTAGCACATAGATGGTATTTAGAGCCATGAGTTTGGATGAGATCACCAATGGGGTGTGTGTAAATGGAAAATAGTTTCCTTTAAAATTCTGAACTTGAGCCCTGACGGTTTGGCTCAGTGGATAGAGCGTCGGCCTGTGGACTGAAGGGTCCCAGGTTCGATTCCGGTCAAGGGTATGTACCTTGGTTGCGGGCACATCCCCAGTAGGAGGTGTGCAGGAGGCAGCTGATCGATGTTTCTCTCATCAATGTTTCTAACTCTCTATCCCTCTCCCTTCCTCTCTGTAAAAAATCAATAAAATATATTAAAAAAATAAAAATAAAATAAAATCCTGAACTTGAGGAAACTAGAGCAGCAAACCAGACTGAGAAAGAGCGTAAAAAAGATTAGAAAGCCTGGTAAATTGGATGGTATCCTGTAAGTCAAGTAAAGAAGGAATATCAGGAAGGAATATCAGAAAATAGTTTGGTTTTGAACAAAATTGTGCCTCTATGTTTCCCCAACTGACTGTGAGCTCCTTGAGGGCACAGACTGAATGGTTTCTATGTCCCAACGATCCATCCTGACCTCTCCCTTCGCCTGGGATCCCTTATTTGCTCCCCTTGTGACTTATGTCCCCATTTGTCTTTCCTCCTGCTTCCTTTTCTTATGTCTACCTCAAGCACCCTTTACCTCCCATCCTTCCTGACAGCTCTGATCTGATGGGAAATTCCCTGGTAACCTAGAGTTTCTTACCAAGGTCCTCTGACAGGTTCAACAAGTCACGGTGACTGGAGCGGGATAAGTGGAAATTTAGAACACTGACCATTTTTTCACTTCAGCAACTGAGTCAATGATGGTGGTATTTGTTTTACATTCATCATCCACCATTTATCTTTGCCAAATGTTTCTTTCATATCAAAGACAATAAAACGAAGACTCTAAGAGATTAAGTAATTAGATTCATATTCCTTTGTTTCACTGTTTGGTTAGCATTTACTGAGTGCCAACAAGTGCTAGACACCTTGAATAGGCCCTTTGACAGAAAGACTAAGCAGAAATAATCTCTGTCCTAAAGAAAAATACAGTGTACTGAGGACAAAGACGATTATATAAGAGGGAGAGATGAATGGGTTCTGGATAAACTGAGGAAGAGAGGAATGGGTCCTGGAAAAATGGAGTTTACACTTGAGCTTATACTTGTGTTTCAGGAAAGGAAACATTTGAGTATACTTTGAGAGATAAATAGGAGTTCATCTGATAGATGAGTGGGAGAACAGGGATGCACACAGGCATATAACATGCGAGGGCATGAAGTTGAAAGCAGATGATGTGTTTAGAGAACAGTAAGAATCCTTTGGGGCATTTAGGTGTCTGGGGATGGAGAGAGAAAGAATGTTAAGAGGATTCAGATGGGGAAGGGTTTTGGTGGTCTTTAGATGGAATGGACAGTATGGGAGCCAGGATTTGGAGTCTTACCTTGGCCCTATTGTTGACTTGAAGGAGACCACAGTCAGGTCCCTCCCCATCATTTAGCTTATGTTTTCTCTAACATAATATCCCAACCATGTCTCCAGCTCTGATGTGAGTGTCTAGAAGACACTCCCCAGACCTGGCCCTTTCTGCCTTGAGATATTATCATCTCTTTCATTGCGTTTTAGGGCCTGGGCTGAAAGCAGGAGGCATGATGGTGATTTCCTAACAGTCAGAGCCCATATGCTGGAGAGGGAAATCCATGGCTCTGTGCAGAAATTTCTCAAAAATTCAGGAAGGGCCAGAATTGACTGATGTGAATTCAATGCTAGTGAGAGCTGCTTCCACAATTCTTGAGGAGTATGGCAGACCTTGGCAGGGAATGCAGGGGACTGTCACTATCTTTCATGCATACGACAGGATATGTGATCTCCAAAGAGCTTTGGCATTAATAGTTTCCTCTTATTCTCATTCCAGCCCTGGGAATCATGTCCCCAGTTAGCATATGAGAAAGTGAAGTGACTTGTCCTAGCTGAAGCTACAACTAAAAAAATGTCAATCTTTTATTTAATATATTTTTATTGATTTCAGAGAGGAAGGGAGAGGGAGAGAGAGATAAAAATATCAATGATGAGAGAGACTTATTGTTCAGTCGCAACCCAGACATGTGCCTTGACTGGGAACTGAATGGTGACCTCCTGGTTCACAGGGTGACACTAAACCACTGAACCACACTGGCTGGGCAAAAAAGTCATCTTTTACTCACAAAGCTTTCTTTAATAATAATAATAATAATTATTATTATTATTAATAATAATAATTATATTAATAAATAATAATAATTATTATTATTAGAGAGAGAGGAAGGGAAAGAGAGTGATAGAAACTTCAATGAGAGAGAAACATCAACATAGATTGGCTGCCACCTGCATGCCCCCCTACTGGGGATCAAGCCTGTAACCCAAGCATGTGCCCTGTCCAGGAATCGACCTCCTGGACATGGTTAATGCTCAGTCACTGATCCACACCAACTGGGCCTCAAAGCTTTCTTATGGGCTGATCTGTGGTTGGTGATGGGGACTCACTGAAGAATCAGATCTGAGTCTTCATCCTCTGGAAGCTCCAGTCTAGTTTGGAAGACATAACGCAAAGTATTAAGCCCTGAGGGCAGGTCTCTGATTCATCTCTATTTCCTCAGCACCTCGTATAGGACCTGGCACAGAGTAGCCACTCAAAAAATGCTTCTACAATATGAGTGTTTTTTTCCTTCACTCTAATGGAATTGAATGATTAGTTCATGTGACTCTATGCTACAAATGCTATGGTAGAAATAGGTTCTGAGAAGAGTAGGAACATTGAGAAGAGAAAGGCAATATGTGGGAGAGGATGTGGGGAGGGCTCCTCAGGGAAATACTTTGATATACACCTTGCAGGAGATAATGCCAGGAAAGGACAATCTAGACAAGAGAGGATAGCATGTGCAAAGGCACATAGATCTTTGAAAGAGTTGTGGTGTGCTCAGCGCAGGGCCTGCTTGTGGCCATCTTAGTGGGAGGCACCATGAGAGAAATCCTATCTAATAAAAGAGTAATATGCAAATTAATAATAACTCCACTACACCAGAAGCCATGCCCATCAGCCAATCAGGAGTGAGTATGCAAATTAAACCCAACCAAGATGGCTGCAGCTACGGAGCGAGCAGGAAGCTTGGGTTTCCCCGGCGATGGAGGAAGCCAAGCTTTCTGCACACCCTGGGAGGCCCAGGCCTCCACTCAAGGCTACAAAGTTTCAATTATAGAAGATAAATAAATCCCAACAAAAATGGCAGCAGCCATGAAACTGGAGAGAGCAGGAGGCTTGAGTTTCCCCTGGTGATGGAGGAAGCCAAGCTCCCGCAGCCCTGGCCTGACTTGGCCTCCACTCAAGGCTACAAAGTTTCAATTGTAGAAGATAAATAAATCCCAGATACCAGGGCCTCCGCTTGGGTCGCTGGGGGGCATGGCCAGCCTGCAAACCACCACAGGCCCCTCACCCAGGCTGTCCCACGCCCCAAGGGAACCCTCACCCTGATCTGGGACACCCTTCAGGGAAAACCAGCCAGCCCCCACCCCTGCACCAGGCCTCTATCCTATCTAATAAAAGAGTAATATGAAAATTGACCATCACTCCAACACACAAGATGGCTGCCCCTATGTGGTCAAAGATCTTGCCCCCATGTGGACACAAGATGGCCGCCACAAGATGGCCAGCAGGGGAGGGCAGTTGGGAGGGACCAGGCCTGCAAGGGAGGGCAGTTAGGGGCGATCAAGTCTGCAGGGGAGGGCAGTTAGGGGTGACCAGGCCGGCAGAGGAGGGAAGTTGGGGGCGACTGGGCCTGTAGAGAAGGGCAGTTTGGGGGGACCCAGGCCTGCCGGGGAGAGCAGTTGGGGGGGGACCAGGCCTGTAGGGGAGGGCAGTTAGGGGCAAACAGGCTGGCAGGGGAGCAGTTAGGCATCAATCAGGCTGGCAGGGGAATGGTTAGGGGGTCATCAGGCTGGCAGGCAGAAGCAGTTAGGGGCAATCAGGAAGGCAGGCCGGCAAGCAGTTGGGAGCCAGCAGTCGGACATCCCTCGAGGGGTCCCAGGTTGGAGAGGGTGCAGGCTGGGCTGAGGGACAACCCCCGCCCCCCGTGCACGAATTTTGTGCACTGGGCCTCTAGTAGGACTATAAGACTAGTGCCCTGAACTCAAAGGATTACGCATATCCTTAGAAGCAGGCAAGGAGACATTGACAAAGGCCTCCTCGAGCAGGGGAGACTTCATCTGGGTCTTGAAGGATGCTTTAGAGTTATATAGTCAGTGAAAAGAAAGGAAAGAGGAAACCTTCCGGGTGGGAGGAGACTCCGTGAGCAGGCACTGGGATATGGGGTGAATGAGGAGATTGTTTGGGCACATGCGGAGGGGATTCTGGAGGGGGCTAGAAAGCCCCACTGGGTGGGCTGACTGAGGGAGTATACCTTTGCCTGGTATATAAGTTTTCTTCTACCTCCGGCTCACTTGACACCTCATTTACTTTCTGGTCCACCAGTAGTCATTGGGGCCTCTCCGGGCTGACTCTGAGATTAGGATGGATGGATGAGCTAGAAACAATCTCTGTGGGTTCTCTTCCCGTCCCCTAGAAAGCAGCCCCGAAGGGGTGCGCAACCCAGGCCTTGATTTGCATGGTGGGTTTGCATATAATTGCTCACTGAAGGTAAGGTTTCCTTACTCTGATCAAGGCAAAAACAATAAAAAAGTGGGAAGAGAGGCTAGTCAGGCTGATGAGTTCTTGATATATCCTGACTGGTGGAGAGCAGAGAGCAAATTTTCTCCCGACTCTAATATCTCATCTAGCCCTAATCACCTCATTTAACCCTAATCACCTCCCAACGTCCCAGCTTCTGATGCCATCACATGGGTCAGGGTAGGGTTTCAACATATGAGTTTTGGAGAGACACAAACATTCAGTCCATGACAGTCTCTTAAAACCTGGAGCTGGAAACTGTCAGAGCACCACTTGTTACCATATTCTGTTAGTCAAAGCAGTCACAGAGCCTGTCTACATTCAAGGGGAGGGGACATAGACCTCACTTCTCAATAGTCAAATATTTGTTTCCTACTTTAACCCACCACACATGGGAAAGGGGTCCCCTCAGCCCCCCCATTGCACAGATTTGGATTAATCATAACCCTTGGTTCTTGACATACTCTCCTCATAGTTCCAGGCATAGGCTGCCTTTATATATTTATTGGTTTGTGATTTTGCTTAGCTTCTTAAAAAAAGGCAAAGGAAATTTTATGTTCTTCCTTTTTGTGTCATGGATGATTTGTATACCTGGGGTAAGATGATACTCTTATTTCTACAATATCATATTTCCTTTATTTGCATTATTCAGGAAAACATTAGCAGGACTAATACAATTGTACAGTCCAGGAAGTTTCTGGGGAGAGATGTTCCGAAGTCTGTTCCAAAAAGTAAATAGAGGCTGTGGTTTCTCAGCTAAATTTCCTGGAGGTAGGGTAGGAAAATAAGACCTTGTATCTGGAGATAGTATTACTGTGAAAAAAAGCATGGGTTTTGCAGTTAAGCCAATTGGGTTGAATCCCTACTCCTCCCCTTTCTAGCTATTTGAGAATTCACCTAACTCCCAGAGCCTCAGTTTCCTCATCTGTATGTTGGGAATAATAATGTCAACCTTGCAGTGCACTGTGAGGGTTACAAGACACAACGATGTAAGTAAAGCACCCATTATTCGAATTGGTATCTGACTATCAGTATGATCGTGCACATTAATGTTTAGGAGGCTACAACATACTTGGATATATACCTTCAAACTACTCCTAAGAGAAGGAAGATGGCTACATGTCCCTATTTAGGAAGTGAAGATACTAAGACCAGCAACAGCGATGATCACAGTCTGGTACAATGGAAGGAGGACAGACTATGGTCAGTACTCAGCATTGATGGAGCCCTGAGGAGGAGACGGGACAAGGTGAGCACCTCATAACCAGATGCTGACTTTGTGCCCTTAGACTTACCTGTGGCAGGACCATGTGCTGAGAGCAGACTGAAACCACAGGCCCTGCCCCAGGAGAGGCATTCTACTAGTTGAGTAAATAATGACAGAACTTGGAGGTTTTCCCAAAATCATAATGAGAAAATACCAATACACATGATAAAAAACAAAAACAAAACAAAACAAAACAGGAGCCATAACATTTGTCTTCCTAGCTTAGCAGCCATTTTACTGTGTGCAATAGCATTTGAGAAATAAGGACAAAAGATGAAGCATTTTTAATATGAAAAAGTAAACTTTTTTCTTAACTTATTTTTATAATGGTTAATGAAAGGGTTTTTGCCATAGAAAACATTTAAATTAATTTCAGACAGTACAAGGTATAAAAAAACAACTTGAAGATTATGCTGTCAGATGTGACAATATTATTCAAGTGTGTATGGTGGATAACTTGGTTTTATGAGTTTTTTGTTTTGTTTCTTTTGTCAAAAACATAAATGTACAGTGAAACTACCCAAAAAAGCAAAGTGTAGGACATTATGCTATCATATGTGCACAAAAGTGGGATAAGTATAAATGCATAGAATACTTGTAAATGCACAGAATTTCTCTGGCAGTTACCCAAGGAACTAGAACTATTGATGGCCTCATGTTTATGCTTTTGCAAACATGTGAATAGCATCCATAAATTATATATAGTATTGTTTTGTGCATACACTTATTATTGAAATTTACATAAATGGTAACAAATCAGATGTATCACTCTATCTTATTTTTCTATTTAGCATTCTGGATATTTATATACATATATGCATACATGTATATTACATTTAAATAAGGCATGCATTTATATGATTCAAAAATCAAAACAGCATATAAAGAGGGAGCACATGCTTTTAAGCCACATAAGCTTTCAGGTAGTGGCCTATGTGTGTTGCATTATTCTGCCAGCAGTTGGGACCAAGTTAAAGAGCTTGTTTCAGTTCTGGTCAAGATAATGGAGGAGGTACATGCTGAGCTTGCCTTCTTCCATGACCACATCAAAATTACAACTACATTATAGAACAATCAACCTGGAGAACCGTCTGCAGACTAGCTGAACAGAAGTCTTATAACTAAGGTTATAAAGAAGAGGCCATTCTGAGACTGGTAAGAGGGACAGAGATGCGAAATGGGCTGGTCTCACAGGTGTGGTGTTTGGGAAGGATGTCTCAGCTGCAGAGGTATCCCCTGAGGAGCGAGGGGTCCCAGGCCCATATTGTACTTCCCAGCCTAGAGCAGTACCAGGAAAAGAGCTCATAAAACACCTGGCTGTGAAAATCAGCAAAGATTCCATTTTCTGGGTGAGACAGAAGACTCCTGGAAACACAGGTGTCTTTTTTTTTTTTTTAATATATTTTTATTGATTTCAGAGAGGAATGGAGAGGGAGAGAGATAGAAACAATGATGAAAGAGAATCATTGATTGGTTGCCTCCTGCACAGCTAGGACACAGGTGTCCTCTTTTTTTTATTTATTAATATATTTTATTGATTTTTTACAGAGAGGAATGGAGAGGGAGAGAAAGAAACATCAATGAGAGAGAAACATCAATCAGCTGCCTCCTGCACACCCACTACTGGGGATGTGCCCACAACCAAGGTACATGCCCTTGACTGGAATCGAACCTGGGACCCTTGAGTACATGCCCTTGACTGGAATCGAACCTGGGACCCACTGAGCCAAACCGGTTAGGTCCACAGGTGTCCTCTTAAAGGCTCACACACAGACACTCTCTTGCAGGACTCACCCTGGGCTCTGGCAGAGGGACAGCAGTTCTGGGGGAGGTGGGCATCAGAGACATACAGAGAGAAAGTGAGTTGTATGATCCAGGGCGAGAGCTGGAGAGATGACTGCCATTGTTCCCGTGTTGAGGTCTCCTCCCACACTCTCAAATCTGAATCTGCATTAGCCTGGTGAACTCCACTTGCTCCACCCTGAGGACTTCCTGAGACTCCCTCCCACCCAACTCCTGCACTGCCCGAGGCTCTTTTGGTGGCAAGTAGCCAGCCTTGGCATGAGCGACAGTTTTTTAATCCAAATTATAAGAGAAAGTTTATTTAGAAAGTTACAGAGGTAGTTAAAAGTGAGCCAGTTGGCTGTGTAAGCTCAGAAAACAAGTTACAGAAGCAAAAGAAGGGTCCTTGGAGCTCAGGAGAGAGGACAGCAAAGGTAATGTGCCTGGGTGGGGGAAAGAGAGGAAAGGTGCATTGTGCTCCCAAGAGGGAGAATGCTGAGCTACAGTTTTTCTTAAAAAACTTTTGAGCCCTGGCTGGTTTGGCTCAATGGATAGACCGTCAGCCTGCGGACTGAAGGGTCCCGGGTTTGATTCCGGTCAGGGGCACATGCCTGGGTTGCGGGCTCAACCCCCAGTGAGGGGCATGCAGGAGGCAACCAATCAACGATTATCTCTCATCATTGATGTTTCTATCTCTCTCTTCCTCTTCCTTCCTCTCTGAAATCAATGAAAAATATTTTTTAAAAAACCACAACTCTTCAGGAGCCCTAGCTGGTTTGGCTCAGTGGCTAGAGCGTCAGCCTTCGGACTGAAGGGTCCAAGGTTCGATTCTGGTCAAGGACATATGCCCGGGTTGTGGGCTCGATCTCCAGTAGGGGGCATGCAGGAGGAAGCCAATCAACGATTATCTCTCACCATTGATGTTTCTATCTCTCTCGAGGAGTTCTGGTCAAGCTCAGGGGTTACAAATGACATAAAGGGAGAAACTGAATTGTGCAGTTTCAGGGTGTGGGCTGAAGGGACGGTCGCCATTCTCCTTTGTTTAGCCATCCTCCCACATGGCCTATTCGGAATCTGAACTCCACGCATTCCACCCTAAGGACTCCCTGAGACCCTGTCCCAACTCCCTCACTGCCAGAGACTATTTTGGCAGCAAATAGCCAGCCTAAGCCAGCTCAGCTATCTTTCTTAAAAAACTCTCAAGAAGTTCTGATCGAGCTCAGGGGGTGCCAGAGACACACAGGGAGAAACTGAGTTGTGTGGATTCAGGGTGAGGGCTGGAGGGATGGTTACCATCGTCCCCTTGTAGGAGACCTCCTCCCACAAGGCCAAGTGGGCAGGCACCGTCTTTCCTATGTTGGCCAAATCTGAATCGACAGTAGCTTGGTGGACTCCGCTCGTTCAACCCTGATGACTCCCTGAGACCCGACCCCACTGCAAAGGTCTCCAGGCCCCCAGCAGGTGGTGGTTGCTTGGGTGTGTACTGTGACTTTTGCTGTGTGGTTCAAGTTCAGCACTGGTGCCAAATCTGAATCTGTAGTAGCTGGTGAATACCATTTGCCCTACCCTGTAGACCAAGCATGTCAAACTCACGGCCCACATTCGGCCCACAACCAATGTTTTTGCAACCTAGCCAATGTAACGGTATGTAAGAAACGTTTTAATAAAAATTTCATAACTTAATTCTTACAATATCCTGTTATACATAATTATTAATAACGAACTACAATATCTGCTAATGACTGATTACTATAATGGTGTTGCATTCATTTCCCTTACGCGCCTTACTTGCAGGTGCACCATTTCTCTCCACTAATACTAGCAGCGAATATTTTAGCAGCCAATTGCCACATCAATAGTCTTGTATTGACTTGTTTGGTGTGCGCAACAGGAAATATTTCGCTTTCGGAGAACAAGAAAAATAGGTTTATTTGCATTACACTTATTAATTTGTGCAGTTATTCAGTGTCTGGTAAGTTAATGTTCAAGAAAACATATTAATTTTTTTAAATGTATTTTATTGATTTTTTACAGAGAGGAAGGGAGAGGGAGAGTTAGAAACATCAATGAGAGAGAAACATCAATCAGCCACTTCCTGCACCCCCCCCCCCCCCCCACTGGGGATGTGCCCGCAACCAAGGTACATGCCCTTGACCAGAATCGAACCTGGGACCCTTGAGTCCGCAGGCCGACGCTCTATCCACTGAGCCAAACTGGTTTGGGCAAAACATATTAATTTTTATTAAAATGTTCTTTTATTTTATGTGAATGATGACTCATTTATTTCAGCTCTTTGTATTCAGCATACCTCTATCAAAATAAACCTACGTTTCTATGAAAATTGAAGCTTTTGTTTTCTTGCGGCCCACATAAACTTAAACCTTGTTTATTTGGCCCGTGTTAGCCTTTGAGTTTGACATGCTTTGTAGACTACCTGCGGCCCTACCTCACACAACTGGCATAGTGCCTAAGGCTCTTTCAGTGGCTGGCAGGAAGCAGCAGGTCTTTACCACCCCTCCCCTCCAATATATTTTTATTGATTTTAGAGAGAAAAGGAGAGGGGGAGAGAGATAGAAACATCAACGATGAGAGAGAATCAAAAACGGAAAAAAAGAAAAAGTAAGATATCTGAATTGGAAAGGAAGAAGTAAAACTGTCATTATTTGCAAAAGAAATAATACTTTATATAGAGAACTCTAAAGATTCCACCAAAAACTATTAGACCAGTTACTGAAGTCAGTAAAGTAGCAGGATACAAAATTAATATTAAGAAATTGGTTGCAACCCTAACCAGTTTGGCTCAGTGGATAGAGCATCGGCCTTCGGACTCAAGGGTCCCAGGTTCAATTCCAGTCAAGGGCATGTACCTTGGTTGCGGGCACATCCCCAGTGGGGAGTGTGCAGGAGGCAGCTGATGATGTTTCTCTCCCATCGATGTTTCTGACTCTCTAGCCCTCTCCTTTCCTCGCTGTAAAAAATCAATAAAATATATTTTTAAAAAAAGAAAAAAAAAGAAAGAAATTGGTTGCAGCCCAGCCAGTGGGCATAACTCAGTGGTTGAGCGTTGACCTATAAACCAGGAGATCACAGTTCAATTCCCCATCAGGGCATATGCCTTGGTTGCAGGCTCGATCCCCAGTGTGGGGCATGCAGAAGACAACCAATGAATGATTCTCTCTCATAATTGATGTTTCTATCTCTCTTTCCCTCTCCTTTCTTCTCTGAAATCAATAAAAATATATTTTTAAAATAGAAATTGATTGCACTTTTATACACCATTATCAAAATATCAGAACAATCCCATTTACAATTGCAACAAAAAAAAATACCTAGGAATAAAATTAACCAAGGAGATAAAAGACCTGTTCAGAAAACTATAAGACATTGAAGAAAGGAATTGAAGGAGATACAAATAAATGGAAGCATATACCATGCTCATGAATCTCATGAATAGAAAGAATTAACATTGTTAAAATGTCCACACTACCCATAGCAATCTATAGATTCAATGCAATCCCTATCAAAATACCAATGATATTTTTCACAGAACTAGAACAATTCTAAAATTTAGATGAACCCACAAAAGACCCCAAATAGCCATAAAAAGAATAAAATCTTACCATTTGTGGCAACATGGATGGACCTTGCGGGTATTATGCTAAGTGAAGTAAATCAGACACAGAAAGACAAATACCATGATTTCACTTTATGTGGAATCTAAAGAACAAAATAAACAAACAAAAAACAGAAACAGACTTATAGATACAGACAACAGGTTGTGGTTGCCAGTGGGGAGTTGGGTTTGGGGACTGGGTGATAGAGGTGAAGGATTAAGATATACAAATTGGTAGTTACAAAATAGTCATGGAGATGTAAATTATGAGGAACATATTCAATAATATTATAATAACTATGTATGGTGCCAGGAGGGTACTGGACTTATCAGAGGGCTCACTTCATTAATTATATAAATGTCTATACCGTACACCTGAATCTAATATAAAATAATATTGAGTGTCAACTGTAATTGAAAAAAACAACAACACACAGCATAGAATGATTCACAGAGGAAAGTTTCGTCCCAAATCTGTGCCCTCCCCACAAGCAACCACTTAAAAATTTTGTTGTACCATTCCAGAATTTTCTTAAGGAAACATATGTTCTTCCTCTTCTTTCCCTCCCCACCCCCCCCCCCCCAATATATAAAAAGTTTAATTTTAGAATGCCATCAGTAACTATCTATAGTTACATATGGAACCAGGAATGTCACAAAAAGAGTAACATTCTGGATTTACATTGGATAAAATACTATGACTCCCTCCTCCTTTATTATAAACAAATATTGCATCCTATAGACACTCTTCTGCACCTTTCTTCTTTCACTTAACAATACACTTGGTGATTCTTCCCATATGCATACAGCAAAAGCTTTTTCATTTATTTCTTCCCAAGTTAAATCTGGGTGGATGTACCATAATTTATTTAACTGGCCCCTCCCTTAGTGAGACAATTGAGCTATCTCCTAGACCCGTGGTCGGCCAACTGCGGCTCTCGAGCCACATGCAGTTCTTTGGCCCCTCGAGTGTGGCTCTTCCACAAAATACCACGGCCTGGGCGAGTCTATTTTGAAGAAGTGGCGTTAGAAGAAGTTTAAGTTTAAAAAATTTGGCTCTCAAAAGAAATTTCAATCGTTGTACTGTTGATATTTGGCTCTGTTGACTAATGAGTTTGCCGACCACTGGCCTAGACAAAGCCTGCCTGCCTTCCCTGACTGAGAGGCTGACCAAGCAGTCAGAAAGGGCTTATAAAAGGAGATGTGGAGGTGAGGAGCCACTCTACGTTCCCAGGTGGGCCGAGGGCAGAGGTAAGGGCAGATGAGAGGGGGAAAGTGCGAATGGGAGGTAGGAGTCAAGGTTGGATTTCCCACAGGACTCCTGGGAGGCTGGTTTCTCTGCTGACTTTCCTCGGGTTCTCCATGGCCCACTGTTCTGGCTCAGCGCTCTCCTCCACATGCCCCTTATCTGTTGGCCTTCTAGCTCAAGGCCTGACTCTGCTGGGGGAACTTCCCAAGACCCCTCTGTGTGGGAGGAGGGGCTGTTGGTATGTGAGGATCTGGAGTCTTGCTGACTGGGCCTGCACTCTCACTGGCTTGCCACATTGCCTCCCAACTCCCATGGCACCTGGTCCAGGACCATGAGCCATAACTGAACAACTCAGTGGCCTTCACCTGGCCCCAGGACAGTTTCCCTGTCTGCCCCACTGGCAGTCTCTGGGCACCTAAAAGCCTCTAGGCGGCCAAGGCTGGCAGATGCCCCTTTCTTTCACTCCCCCACCCCATCGGCAGGCCCTGCCCTGTGGTTTCTCTTGAGCAGATTTGAGAGGACTTGCCAAGCTGGCAGAGATTTCCCATTGTGGACGAAATACTGGCTGGTGAAATCCAGAAGAGATCCAGAGCAAGCTGATGATGAAGTGCCCTCAGTTGAGGGTTGGGGTGGGGAGGGGAATTCCCGTCTCTGGCCTAGACCTCTACATGCCCCTCATTGCTTGGCTCAGCTGCTCTGTGGGGTAAACTGGGTGGGGAGAAGATCTGGGCTTGGGGGGGAACAAGAAATATGACCAAGATTCTTATGGTTGCTGCCTCTCAGGCCTTGTGAATCTCTGACCGTGGCTTTCTGGCAGGAACAGATGGACATGGCCTGGAAGATCACACAGTTGCTGCTTCTGGCTTCAGTGACTGCTGTGTGGGGTGCTCTGCCCAGGACTCAACAGGGCAGGACGGATCTGCTCAATGTCTGCATGGACGCCAAGCACCACAAGACAAAGCCAAGCCCTGAGGACAAGCTTCATGGCCAGGTGAGGGTGGGGTGGGGTCTAGGGTGGGGAAAGGATTGACCCCAGAAAGGGAAGAAGTAGGGTGATAGGAAGATCAACTTTGAGGCAGGAGTATGGCTAAGGTGATATTGAGGGTCTCCCCAGGGAGAGGAGGTGGGGAGGTGGGGAGGTGGGGAGGTGGGGGGGAAACCTACTATGGGCCAAGTGCTTTCCTCACATCTTATCAGTGAATATGCTCAAATGTCCTACTTGGTTGGTGGGTGATGGTCTTTACTTAAACGAATGAAGAAATAGGCCCACAGATACCTGTGGAAATTGAGAGGCTACTCATTAGCAGGGGCTAGGAGAGAGACAGGCAGTAAGTTTCCCAGCCTTCATTATGTGCCAGTGCAGAGCTCAGAGGCAAGGTAGAAGGGGAGATGGGTCTCTCGAAGTCACTAGGAAGCACATATATACAAACAGGCCAGGTCCCCCACCCCCATTAGGTTCTGAAGAGACAGTGACAAATCAGATGTGCTTGGCCTTGGAGGCTGAGTAAGAGTTTTCCAGGAAGACAAAGCAGGAAGGGGCTGCCTAGAAGAGGACAGCATGTACACAGGTCGAAGGGTGACAGCACAAACAGTGGAAGTCTTGTGGGCCAGAGACCACAGAAAAGGAGAGGTGAGACCAGGGTCCCCGTTTCATAGATAAGGCCCCTGGAAGCAGTGCAGGAAATCTGAGCTTGAAGTTGAACTCCAGGCTCATGAGAGATGCCAGTATTTCATTCCTTCTGGTCTCCGATTCTGCTCCCCACAAGGTTTCACGTTGCTAGAGGGCTGGGGGTGTTCTCCGGGAAAGACTGTGGCATGGACTCATTCCAGGGACTTGAAGTGAAGAGGAGGAAGCCCAGCAGCCCCATGACTCCTGAGTCATTTCCAACCTTTCATTGCTTTGTGTGTGTACGTGGTGAAATACAGGGTGTCCTCAAAAAATGTATACACACTTTAACAGCTGATAGCTCAATTTTGAAAATGAAATGTATTTTAACAAACACGGCCTTTATAATTATTCAAAGTGTGTATATACATTTTTTTGGGAAACCCAAATGCATAACAAAATTTGCCATTTTAAGCATTTCAAAGTGTACAGTCCAGTGGCATTATGTACATTCACATTGCTGTGCAACCATCGCCACCACCCATCTCCAGAACGACTTCGTTTTACCTACCCGGAAGTCAGTACCCACCACGTCATTTTTTAGAACTTTTTAAGTTCTTTTTAAGAACTCTCTGAAGCCCAAGCCGGTTTGGCTCAGTGGATAGAGCGTTTGATTCCGCTCAGGGGCACATGCCTGGGTTGCAGGCTCGATCCCCAGTAGGGGACATGCAAGGGGCAACCAATCAATGATTCTCTCTCATCATTGATGTTTCAATCTCTCTCTCCCTCTCCCTTCCTCTCTGAGGTACTTCCTCTTTGCCAAGAAATGGTGCAGACACAGATCTTTGAAGGAGACAAATGATTGTAATTCTGAGGGGCAGGGGCTATATGGGAGTAGCTATTTTTGTTGAACCCTTACATTGAGCTAGGAAATGCGTTTCATTATATTAATTAACTCTTTTGGAGGCAGAAACCACTGACCTTAGCTGGTAGGTCAGGGATGAGGTGCATGGTGTCTTCCAGGGTGACCAAGAGTGGGAGCATTTGAGGAAGAACATGGGTGAAGTTGGGGAGGCCTGAAAGCATGGTCTGTGTCAGTGCACTAGGTGTGGGCTAGGTTGTTGGAAAGCAGTAGGTTGGACCCCACCCCCATGGATTTTCCTTAGTTCTTCCTGAGTGCCCAGGCCAATAGCATAACCCCTCTTGCTTGACTGTGGGTACTAGAGTTCATCTCAGAGAGTTGAAGCAATTGGTCCATGATCATTCAGCACTTGAATTCCAATCTAGAGTGATTAAAATATATATATATATATATATATATATACTTCTCTATTGACTTTTAGACAGAGAGGAAGGGAGAGGGAGAGAGAGATAGAAACATCAATGAGAGAGAAACATCATTGATTGGCTGCCTCCTCATGCCCCACACCGGGGATCGAGCCCACAACCCGGGTATGTGCCCTGACCGGGAATTGAACTGGTGACTTCTTGGTTCATGGGTCAACCACTGAACCTTACTGGCCAGGCTAAAGTGATTTTGAAAGAGAAACCTCCACCACTTCTACCATTTTACGTACCTTGAATTTAGTAAATTCTCTAGGATAGCCTCCCACATTTAGTCAGGCCAATATTCAGGCCCATGTGCTGACCATTGCCCCTCTGTTCCCCACTGCTTTCTGAACCTATCTGGAAGCCCTGAGCCTGGGGTTACAGACCCCAGGACAGCCAAACAAACCCCCTTCACATCCACCCCTCACCACAACCTGGACCAGGCTCCTGTCCTGAATCTTAACCCCACCATTTACCAGGGGTTCAGCTTACTTACACTCCCTAAAATTTGGAGTAATGATATATATATATATATATATATATATATATATATATATATATATATATTTTATAAATGTAGGCTTCGTGAATTTTTTTAAATATATTTTATTGATTTTTTACAGAGAGGAAGGGAGAGGGATAGAGAGCTATAAACATCGATGAGAGAGAAACATCGATCAGCTGCTTCCTGCACACACCCCCCATCGGGGATGTGCCCGCAACCAACATACATGCCCTTGACCGGAATCGAACCTGGGACCTTTCAGTCCGCAGACCGACGCTCCATCCACTGAGCCAAACCGGTTTCGGCCAAGTAATGATATTTTTACTGGATTGTTGAGAGGATAAAGCACAAAAGCCTCAGGGACTTTGCACCTGCTGTTTTCTAGGCCTACAATGTTCTCCGGCTTCCCCCAACTCTGAAGGAAAATCATACACAACATGAGAGAAGAGATTTGATCTGTTTTGTTCACTGTAGTATTCTTAGTATCTAGCCCAGTGCCTGATATATAATAAGCATTCAATTAATACTGGTTGGATGCAAAGTGAGTAACATAGATAACTTGAATAAATGTGAAATACGTTTATGAACTGTTTAGAGCTATACAAATAATAGTTGCTTCTCCAGTCAGTGGTTCTCCAGGTTTCCCTCATCCCCTGTTACTCTGTTAAAATCCAATATCATAATTGCCTTTACCCCAAATGGGGGCTCTTCAAGTGCCAGACATAAAGGCACCCTCCCCACTGAGTCTTCCTTTGGATGATCTACTGGGGCCAGAAAATGGAGAAGATGGCTGTTCTGGGGGAAGAACTCAGTCCTGTGTCTTCCCCACCCAGTGCAGTCCCTGGAAGAAGAACGCCTGCTGCTCTGTCAACACCAGCCAGGAAGCCCATAAGGATGTCTCCTACCTGTACAGATTCAACTGGGACCACTGCGGCCCCATGAAACCTGCCTGCAAGCGCCACTTCATCCAGGACACCTGCCTGTATGAGTGCTCCCCCAACCTGGGGCCCTGGATCCAGGAGGTATGAGTTCCTCCCCATGCCTGCTTCCCAGACATCTCCTCGTCCTGCCTCTGCAGCTCTGGGGCTCTAGTCTAGGGCTGGGCTACTGAGAATCCTGGGCCTGAGTCCTTTTCCCCTGCTGACACCTCCCAGGTGAACCAGAGCTGGCGCAAAGAGCGGATCCTGAACGTGCCCCTGTGCAAAGAGGACTGTGAGAGCTGGTGGGAAGACTGCCGCACCTCCTACACCTGCAAGAGTAACTGGCACAAGGGCTGGAACTGGACCTCAGGTGAGAGCCTGGTGGGTGGGGAGAGTGGGGGTGTGAGATGGGTATATGAAGGGACAGAGTTGTAAAGTTGGCAGAACCAGATATAGTTCTGGGCACAATGGCTAAGGGCCTTCCCTCCTCCTCTTCCCACAGGATCTAATGAGTGCCCGGTCAAGGCTGCCTGCCACCGCTTTGATTTCTACTTCCCCACGCCTGCTGCTCTGTGCAATGAAATCTGGAGTCACTCCTTCAAAGTCAGCAACTACAGCCGAGGCAGTGGCCGCTGCATCCAGATGTGGTTTGACCCGGCCCAGGGCAACCCCAACGAGGAGGTGGCCAGGTTCTATGCAGAGGCCATGAATGGAGCTGAGCTCTATGGGGCCTAACCTTCTTGCTTGGCCTGGCCCGAATGCTGCTCCTGTTGCTCAGCTGAGCTCCTTTTACCTTCTGATACCTGGTCATCCCCACGCAGTTCAGCCCCACGGCTCAGCTCCCATGGTGGGAGCTCTGTCCAACAGTTTGAATAAACTAGTTGTCCTGCATGTCTCTTGCAAATTATTTGGGTCTGAATAGGAATGTGACTTCTGCTTCCCTGTTGCCATTGACTGAGACTTGGTCAGTTCCCAGCTCTAATACTTGCTATTTGCCAGATACTTAACTATTCTAATCAGGGACATATTCACAGCTTTCAATTTCATTTTTCACTGTAGAGTCAGGCCCAGGACTTTGTCCTTTGAATTGGACCAAAGCCTCCCAGGGTTGACTGTTCTGTCCTGAGCTCAGCTCTTCAGCAGAAGAGAGGGAATGGGAGTGACCAGCATGTTCTGGATGCTGGCTGGGAAGAGGTGAAGGGGGCCAGCAAGAGCCATACTCCTCTACAGGTAATACCCTCAAAACACTCCCTGCCAGGCATTGTCCTAAATGCTTTATATTTATTCTCATTGGGTATAGATGCTGTTTGCATTTTACATATGTGAAAACACGCCATAAATTAAGGGACATGGTCAAAGCCATCCCCTGCATAAGAGCTGGGCTTGCACTCTTGGCAATCTGGCTGTAGAGAACAAGCTCTTTCCCTTGTGAAGTGGGTAAATGTGTGCATCTTAAAGGGATACTGGCCCCACACCTGACCAGAGGAGCAGGGCCTGAGTTGCCCTGGGTGAGCTAGGACTGGATCCCAATCTAGAACAGGTTCCAAACCAATAATTTGACAGATTATGTGGGCATTGATCTCACATTAAGTATAGTTTGTAGCAGTTGTGGTAAGCTGGGTTATGTTCCAGTACCATCCCTGAGATCTCAGTGGCTTAACACAACTAACATTTACTGGCATATCTTGCTCAAGCTACAATGATTAATGTGGGTTGTCAGGGGGATACTACTAGGCACTCAGCAGATACTACTAGGCACTCAGCAAGGCAGGTTGATGGAGGCCCCATCTGGTTACACACTTTTATGAGACAGGAATAGCAAACTTGGTGAATTCCATACCGGCTATTAAAACTTCCACCCATCACTTATTTTATTGGCCAGTTCAACTTATGACCATGACTAACTTCAAGGAGGCCAGGGAAGTACAATCCTACATGTGCCTGGAAGGAGAGGGGAATCAGAATGTTTGTCAACAGACCTAATGACTACTACAAAGACTGTTATGCTATGGTCAGTATATTTCTGGCGTGGTCATGGTTACAGATGTATTTTTTCATTCTGGTCCTGGTAAAGAGGAGAAAGATCAACTCTTTGAAGCTATGAAAAGAACTATATCAGCATTAAAAATGAAGCAATCCACTGGCTACAACCCTATTGTTTGAATAGGCCAATCAATAGACCAGATTCTCTACAGAACTAGTGGCACTGTTTACAAAGATGACTTGTTTATAGATGAATTAGAATTAGTGAAATTTAAGATTAGAATCACCTCAATCCAATATACCTTATCAAAGGCCTATTATGCTGTTCGTTCAGACAAGTATTTATAAAAATACCCCACTTATGTAGCTGTCATCCTCATTCTTAGGAATCATTAGGTTGTGGAATGGAGTAATAATTTTCCATATCAAGATATCCTAGAGGAGTAGTCCAGGCATAAGGATAGATATGTACATTAACATACAGTAGGAACAGAATTGAAAGCCAGAAACAAATCCTTATATTTATACTTAATTGATTATTTTTAAATCTCATCTGAGGATGTATGTTTATTGATTTTTAGAGAGAGGAAGGGATGGAGAGAGAGAAAAAAAGAGAGAGAGAGAGGGGGGAAGAGAGAGAGAGAGAGAGAGAGAGAGAGAGAGAGAGAGAGAGAGAGAGAGAGAGAGATATCAGTTATCTACCTCCCGGCCAGGTATTGAACCCACAACCTAGGTATGTGCCCTGACCAGGAATCGAACCTTTTGGTTTTGGGGACAATGCTCCAACCAATTTAGCAACCCAGCCAAGGCTATATTTAATTGAATTTTGACAAAGTTGCTCAGCCAATTCATTGGGGGAAAGGACTGTCTGTTTGACAATGTGCTGGGATAATTTATTACCCACATATAAAAAGATGAACTATGACCTACAACTCATGCCATACACAAAATCAACTCAAAATGGATCATAGACCCAAATGTAACAGCTAAAACAATAAACATTTTAGAAGAAAACAGAAGAACATTTTCTAGACCCCTGTTAGGCAAAGCTTTCTTAGATTGAAGCCAGATGCTAAATTCCTTAGAATACATCTCTTCCTAGGCACCCATCTGTTATTTCTTTTTTGGACCAAAAGCAGAAACCACTTCAGAGAGGACAGATAAATTAGACATCATGAAGAAAATAAAAAGCCAAGTAACAGACTGGAGGAAATATTTGCCAAACACAAGTCTGATAAAGGATTTGTATCCATACTATGCAAAGAATGCTTACAACTCAATAATAAGAAAACAAATAACCCGGGCAAATAATGAGCAAAAGAAATGAATAAACAATCCATCAAAGAACGGTCATGAATGGCTAATAAACATACCAAAAGATGCTCAACATCATTAATCATTAGGGAAATGCAAATTAAACCACAATAATATACCACTTCATACCCACCAGAGAGACTGTGATAAATAAGACTGCCAAAACCAAATGTTGACCAGGATGTGGAGAAATTGGAACCCTCATACATTGCTGATGAGAATGGAAATGGTACTGCCCCTTGGAAAACAGTGGCAGTTTCTCAAAAGTTGAATGTAAAACTGTCTCACGACCCACAAGTCTACTCCTAAGTATTTACTTGAGAAATAAAAATATACATGACACAAAGACTTGCATGTGAATGTTCACAGCAGCATATTCATAAAAGCCCCAAACTGGAAATAACTTAAAGGTCCATCAACTGATGAACAGATAAACAAAATGTATTGTATCTATATAACGAATACTATTCAGCAACAAAAGCTAGAGAACTACTGACACAGGCCATTATCATAGATGAACTTTAAAAACATTATGCAATGTAGAAGTCTATTTGTATGAAAAGCCAGAAAAGGCACAATTTTTAATTCCTGGGGCTAGATTTGTGAACAGGGATTAACTATAAATGTGTTAAGAAACTGTTCTAAAATTCATTTACAGTGAGGTTGCACCACTTGGCAAAATCATTGTAAACTTTAAATGAGTAAATTTTATGATATGTAAAATGAATGAATGAATGATTGCCTATAGGATACACTTTCTTGCAATGGTAGCATATAGGGAATCTTATATGATTCTGAATTTCTATTGGATGTGCCTAGGAGGAGATGTATTCTAAGGAATTTAGCATCTGGCTCCATAAAAATCTACCATTTGAGATTATTTCTTTCTTTTTTTAATATATTTTATTGATTTTTTACAGAGGGGAAGGGAGAGGGATAGAGAGCTAGAAACATCAATGAGAGAGAAACATCCATCAGCTGCCTCCTGCACGCCCCCCACTGGGGATGTGCCTGCAACCAAGGTACATGCCCTTGACCGGAATCAAACCTGGGACCCTTCAGTCCGCAGGCCGACGCTCTATCCACTGAGCCAAACCGGTCAGGGCCATTTGAGATTATTTCTATTTCATTATAAACTTTGAGACATTGGTGGGAACAAAACAAAAATCAAGGAGGGAATCTGTTCTTGGTATAGATGGAGACAATCCTACCTAATAAAAGGGTAATATGCAAATTGACCCTAACCCTGCTACACCCACAAGCCACACCCACAAGCCACACCCATCAGCCAATCAGGAGCAGATATGCAAATGAACCCAACCAAGATGGCTACAGCCACAGAGAGCAATGTTTCCCAGGCAATGGAGGAAGCCAAGCTTTCCACCTTCCCTTGCAGGCCTAAGCCTCCACTCAAGCTACAAAGTTTTAATTATAGAAGGTGAATTAACCCCAACAGAAATGGCTGCCAGCCACAGAGCGAGCAGGAGGCTTGACTCCACTCCAGGCTACAAAGTTTCAATTGTAGAAAGTAAATAAATTCCAGATACCAGGGCCTCTGCTTGGGTCGCCAGGGGGTGTGGCTGGCCTGCAAACCACCACAGGCCCCTTGCTCAGGCTGCCCCACATCCCAAGGGAACCCCCATCCTGATCCAGGACACCCTTCAGGGCAAACCATCTGGCCCCCACCCCTGCACCAGGCCTCTATCCTATCTAATAAAAGAGTAGTAGGCAGATTGACCATCACTCCAACACACAATATGGCTGCCCCCCATGTGGTCAAAGATCCTGCCCCCATGTGGACACAAGATGGCTACCACAAGATGGCCAGCAGGGGAGGGCAGTTGGGAGGCACCAGGCCTGCAAGGGAGGGCAGTTGGAGGCGATCAACACTGCAGGGGAAGGCAGTTAGGTGTGACCAGGCCAGCAGAGGAGGGAAGTTGGGGGCAAACAGGCTAGCAGGGGAGAAGTTAGGCATCAATCATGCTGGCAGCAGAGTGGTTAGGGGGTGATCAGGCTGGCAGGCAGAAGCAGTTAGGGGAAATCAGGAAGGCAGGCAGGTGAGCAGTTGGGAGCCAGCAGTCCTGGATTGTGAGAGGGATGTCTGACTGCCCGTTTAAACATCCCTCGAGGGGTCCCTGATTGGAGAGGGTACAGGCTGGGCTGAGGGACACCCCACCCCCCCGTGCATGAATTTCGTGCACCGGGCCTCTAGTACTAGTATAAATGTTTAGGAGAGTAGCCCATTGACCAAGGATTTTTTTAAAATATAATTTTATTTTTATTGATTTCAGAGAGGAAGAGAGAGGGAGAGAGAGATAGAAACATCAATGCTTGAGAGAGAATCATTGATTGGCTGCCTCCTGCACATCCCCCACTGGGGATCGAGCCTGCAAGCCCAGGTATGTGCCCCTTGACCGGAATCGAACCTGGGACCCTTTGGTCCACAGGTCAACGCTCTATCCACTGAGCCAAACCAGCTACAGCCAAGGAGTTTTTTTAGAGAGAATGTTTATTTTAGTTGGCACAAGTATGGTCTGCTAAATTGAGTGTTATAGATCAGAGCCAGGGGAAAGAAAAAGGGCTGCATCATATAAACAATTAAAAAAAACAAAAACCCAACATGAAACACATTAGCAAAAATACCAACACAATAAGCACAAGCATATCCTTCGTCAACTTCACTTATTCTTTTTTAAAAAATATTTTTATTGATTTCAGAGAGGAAGGGAGAGGGAGAGAAATATAGAAACATCAATGATGACAGAAATCACTGATCGGCTGCCTCCTGCACACCCCCTACTGGGGATCAAGCCCCAACCCAGGCATATGCCCTCGACCAGAATTGAACCCAGGACTCTTCAGTCTGCAGGCCGACACTCAATCCATTGAGCCAAACCGGGTAGGGCAACTTCACTTATTCTTTAAAAATTATTTCTTCTTGTGCAGCTGGAGTGGCTCAGTTGCTTGAGTGTCATCCTGTGCACTGAAAGGTTGCTGGTTTGGTTCCCAGTCAGGGCATATACCTGGGTGGGGGTTTGGTCCCGGGTCGGGCACATACAGAAGGCAACCAATTGTAGTTTCTCTCTCACATCAATGTTTCTCTCTTTCTCCCTCTCCCTTCCTCTCTTTCTAAAATCAATAAAAAAATATTTTAAAAAACTTTAGAAAAAAATATTTCTTCTTACCTGTTTGTGGGTTAGCATTCCCTCCAAGAAATCTTCTGCTTTGTGGCTGCAATTTTTCTGGACAAGAACCAGGACTCTGATAGGTTGAATTATCCAAGTGTTGGGTTATGATGGTGGTGTCAGATCCATGAGTCTATTTCTCCGTCAGTCAATTATGACAGGATCTGTAGGGAAACAAAAGGGGAGAACAGAAACCACTTGTTAAAAGGACCAAATGATCTCATCAATGTGTTCATTTCCAACAGCAGAATGAAAGAGAGAACAGAGCATGGATCTCCTGATGAGGAGGTTTGGGAGGTCTCAGTTGATGGCTGCTTTCAGTTGATGACATATTATTAGAACCTGGGGAAGGAGAGTTAGTTTTCTCAACTACTGTATCCAACTTACTTATTTTCTTCTCAACTTATTTTTGATAATTCCATTTGTCTCCTCTATTTGCCAGAGCTCTGTGGGTGATCAGGACACTGGATGTATTTAGAAATCTTGAGGGCCTTACAGTCTATTTTGTAAGATGTGTACCCAAATTCCTATCAATAATGAAGGGTGATATTTTAAAGTCTATTTTTTTATTTAATATATTGGGTGACATTGGTTCATAAAATTATATAGGTTTCAGGTATACATATCTACAATACATCTTCTGTATGTTGGATTATGTGTTTACCACCCTAAGTCAAATTAAAAGGTGACTTCAAATAAAGGAATCAAATCACCTTGGAAATAAAATTGTTGACAGTCATCATGCAATCCCTTGCCTGTGAACATGAGTATGATTTTACCCATTTGATAAGGTCCACGCCCAGCCGCCATGGCTCAGTGGCTGAGGGTCGACCAATGAACCGGGCGGTCATGGTTTAATTCCGGTCAGGGCACATGCCTGGGTTGCAGGCTCAGTCCCCAGTGTGGGGTATGCAGGAGGCAGCTGATTAATGATTCTCTCTCATCATTGATGTTTCTCTCTCTCTCCCTCTCTCTTCCTCTCTGAAATCAATAAAAATATGTTTGTTTGTGTTTTTTGTTTTTTTAAAGCAAGCCCTAGCTGGTTTGGATCAGTGGATAGAGCCCGAGTCTTGGCTGTCTCATTAATAAGAGAACTCTATCTTATAACATTGTCATTAAGAATTTTAACTTCTCTAGAAGTGAGGAAACATACTGTCTTGTATCATGACCTAAGAGCACAACGTGAGTGAGCCAGCACAAAATAAAATGAAAATTAACATGTTTCCTGCGAAGTAAAAGTTCACAGTTAGGTTGAGTAAGGACCTTAACACTGCTGTAGGGGAAAACACAGGAAACAAAAAATAACTTATTTCTTCATGGTAAGTGCAGAACGTATACTCAAAGACTCTTAGTAAGAGTGGCCAACATTATTTAAAGCTTTATGCCTCTTAAAATAAAAGTAACCTGAAGATGCACTTCTGGAATGGCAGAGGAAGGGCATCTGAAAATCACTCCTCCATGAAAGCAAGAATACTGGCAAGATGTCAAACTCAGCTTTTCCAGAACTCTGGAAATTAAACCAAACTTTCAAAAATCGAAAGAGCATTTATTTTTAAAAAAATGGTTGAATCTCGGTAGAATATAGCAAACTCTTGGCATTTTGACTTACACTTTTTTTTATTGATTTCATTTTATGTTAATGCAGACCTTTTATTAACATATACTCAGCTCAACTGTCACTTCTTTATACAACATTTAGGGGCGAAATACATGATGTGTAAGTAGTGAATATTCCCATTACACTGTAATGGTTTTTAAAAGTGTTCCTCAGAAGATTTTTCCCTCCATGTTTTAATGTATAGACTGAAACTTAAAGACTTCATTAGTAAAATACTAACATTTGTTTTTCATTGTCGTTAAAAGAAATTCAATGCAGCAAACAACTATGCAGTTACAGGGAAGCTTGTGAAGAAGCAAAGATGAAACCGTGATTTCAGAGAGAAAGGGAGAGGGAGAGAGAGATAGAAACATCAATGATGAGAGAGAATCATTGATTGGCTGCCTCCTGCACACCCCCTACTGGGGATGGAGCCCACAGTCTGGGCATGTGCTCTTGGCCAGAATTGAACCTGGGACCCTTCAGTCAGCAGGCCACGCTCTATCCACTGAGCCAAACCAGCTAGGGCTTGACTTGCTTTTTTCCCATCCTCCTCTCCCAAACGCGATGGTAGCCTTTAAAACCAGCTATCTCACAACTGCAGTAGCTGTGAAAAACAGCAGCTTAGCCCAACTGACTAGGGCAATAAAAATACTTTTTAAAAGTTCTAAAAAAAGAAGAGAATAGAGAGCCCAGAAACAAACTCACACCAATATGGTCAATTAATATTTGACAAAGGAGGCAACAACACACAATAGGATAAAGACAGTCTATTCAAAAATGGTGCTGGGAAAATTGGATAGATACATGCAGAAAAATAAAACTAGACCACTTTCTTACACCATATATAAGAATAAACTCAAAATGGATTAAAGACTTAAACGTGGGGAGTGGGAGAGATAAGGAGGGTACAGGGGGATAAATGGTGATGGAAGGAGACTTGACTTGGGGTAGTAAACACACAATCCAGCGTACAGATGATGTGTTTTAGAATTGTGCATCTGAAACCTGTATAATTTTGTTATCCAGTATCACACCAATAAATTAATAAAAAGGAAAAAAGGACTTAAATGTAAGGCTCAAAACATAAAACTCCTAGAATAAAACATAGGCAATAAAATCTCTGACATTTCTCTTAGCAATATTTTTTCCTGATATATCAAGGGAAACAAAAGAAAAAATAAACAAATGGGACTACATGAAGCTAAAAGTGTTTGTACAGCAAAGGAAATCATTAGCAAAGTAAAAAGACAACTTACTGAATGGAAGAAGATATTCACCAATGATAGATTTGAAAATGCAAAATTTATAAAGAACTCATACAACTTAACATCAAAAAACTCCTAAATAATCCAATTAAAAAATGGGCAGATGCTTGGCCAGCGTGGCTCAGTGGTTGAGCATCAACCTATGAACTAGGAAATCGCAGTTCAATTCCTGGTCTGGGCACATGCCCTGGTTTTGGGCTGCCAGTAGGGGGCGTGCAGGAGGCAGCTGATCAAGGATTCTCTCTCATCATAGCCAAAACCGGTTTGGCTCAGTGGATAGATCGTTGGCCTGTGGGCTGAAAGGTCTCAGGTTTGATTCCGGTCAAGGGCATGTACCTTGGTTATGGGCACATCCCCAGTAGGGGGTGTGCAAGAGGCAGCTGATCGATGTTTCTCTCTCATAGATGTTTCTTTTTTTTTTTTTTCACTTAACAAGTATTTATTGAATGCTTACTCGATGTTTCTAACTCTCTATCCCTCTCTCTTCCTCTCTGTAAAAAATCAATAAAATATATTAAAAAACAAACAAATAAAAAAAAAAAACAAAAAAAAGGATTCTCTCTCATCATTGATGTTTCTATCTCTCCTTCTCCCTTCCTCTCTGAAATAAATAAAAATAACATATATATATATATATATATATATATATATATATATACACACACACACACACACACACACACACACACATACACATTACTAGGGGCCTGGTGCATGAAATTCGTGCACTGGGGAGAGGTGCCTCAGCCCAGCCTGCCCCCTCTCACATACTGGGAGCCCTCAGGGGATGTCCTATTGATGACTTAGGCCCGCTCCCTGGGGAGCGGGCCTAAGTCACAGTCTGGCCTCCCTTTGCAGGAGGCAACCGGGCTGATCAGGGGAAGGTGCCAGCCCCATCACCCCACTACTGCAGCCACTGCCGGTCACCACAGCTGCCAAGGTATTTTCATCAATACGGACTCCAGCCCCTTCACCATGAAAAAATGACAACTTTCTTTAAGCATTTTCAAGATGTGTCTTTCATAGGATATGACATTTCTTTCTTTATTTTTCTTTTTATCCTCACCTGAGGATATGTTTCCATTGATTTTTTTCCCCTTCCCTGTGATCCCAGGCTTGGCCCCTGCCCAAGCCTAAAGCCTCTGCCCCAGGCTTTAGGCTTGGGAAGAGGTTCCCCCCGCCCCTCCGATCACAGGCTCAGCCCCTTCCCAAGCCTAAAGCCTCCGCCCTATGGCTGGTTGGGAGTGACCTGGGTGCCTAGGAGGTTCCCGGGACTCAGGTATGTATGCAAATTAACGGTCATCTTTGTTGGGTTAATTTGCATACTCACTCTGATTGGCTGTGGGTGTAGCAGAGGTATGGTCAATTGACATGTTTCTCTATTATTAGGTAAGATATATATATATATATATATATATATATATATGTATATACATATTATATGTGTATATATATGTATGTATATATGTGTGTGTGTGTGTGTGTGTGTGTGTATATATACATATATACATATAGAGAGAGATAGATAGATAGAGAGAGAGAGAGAGAGAACAAATGGGCAGAGGACCTGAATAGACATTTCTCCAAAGAGGACATACAGATGGACAATAGAAATATGAAAAGGTGCTCAATGTCACTAATCAGAGAAACTAAAACCATAATGAGATATTACCTCACATCTGTCAGAATGGCTATCATAACTAAATACACAAACAACAAGTGCTGACATGGATGTGGAGAAAGGGGAACCCTTATGCAGAATGGTGCAGCCACTATAGAAAACAGTATGTAGGGTCCTCAAAAAATAAAAAATGAAACTGCCTTTGACCCAGCAATTCCACTCTTAGGTATATATCCAAAGAAACAAAAAACAGTAAATTGAAATAATATATGCTCTGCTATGTTAACTGCAGTGTTATTTCTAACTAGAGGTCCAGTGCATGAATTCGTGCACTTGAGGGGGGGAGGCCCTCAGCCCAGATTGCAAGAGGGTGCAGGCCAGGCTGAGGGACCCCACAGGTGCATAATCGGGGCCGGGGAGAAATACGGGAGGTTGGCCAGGCAGAGGGGACCGTGGGAGGGCTCCAGGGTGTGTCCAGCCCATCTCGCTCAGTCCCGATCGGCCAGACCCCAGCAGCAAGCTAACCTACTTGTCGGAGTGTCTGCCACCTGGTGATCAGTGCATGTCATAGCGAGCAGTTGAGTGGCCTTAGCATATCATTAGCATATTATGCTTTGATTAGTTGAATGGATGACCGGATGACTGGACACTTAGCATATTAGACATTTATTATATAGGATAGCCAAGATATGGAACTAATGCAAGTGCCCATCAATACAAGAATTGATAAAAAAAATTGTGGTACATATATACAATGGAATATTACTTGGTCACAAAAAAGAATGTAATCTTACCATTTGCAACAACATGGTGGAACTAGAGAGTATTATGTGGAGTAAAATAAATCAGTCAGAGAAATACAAATACCATATGATTTCACTTATATGTGGAATCTAAAGAACAAAAGAAATGAATAAACAAAATTGAAACTGACTTTTAGGCATAGGGAACAGACTGATGGTTGCCAGAGGTGAGTGGGGTGGGGGTCTGGGTAAAAAGGTGAAGGGATTCAGAAGTACAAATTGGTAGCCATAAAATAGTCATGCATATAGAAAACACAACATAGAAAATATGGTAAATAATCCTATATAATAAAGAGGCAATATGCAAATTAACCCCCACGCCCTCACAAGATGGCTGCCTACAACCAGGTCCACAGGGGGGTTAGTGAGGGATGACCAAATGACTGAACAGCAGGCTGCATGGGGCAACCAGGTCCGCAGGAGGGTTAGTGAGGGACAACCCAATGACTGAACAGCAGGCTGCATGGGGCAACCAGGCTGGCAAGGGGACTGTGAGGGGCGACCAGGTTGGCAGGGGGGGGGGCAGTTGGTGATGACCAGACCAGCAAGGGGGGGCAGTTGGGGGTGACTAGGCTGGCAGGTGGGGGTAGTAAGAGGTGACCAGGTCAATGGGGGGGCAATTAGGGGCGACCAGACCAGCAGGGGGGGTGCAGTTGGGGGAGACCAGGCCAGCAGGGGGGGAAGTTGGGGGCAATTAGGCTGGCAGGAGGTGCAGTGAGGGGTGACTAGGCTGGTGGGGGGGGTGGTTAGGGGCGACCAGGACAGCAGAGGGGTACAGTTGAGGGTGACCAGGCCGGCAGGAGGGGCAGTAAGGGGTGACCAGGTATGCAGGCAGGTGAGTGATTAAGAGTCCAGGATTGTGAGAGGGATGTCCGACTTCTGGTTTAGGCCTGATCCTGGATCAGGCCTAAACCAGCAGTCGAACATCCCCCAAGGGGTCCCAGATTGGGTCCCAGGTTGGGCTGAGGGGACCCCCCGTCACCCCCGTGCACAAATTTCGTGCACTGGGTCTCTAGTACTGTAATAATTATGTATGGTGCCAGATGGGTACTGGAACTATGAGGGAGAACACTTTGTAAAGTATGTGATTACCTAACCACTATGCTATAAAACTGAAACTTATGCAAAATAATATTGAATGGACATGGTAATTGAAAAATAAAATTAAAAAACAATACCAATCATTCACAAACTTATCTTTAAAAAAGAAGAGGAGCCCTAACCGGTTTGGCTCAGTGGATAGAGCGTCGGCCTGCGGACTGAAGGGTCCCAGGTTCGATTCCGGTCAAGGGCATGTACCTTGGTTGCGGGCACATCCCCAGTAGGAGGTGTGCAGGAGGCAGCTGATCGATGTTTCTCTCTCATCGATGTTTCTAACTCTCTATCCCTCTCTCTTCCTCTCTGTAAAAAATCAATAAAATATATTTTAAAAAAAATTAAAAATCCTTTCATGATAAAAAAAAAAACCAAACAAACAAGCCCGCCCTGCATGGCTCAGTAGTTGAGTGTCAAACTATGAAACAGGAAGTCAGGTTCGATTCCCAGTCAGGGCTTGGGTTGTGGGCTCGATCCTGTGTGGGGCGTGCAGGAGGCAGCCAATCTAGGATTCTCTCTCACCATTAATGTTTTTGTCTCTCTCTCCTTCTTCCTTTCTCTCTAAAATAAAAAAAATATATATATTAAAAAACAAAAATAACAAACAATAGACAAATTAGGAAGAAAAGGAAATTTTCCCAACCAGATAAAGAACATCTATGAAAAACCCACCGCTGCGTGGCCAGTGTGGCTCAGTTGGTTGGGCATCGTCCTGTGAACCCGAAGATTGCCGGTTTGATTCCAGGTCAGGGTACATACCAGGGTTGCATCTTGATCCCCAGTAGGGGGCATGCAGGAGGCAGCTGATTGAAGTTTTGCTCTCACACCCATATTTCTTTCTTTCTCCCCCTCCCTTCTCTCTCTCTCTAAAACCCAACCAACCAACAAACAAAAAGCCACCGCTAACATCATACTTAATACCAAAAGGCTTTCCCCCTGAGATCAGGAATAAGACCCGTATATCCACTCTCATCATGTTTATTCAACATTTTACTGAAGGTTCTAACTAGGGCTACTAGTCAAGAAAAAGAAATAAAAGTCATCCAGATTGAAAACCAGAAATAAAACCATTTCTATTCACAGATGGAATAACATTGTATATAAAAAACCATAAGGAACCTACAAAACATTGTCTTACTAAAAGGTGAGTTCAGCAAGTTTATAGATCACCAGATCTATATATAAAAATAAATTGTATTTCTCTATACTAGCAATGAAAAATACAACAGCCGAAACCGGTTTGGCTCAGTGGATAGAGCGTCGGTCTGCGGACTGAAAGGTCCCAGGTTCGATTCCGGTCAAGGGCACATACCTTGGTTGCGGGCACATCCCCAGTAGGGGGTGTGCAAGAGGCAGCTGGTCGATGTTTCTCTCTCATCGATGTTTCTAGCTCTCTGTCCCTCTCCTTTCCTCTCTGTAAAAAAATCAATAAAAATATATTAAAAAAAGAAGAAAAAAAAAAAGAAAAATACAACAATAAATTTTAGAATCCCATTTACAATAGCATAAAAAAGAACAAAACACATCGAAATACATTTAACAAAGTAAGAGACTGTACACTGAAAACTACACAACATTGTTGAAAGAAGTTAAAAAACTAATAAATCAGCAGTTCTCAACCTGTAGGTCGCGACCCCTTTGGGGGTCGAACAACTCTTTCACAGGGGTCACCTAAGACCATCGGAAAACACAGATATTTACATTACGATCCATAACAGTAGCAAAATTACAGTTATGAAGTAGCAACGAAAATAATTATATGGTTGGGGGTCACCACAACATGAGGAACTGTATTAAAGGGTCGCGGCATTAGGACCCTTTCCTAATGGGTCGCGGCAGTCTAACAGTTCCTCAATATTAAAAATAGAATTAGCACATGATCCAGCTCTTCCCCTTCCATGTATGCACCCAAAAGAACGTGCTCAGCTTTTCCAGATATATTCTCAACAATTTTCTGGTGTAATAAATGGAAAAACATTCCATATTCATCAATCAGAAGACACTTTTGATAAAAGGCAATTCTCCCCAAGTTGCTCTATAGATTCAAATCAATCCTTACCAAAATTCCAGCTGACTATTTTTGAGAAATAAACAATATGAACCTAAAACCTATATGGACATGCCAGAGACCCATGATAGCTCAAACAATCTTAAGAAAGCACCAAATTGGAGGACTCACATTTTCCAATTTCAAAACTTATTACAAAACTGCAATAATCAGGACAGTGTGGTAGCAGCATGAGGATAGATGTACACATCAATGGAATAGAACTTACAGTCCAGAATTTTGACAATGGTATCAAGACAACTCAATGAAATAAATGACAATTCAAAGAATAGCATTTTCAAAATATGATGCTGGGACACACCTGGATATTCACATGAAAAAAAAAATACTTTCAGCCTTTATTTTACTCTATCTACAAAATTTAACTCAAAATGGATCAAAAAATCTAATTATAAAAGCCAAAACCATTAAAACTCCTTAAGAAAATATAGGGTAAGAGCTTTATGGTATGGTATTAGGCATTGATTTCTTGGATATGAGAGCAAAATCACGGGCAACAAAAGAAAAGAGTTAAATTGAATTACATCAAAATTAAAAATTTCTGTGCATCAATGAACAATTAGAGTGAAAAGTCAACCTACAGAACAGGAGAAAATACTGCAAATCATTTATCTGATAAGAGCCTAATCCTTCGACTCAACAATAAAAAACATAGAACCTGATTTTAAAATGGGCAAACAATATTGCTTAAAAGAAGATATACAAATGACCAAAAAGCATATGAAAATCTGTTCAATGCCACTCATCATTAGGAAAATGCAAATCAAAAGCACAATGAGATTTCACCTTTCATACTAGGATGGCTTCTATTCCCCCCCCCCCCCCCCGCCCCCGCCAGTTCAACAGAAAATAACAAGTGTTGGTGAAGATGAAAAGAAACTGGAACTCTTTTTTTTTTTTTTTTAATATATTTTATTGATTTTTTACAGAGAGGAAGGGAGAGGGATAGAGAGCTAGAAACATTGATCAGCCGCCTCCTGCACACCCCCCACCAGGGATGTGCCCGCAACCAAGGTACAAGCCCTTGACCGGAATCGAACCCGGGACCCCTCAGTCCACAGACCAACGCTCTATCCACTGAGCCAAACCGGTTTCGTCAAAACTGGAACCCTTTACACTGTTGATGGAAATGTAAAATTCTGCAGCAGTCTGACAGTTCCTCAATATTAAAAATAGGATTAGCACATGATACAGCTCTTCCACTTCTATGTATGCACCCAAAAGAACTGCAGGCAGGGTCCTGTAGAAATATTTATACACCCGTATTTATAGCAGCATTCTTCACAGTACAAAGAGATGGAAGCAACCCAAGTGTACATTTATGAATAAGTGGATAAATCAAATACATTGTATACATACAATTAAATACTATTCAGCTATAAAAAGGAATGAAATTCTAACACATGAATAAACTTTGAGGTTATTATGCTAAGTCAAAGAAGCCACTCACAAAATGGCAAATACTGTATGATGTCACTTATAGAAGATATCTAAAGTAGTCAAGTTCATACAGACAGAAAGTCAAATGGTGGTTGCCAAGGACTGGGGGAAGGAGGCAATGGGTAGTTGCTTAGTGGGAACACAGTTCCAGTGTTACATAACTAGCTTGGCCTTTTGGACTCCAGTGAATGGGCCAAGTTTGGGGCCCAGGGGAGCTGGATAGGCCTCCAGGAGGTATCGCTCTGCTGATTTAGTAGAATTGAACTGGGGGACTCCAGGCCCTCCTGGACCTCAGCCCAGGACCCGGCCGGCATCTGGAAAGAGTGGACGGACACTTCTGGACCTGTTGACAGAATCTGTAAGGTAGGGGCCCCGTCAGTTAAGCCCACTCCAAGTGTGTGGAAGGGGGAGCTTGATCACCTCCCCGGAGGCCATAGAGCTTCCTCAGGCAAATTAATCAGGAGTCAGGAATCAGGTGACTGTTTAAACTCTGGTTAATATCTGGTAGAAGTCAAAAACTCGGACTAGATAGTATATAAATGTGGGACTCTGGAGGTGAATGAAGGAATTATGAGTTCACTCTGCTGTTTGTTTGTGTGGGACTAGCCAATTTGCTACCGAGAATGGGGGACTGGACACAGTCCTAACTCCTCCGGTAGTTTCTCACCAAGATGTTGGTGGAGAATTCTGTTCTGGGGTATGGGTGCCTGGAGTGCCCCCAAGCCCGTCTGGGGAGTTGGGCATTGTTTCATTTATCTGCTCAGCTCCAGTTTGGGCTAGTCTACTGAGAGAGTGTGAGTATGGATGTTTGTCTGTCTTGGCATAATTATCTGCTCATTAACTGGTCTGTGTGAAGTGAAAGCTACTTTGTGCCTCTGGCTGTACTCATGAGAGTATATGTTATCTCTTTCTGTTGTTTAAATTGTTTAAAAATAGGGCGGACCTGCGGTGATGGTCTGCAAACGTCTTAAGCAGCGCTGCTGAGTTATTTTTCTCAGAGATGTTTGCTCTCTATCACAGTGGGAGGGAATCAGCCCATACTACCTAATAAAACAGTATTATGCAAATTGACCGCACCTTCGCTATGCCCGAGCCATGCCCACCAGCCAAGCCATGCCCACCATCCAATCAGAGCGAGTATGCAAATAAACCCGACCAAGATGGCAGTTAATTTGCATACATAGGCGCCCTGAGCTGACCCCCTGCGACGGATTGCAGGGAGCTGGGGTCCGCTCTGGCACCAGACCGAAAGCCTCCGCCGGAGGCTTTTGGCCTGGAGCCGGAGCGGACATCTAGCTCCCCGCTTTCGATGGATGGTGGGCGTGGTGGACACCCAGCTCCTCACTCTGATTGGATGGTGGGCGTGGCGAGCAAACCCCCTGCCATCGAAAGCGGGGAGCTGGGTGTCCGCTCCGGCTCCAGGCAAAAAGCCTCCGCCGGAAGCTTTTGGCCTGGTGCACGAGCGGACCCCCTGCCATCGATTGCAGGGAGCTGGGGGTTTCTTCAGCCTGGTACACCAGCGGAACCCCTGCAGTTGATCACCTGGGCAGGGAGCTGGGGGTCTGCTTTCGGCCTGGGCAGGAGCGGATTCCCTTGATTGATTGTAGGGAGCTGGGGGTCCGCTCCTGCCCAAGAGGCTTTCGGTCTGGGCAGGCCTGGGCAGGGGCTGAGCCGGTGATCAGAGGGAGCTGGGGAGGCCTGGGCAGGGCCCAGCCCTCCATTGGTGTGAACTATAGAGGAAACACCTTTTCTGACTGCACATTGGCTAAGCTTCCTGTATGCCATTGGAAATATTCTTAGTAACTTGGGTAATAAGAATCCAAAAAGGTGATCTAGGGTTTTTCCACCACACTTCTGGGGAAAAAAATGAAGGTCCGCTGCTGGAAGGCTAAGAAATGTCATATCCTGCCCTAGCCGGTTTGACTCAGTGGATAATGCCTCAGTCTGCAGAGAGCAGGGTCTGGGTTTGATTCTGATCAAAGGCATGTACCTAGGTTGCAGGCTTCTCCCTGGCCGGGGCCCAGATCAGGGCTCATGCAGGAGGCAACCAATCAAAGTGTTTCTCTCTGTCTTTCCCTTTCTCTTCCACATTCTCTAAAAGTCAATGGAAACATACCCTCAGGTGAGGATAAAAAATAAAGAAATCCATATCCTATGAAAGACACATCTTGAAAATGGCTAAAGAAAGTTGTCATTTTTTCTTGGTGGCTGCGGTGACTGACAGTGGCTGCAGCAGTGGGGTGATGGGGCTGGTGCCTTCCCCTGACCAGCCTGGTTGCCTCCCACAAAGGGAGGCCAGACTGCGGCTTAGGTACGCTCCCTGTGAGGCGCGGGCCTAAGCCGTCAGTAGGACATCCCCTGAGGGCTCCCAGTATGTGAGAGGGGGCAGGTTGGGCTGAGGGACCCCCGACCCCCAGTGCACGAATTTCGTGCACTGGGCCCCTAGTTTAGCTAATAAAAATTTCTCTCTTATTTTGAATAAGTAAGAGTTTCAGTTTGCTCTGATTTGTGAATTTGCTATATTAAATTGAAATTTTAAAGTCCTAAGGTTAATTTAAAGGGATAAATTTGTGATATTTCAAAGAACAAGTAACTTTTATTTATGGCTTTCTTATCTCTTTGGTGGTTGGAGACTTCCAGGTGCAGGGCTTATAGCTCCGCAGGGTGGAGAGATTTACAGGCCCTGTCCCTGGCTGTGACATCATAGTCCAACGTTTGTTTAACTTGCTGTTTTCAGTTATTAGGATTCTCATAGAGGACATAACCTGGTCTTTCCCTTCCTCTCTCATCCTGATTCTAATAGCATCTATAACTGGATTAAAGATCTTTTCTTTCAGGAGGCCATCCAGGCTTTCAGTTTGCAAGAAATCTCCCTATACACCCTTATCCTCATCTGCTATCTTTCTAGGCTGACTAAAAGTCATTTTTCCACAGGTCAAAATTCAGCTTTCGAAAGGGAGGACTGCTACAGCAGTAGTCTGTAGTTTTCTCTGAAACTCCCACTGTTTCTTTTTCTCCCCTCTGTAGGAATTGTCTTCCTCTGACTCGAAATCGGAAAGGGAGACAAGCAACTGGACTGGGGGACGGGACGGGTGGGGAAGGAGGGGTCGGAGAAATCAAGAGTGGTAAAGGAGGAGGATTTAAGATCCTCTAGGAGTCTAGGGGCTTAGAGTAAAAATCTATGCGGAAAACAACGGTTACAGGTTTGAATAAGAAAAAAGTATCCTTAAATGTAAAAAGCCTGGTTATACAGGATCTCAGACCGCTTGCCTTATGTCCCCTGCTAAGGACAGAGTAAATGGTTAATGCAGAGAAGGGGAGGGGGGAGTCAGCAGTTAATTATGAAGCTGGGAGAGATAGGTTTTTGTTTATTTTTACTGGCTGCAGACCGCTCGGCTGGCGCAGGTGTCTTATCAGAACTTCTAGCTGCCCTGGTGATTTAAAACTGGTTGCTGGGCAGACTCAGCCCCCAAGAGCCAGATAAAAGAAGGGGATAAGGGGGGCTGGATGCCTGAGCTGCTTAAGTGGCCCTGGAAGAAGCCTCAGCAGCAAGAAAAGCGGCGGACAGCAGACATTTACCTGACACTAGGGCTGCCCCGCTGCTACTTAGGCCTTTGGCTTGCTGGCTGCAGCAGTTAAACCAGAAGCCAGTGACTGCTACTAGCTTTCCTGCAGCCCCAGGGATAGAGCAGCAGGCCCAGGATCTGTGAAAGCAGCAGATAGAGCTAGTGAAAGCTCCCTGTTTGCAAATTTTAAAGTCCTAAGGTTAATTTAAAGGGATAAATTTGTGATATTTATCCCTTGAGAGGGTTCAGTACCTGTTGCTGCTGGAAGAGGAGGGGCGGAGATCCCCTTCCAGTGCACTGCCTTGGGAGAGGCCTGGTCGCTGCTCTGCCACAAAGGGGACTGGCAGGAGACATGGGGCCTAATACCCAAGCCACTGCCACAGAAGCGCTTTGCAATATGCAAAGCTGTTTCTAACTGCAACTCTGGCTGTTTGGGACTGGCAGCTTAAAAATCAAAGAGCAGCCGAAACCGGTTTGGCTCAGTGGATAGAGCGTCGGCCTTCGTACTCAAGGGTCCCAGGTTCGATTCCGGTCAAGGGCATGTACCTTGGTTGCGGGCACATCCCCAGTAGGGGGTGTGCAAGAGGCAGCTGATCGATGTTTCTCTCTCATCGATGTTTCTAGCTCTCTATCCCTCTCTCTTCCTCTCTGTAAGAAATCAATAAAATATATTTTTTAAAAAAAGAATAGACCTTAGTCACCTCCCTAAGATATTTGTATAGCCCTACCATGTGTCATATATGGTAGCAGAAGATTTGGCTACCTAAGGTAGCCACAGTGCCAATATTGTACTTCATTGTGTTAATAATATTGCATTAACCTTACAGATTTGAATGCAGTTGCCAAAAGGGCAGGTGCCCAAATGGGCAAGGGAAATACCTATCTAGTTTTGGTCTCTATTAAAGGACAGTTGGCAGCCTGTATACTGTCTTGCAGGCCTTTGTGGCCATACCCATGTCAGGTGTGACACAAACCTCAACTTTAGGAAACCAGGGAAGGCCTGTTTGGAACAAAGGGAAGTGGTGAGTACCAGCCCTTTGTTACAGGAATTACAGACCCCGTGAGGTCCTGTGACATGTGAGATCCTGTAAAGCAATAAAGCTCCCTTAGTCCTTTCTGAGAGGGCATGTCACTCCTCCCAGAGACCATATGAAATTTTAAGGACAAGTTAAGTAGGGGGAACCCTACTACAAGGACAGCTATAATTGTCTACTTGAATATAGACACATTTTGAATTTCTCCTTGTCATTTGAAGATAGTTATATTACTCTGAAGAATCCATAGAAAGGACTGACAAGGAAAATCAGAAGATCTTAAAGCAGGTCAGTATATTTTTCTCCTTATATAATTATTCTGAAATTTGGCAATGCTTAATAAATCATGGCAATACGTTTCTCTGCATAAATTCAGTAAGACCGGTTTCTAATAGCGGTTTTATTGACCGGAAACTTTGACTGTAGTGTCATGTTTTAAAGAGCCCTGTCTGAACTCTGAAGACTTAAAGCCAATAAGAGTGCCAAGGAAAAGCCTCGTATCCTGCTTGTGAGCCCTGAAAATGGCTGGTGCTGGAGCATCAGGCCCATGCCCTACCATCACTGGCGGTTGGTCAGAGTAGAAGGGGAGCAATAAGGATGACTCTGTGTCCCTGCGGAACCCCACACACTCTAGGCCGTGACGCATAGGAGGGCTACTGAGATGGGCCTTAAAACCTAGGGCGTGGGCCTAGGTGGAGTCGCTTCAGGTGAGGGATTCACCTAACTCAGCAGATACTACAGGCAGGCCTGACGGCAGCTGGATGGTTTGGCTTCCTAGCCCTATGGGGCTCAATAAGATTCAATCATGAAATTCTGGCAAAGGTAGTCAGTTACCATTCTTGTTGTGTTTATGCAAACAAGCAGGCCAAATTAAATACAATAGGTAAATTAGTCTTTATCTGGCTCTTTTGATAAACATAGAGGTAATTTGGAGGAGAAAAATTCTATTTCAATAGAGGTCATTAAAACTGAAATGTTTCCTTTCCCTTCCACTGGATCATTTGTTACAGTTTGTCTCTGCCAGGTCACAAGCCCACCTCCTTCTGTGCCTAGGCCTCATGGTCCCTGTGACAGACAGCAAGGATCTCTTGGCTCTGAGAGAAAACTCCGTCCCTCCTCAGCATGAAGCAGCTACAGAAGTAATTCAACGTCCATTTTCCCTAAAAGAATTCAGAGCCAGGATCCTTGAGGTAATATATTAGGCAGTTAGACAGACATGAGCAGAGCAAGGACGATGGGCCAACTTGCGCTACCAGATGTAACTAAGTATTTAAGACAAGGGGCATAGCCAAAGAGGTATTCACCCAAAGTGTCAGCCCTTAGAAAAGGCCAGTAGCTTATTTGACCAAAAGACTTGACCCCTTTGCATTTGGGTGACATGCTTGCCTCCAGGCAGTAGCAGCCACAGCTATGCTTATCGAAAAAGCAAATAAGTTAACCCTAAGTCAGTAACTAATTCTAACTGCCCCACATGAGGTCGAGGCTTTACTCTGGAACACACTGGAGCACTGGATGTCAAACATTCAAGTCACCCAGTTTCAGGCTCTCTGGTGGACAAAAGAAAAATCAGTAACAATTTATACTGATAGCAGGTATGCATTTACAACAAGGTAAGGGTTCTCCACAGAAGCAAGAGGGAACAGGGCCACAGATGAAGCTGCCCGGGAGGCTGCCCTAAAACCAGTGGGGCCTCTACAGATTCTAGTGACGCTTCCAGATCCTGGCCTACCCAATCTAGAAAAACTAAAATCCATAACCAGTCTTTATTCAAGTTCTTACAGGCTTTACAGTCTACCCAGTAAGCATCTGAGAAGCTCTGCCTGTACCAACTTCTGATCTGGTTTATTCCTTCCACCCTGGTGACTCTGTTTGGGTAAAGGTATTTGCCATCCAAGGACTGACTCCTACCTGGAAAGGACCACCTCCACGGCAGTCAAGGTCAACGGAATCCCAGCGTGGCTTCATCACATCCGGCTTAAGACAGCCCAGGAAAAATTGAAAGTCCAGGACTCTTCGGACTCTCTAAAGATTACTCCTGGCCCTCATTCTAGGCCCTTATCTTATAAGCAGGCCCACTAACTTTATTAGGCAAAAAATTAAGATTATAGTCCTCAGGGGTAAATATAACTACAATAACTAAGAGTCAATGATTTGACTCATGTACATAAAACCAGTGGGGAATGAAGTATCCATTTTATATGAAAACTGCTGTTTGAAATTTTAACCCTGCTAATTGGCTTCTGTGGATTCTTCTTCTTCTTTTTTTTTTTTAAATATATTTCTTCATTGATTTCAGAGAGGAAGGGAGAAGGAGAGAACGATAGAAACATCAATAATGAGAGAGAATCATTGATGGGCTGCCTCCTGCACATCCTCCACTGGGGATCAAGCCCGCAACCCAGCCATGTGCCCTTGGCTGGAATCGAACCGGGGTCCCTTCGGTCGGCAGGCTGACGCTCTATCCACTGAGCCAAGCCGGCTGGGGCGGCTTCTGTGGATTCTTGCTTGCTAAGACTACGCCCACTTCAGCAAGGCCATTAAATTTTCCCCAGACAAGTTTATCAGTGCTGGTGCCAGGCTAGGCCTCTGGTTGAGGTCGCAAGGCCCCAGTACATACGTGCTCTTTGAGAACTTGCAAAAGGGGCTGGAAACACCCCATATTTGGGAGACAAAGAAGGTAGAATCGTATAAATAGAGAGAATTCCTGCATGTTGGGGCCCAGAATTTGAGATACATTTTTCTCTGGACCCGCGTGTAATAAACGTAACTCTATCTCTCTAAGTAATGCTTTGTTCTTCTTCGGTTTTCTGTAACATTACAAGATGAAAAAGTTCCAGAGATTGGTAGTACAACAATATGAATGTACTTAACAATACACTTAAAAATGGTTAGGATGGCACATTTTACATAATGTGTATTTTACCACAATTTTTAAAGGTTATTAAAAATTGCTTAATTATGGCCCTAGCCAGTGTGGCTTTAGTTGGTTGAGCATCATCCCATGCACCAAAAGGTCAGAGGCTCCTGCAGGAGGCATCTGATCAATGTTTCTCTTTCACATCTCTCTCTCTCTCTCTCTCTCTCTCTCTCTCTCTCTCTCTCTCTGTCTCTCTCTCTCTCTCTCTTTCTCTCCCTCCCTCCCTCTCCCTTCCTCTCTCAAAATTCAATAAAAATTTATTTTTAAAAAACTGCTTAATTATTTTTAAAGTAATATTATATGGTGAAATATTATACTTAATCAGATCTGAGACAATTTTTTCTGTGACCCTTGACTTCTGTACCTCACCTTCTACCTATGTCCACCCCGATGCTCATAAATTAACATGATAGTTGGCATTTAAGCCTACTTCATACGTGCCCAACTTTTCCAGATATATTCTCAACAATTTTCTGGTGAGCCAACGAGAGCTCAGCAAGGTTTAGTGACAGTTCCAAGGTTCTGAGAGGGCTGGAGCTGTTATTAGATCCCATGGCCTGACCCTAAAGCCTGGGTTCTTCCCCACCTTGCCTCATGCCCCTCAAGTTAGCTTTATCCTAAAACCACTTGTGGAACCTCAAAAATCAGATTCCCCGAGGAGGTGAGTGTTTCTCTAAACTTTCATGAATGTTGAATGTGTGGATCCTGGAATGAGCAAATTAACAAATAAAGAGATGAAATCAGCCTGGGCCAGTTTGGCTCAGTGGCTAGAGTGTCGGCCTGCAGACTGAAGGGTTCCAGATTCTATTCCTGTCAAGGACACATGCCCGGGTTTTGGGCTCGATACCCAGTAGGAGGCTTGCAGGAGGCAGTCAATCAATGATTCTCTCTCATTGATGTTTCTATCTCTCTCTCCCTCTCCCTTCCTCTCAGAAATCAATAAAAAAAATTTTTTTAAGTCTTTAAAAAAAGGAAGATGAGCTGAAACCGGTTTGGCTCAGTGGATAGAGCGTCGGCCTGCGGACTCAAGGGTCCCAGGTTCGGTTCCGGTCAAGGGCATGTACCTTGGTTGCGGGCACATCCCCAGTGGGGGGGGTGGTGGTGCAAGAGGCAGCTGATCGATGTTTCTCTCTCATCGATGTTTCTAACTCTCTGTCCCTCTCTCTTCCTCTCTGTAAAAAATCAATAAAATATATTTAAAAAAAAGGAAGATGAAATCAAACAAGATTGGCTGACTTGACAGACTAAAGAAGCTTGGAATACAGTGAGGTCTGGAAAGGAAGGAAGTAGAAGTAGACATTGCTAACCTCAGGGTACATTCTGCATAAGCACATTCAGAGCTCTGCTTTGAGGAAAGAGACCACTGGGAAGTCCAGGGTCCTGGAGCTGAGGCCAGCCCTGAGAGAGGCCAGTCCGGACGCAGCAGTGTGCGCTCCCAGCAGCAAAGGAGGCTCAGGCAAGATGCCCCCAGGAGGGAAGGGTGACAGGGGCACTGGGGGGATTTGGTGGGTCTGTGGGTAGCGGAGGGGCATGTCTTTCTTTAGAAAGATCACCCTGGCTTCTGTGGGAAAGATGACTTGAAGGGGAAGAAATTGGAGGAGTGAACTGACCCCAAACACAGAGCCAGGGGAAGTGAATTCTGGAAAGGTTTTTGGAGGGACCCTTGCCAGGGCTTGGTGATCAACTGCATGAGGGAACGGTGAGGGAGAGGAATGGGTCTTCATTATCAACTCTTAGTGCTTCAGCGACTAAGCCCAAAGAAACAGATCTATAAAGGGTGGGGTGGGGTGACGGGCAGTCATGGACAGACAAGGGGCTGTCACTTTTCCAGGTGCCGCCCATGCCCCTCAGTGCCTGGGGGGCTCCTTTAACAAATAAAGAGATGAAATCAGCCTGGGCCAGTTTGGCTCAGTGGCTAGAGTGTCGGCCTGCAGACTAAAGGGTTCCAGATTCTATTCCTGTCAAGGACACATGCCCGGGTTTCACATGCCCTTCAAGTGTCGGGCAGGCTCCTTTAACACGGCAGACTTTATGTGGTCCTTCTGGTCAGTCCAAGGGTCTCTGCGTTTGTTTTCTGAGGAGTCAGGTGGCGATCTGGGGCATTAGTCCAGCTCTCAGAGAGGTGAGGCAGTCAGTCAATGTCTCTACATAGGTAGAAGGTGAGGTACAGAAGTCAAGGGTCACAGAAAAAATTGTCTCAGATCTGATTAAGTATAATATTTCACCATATAATATTACTTTAAAAATAAACCCGGACTCAGGGGCCAGAGTCACAGTGGGGAGGAGGGAGGAAAGGCTTTGAGGAAATAGGGAAGGAAGAAGTCTGAGGGAGCAAATCTGTTTGAAAGCCACCACGTTTGTCCTGGCTGGTGTGGCTCATTTGGTTGGGCATCATCCCATGCACCAAGAGGTTGCTGTATGATTCACATGCCTGGGTTGTGGGATTGATCCCCAGTAGGGGTTGTGCAGGAGGCAGCCTATTGATGTTTCTCTCTCTCCCTCTCCCTTCCTCTTTCTAGCAATCAATAAAATCTTTAAAAAAAAAAAATCCACCACTCCTTCCATTTCTGTATCATTAAACCAAACACGGTCTTGTTTGTGTTACATCCCTTGATCCTCAGGCCGATGTGGAGAACTCAGCAGAGCTGGGCCTCTGCCTTCCCCAGGCAGACAGGGTTCCTAAGCTGCCATGGGAACCCAGGCAATCCAGGGTCTAATGGCAGGGCACTTGCTGAACACAGCATAAGGGTGCTGTGGGTCCCTGGCCCTTTTCAGGAAGTAGGGACCTAAACCATTTAATTACTTTTTTAGGTAAAGTCCAGAGGGAAGGTGTGGGTGCAAGATACCTCCAACTTGGGAACAGTCCCGGAAGGTCCACTACTAACCCCAGATCCCCTTCTGAACCCTCCAAGACGGGTGAGGGAGCCCCCTTTGCCAGCCTCATCTATCTCAGTCTCAGGCAGCCCCAGGACCCAGCACTGAAGGAACAGGGTCTGGCCCCAGCCTTCACTGTGGAGATGGGGAGGCTGAGGAGGGGCTGAAGGGAGCACCCGGCATGGGCTCTCCCCTCAGGCCTCCTTCTCCCTAACCACAGCTTCCTCTGCAGGGACAGAAAGACATGGCCTGGAAACGGATGCCACCTCTGCTGCTGCTGGCCTGCTTGTCGGCCTCCGTGTGCAGTGCCAGAGACAGGACAGACCTGCTCAACGTCTGCATGGACGCCAAGCACCACAAGACAAAGCCAGGCCCTGAGGACAAGCTGCATGGCCAGGTATGGCCGCAGTGTGGCTGCGGTTGGGGAGGGGACTGGTTCTGACAGGGAAGAGGACCTTAGGGTGGTGCGGGAAGGGGTGAGGGGCCAGACACCCCATGTGCTGATTATTGCTGAGAAGGTAAAGGTCGGGGAGCGGTTTAGCTGATTTTGGGGCGGCCTCCTCAGAACAGGATACCATGTCAGCAATCACATGCAATGATCACTTACTGAGTACCTACCTACCAGGTGTCATGGGCTTTCTGTCCATGATCTCATTTTTCCGGTGGTCCTCTGACGTAGGTAGGTGACATTTTCCCCATGACACACATGAGGAAACTGAGGCCCAGAGGAGCCTATGGACACACACAGGACCTGGACATGACTAGCCCTCGTGGTGGGGTAGGACTGGGGCGGACACCTCCATGGGTTTGGGGGAGGATGGTTTTCCTACTTTGACTACGTGGCAGTCCCATGGAGTGCTAGGGGCAAAGGAGAGGCCTCTATGACTGCGACACGGGGCAGAGGTGCAGTACTTTCACACATTCTGTAAAAAATTATGCATCCCTTACTAGTCTCGATAGTTCCTTTTTAGAAAAAAATATTGTTTAGACTCTCTTTTCTATCCTGGAATGAAGTTCAAAGCTACTAGAATCTATTTGCACATTTAATTTAAAATTATCAACATAATTACCTGTAATGCAAAGGAGAAGCAAGAAGAAAGCAATTTATATAAAAAACAAACAAACTACATTTCAATATAGTTTTCTGGTATGGCTACATTAGAAGTCCTTGTGAAACAGCACACGTTTCTTTATTCATAAAATCACTACGAATGGGGCAGCTGCAATGAAGATTTGTGCTGGTGTATTCTATTGGCAACTTAAAGGCTATAAGATACTCTAAGACGTGTTGCCATTGATGACTATTTTCTATTTTTTATATGTTTTTATTGATTTTAGAGAAAAAGGAAAGGGGAGGAAGAGAGAGAGAGAGAGAGAGAGAGAGAGAGAGAGAGGGAGACATTGACTGACTGCCTCCTGCACATCTCCTACTGGGTTGAGCCCACGATAACCCAGATATGTGCCCTGACTGGGAATCCAACTGGTGACCTTTTGGTGCATGGGAAAATGCTCAACCACCTGAGCCACACCAACTGAGGCCATTTTCTAAAATGGTAATTAACTCCAATAATGTAAACCATACAGTACAGTCTTCCATTTCATGCTTTTGTTGTCCTGGAAAATTGGGTCTATATTAAAAACATGCTAAACTATGGTGTGTCTATTTCTAAGATGAAGTTTGGTTTAGATTAGGAAATCATAAATGTCTTTCATTTGCTTTTTTTTAGCAAATGTTTCTGTGGGCCCATTAAGTCTGGTACTGGCCTAACCACAGGGGCGACACAGATCTTATTTCTTGCCAAGAATGGTTATTCAAAAATCTATTTTATTTTATTTATTTATTTTTTATTTTATAATTTTTTAAAAAAATTTCTTTATTGATTAAGATGTCACATATTTGTCCTCATCCCCCCATTCCCATCCCACACCCCTCCCCACGGATGCCCACACCCCCCTGTTGTCCTTAACCATTGGTTAGGCTCGTACGCATGCACACAAGTCCTTTGGTTGATCTCTCCCCCCTCCCCCCACCCTCCCCTACCCTCCCTCTGAGGCCTGACAGTCCGGTCGATGCCTCTTTGTTTCTGGGTCTGTTCTTGTTCCTCAGTCTATGTTGTTCATCATTTCCCCTATATGAGTGAGATCATGTGTTACTAGAAATATACTTATAAGAACTGAATGTGAGACGAGCAATAATAGTTATGCTGACAGGCAAATGAATCAGTCTGTAGTGAGTTTCTTTCTGGACCAACAGTTCTTTAGAGACCCAATTTCAATGTCCACCAGTTCCTTATGTATACATGTCAGCTCTGACTTTTCAGTTCTGGATGGTGAACAAATGGTGGTAATGCAGGTCCAACTCTCTCTGGTTTGGTCTCGCCCAGACCCAGGGGCGCGGCCTCACCTGGACTCAGGGGCGCGTGGCCTCACCCGGACCCAGGGGCGCGTGGTCTCACCCAGACCCAGGTGCGAGCGGCCTCATCCGGTCCCAGGGGCGCGCGGCCTCACCCGGATCCAGGGGCGCTCGGCCTCCCCCGGACCCAGGGGCGCGCGGCCTCACCTGGACCCGGGGGTGTGCGGCCTCACCCGGGCCCGGGACCCAGCCTCACCCAGACGCAGGGGGGTGTGTGGGCTCTCCTGGACCCAGGGGCGCGCGGCCTCTCCCGGACCCAGAGGCGCGGCCTCACCCGGACAAAAATCTATTTTATTCCTGTGAATTGAAGGGTCCCGGGTTCAATTCCGGTCAAGGGCACATATCTTGGTTGCAGGCTCCATCCTGAGTCCAGGCACATGTGGAAGGCAACCAATCCATGTGTCTCTCTCACATCAATGTTTCTCACTCTCTGTCTCTCCCCCTCCCTTCCACTCTCTCTAAAAATCGATAGAAAATATAACCTCAGGTGAAGATTAATAAAAAATAAAAATATATACTGTATATCTTTTATTGTATCACTCACTGTCTTTCCTCCTTTACTCAAAATGTCACCTAGCAATGAGGCTTTTCAAACCACCTTATTTTAAATTCCAACCATCACCCCATTCTCCACATACTCATTCCCTGCTGCAAACGTCCCTATATAGTTGATCATATCCTTCCATATCATATTTTTTCTCTTTTAGTGTATTACTGTCTGTCTCCCCTGACCAGGATGTAAGATCCATGAACACATATTTCTGTCTGTTTTCTTGTCTGCTATACTCTGTCTACCACAGTGGCTGGTATAGAGTAGCTACTCAGTAATACTTTTTTAATGAATAAATTTAAGAACTTTTTATAAAGGGTTAAGGCCTGTATAAATGATAGTTTTTTGTCCTCCCAAGACAGGGTTTCCCCCAGGCTCCCACAATCCCCTAATCACACTGTTGCAATTGAGTGTCCCTCCAGATGGGAGTTCCTGAAGGCCAAGGACAGAGAGGTCCTCACAGTGAGCGTTTCTAGAACAATCTACCTGGGGCTGGAGGGCAAGAACCAAACGGGGAGAGGCTGGAGGTGGCAGAAGTGGGTGGCAGGGGGGACTGAGTGCTGTGTCCTCCCCACCCAGTGCACTCCCTGGAGGAAGAATGCCTGCTGCTCTGTCAGCACCAGCCAGGAGCTGCACAAGGACACCTCCCTCCTGTATAACTTCAACTGGGACCACTGTGGCAAGATGGAGCCCGCCTGCAAGCGCCACTTCATCCAGGACAACTGTCTCTATGAGTGCTCCCCCAACCTGGGGCCCTGGATCCAGGAGGTACCGGGGTCCCCCTCCCCCTACCCCACCCCACCCCAGTCAAAGCTGTGGCTGCCAACAGGCCTGGCTGAGGAACCTTCGCATTTTACCTCCCACTCAGGTGAACCAGAGCTGGCGCAGAGAGCGCTTCCTGAACGTGCCCCTGTGCAAAGAGGACTGTGAGAGCTGGTGGGAAGCCTGCCGCACCTCCTACACCTGCAAGAGTGACTGGCACAAGGGCTGGAACTGGACCTCAGGTGAGGGCTGGTGGGTGGGTGGGGAGATGGAGGTGGGGTTTGGGCAAAGGCGGTTTGAGGATTTGGCATTGCCTGAATCTCCCTCAGGTAAGCAGGGCTGGATGTCTTGTCTATCCTCTCTCCCCCTGCAGGATCTAACAAGTGTCCATCTGGGGCCGTCTGTCGCACATTCGAGTCCTACTTCCCCACTCCTGCAGCCATGTGTGAGGGCCTCTGGAGTCACTCCTACCAGGCCAGCCAATACAGCCGAGGGAGTGGCCGCTGCATCCAGATGTGGTTTGAGCCAGCCCAGGGCAACCCCAATGAAGAGGTGGCGAGGTTCTATGCCTTGGCCATGGCTTCTAGGGCCATGCTCCATGGGACTGGGCCTCTCCTGCTCAGCCTGACTCTGATGCTGCAACTCTGGCTCCTTGACTGAACAGCTTCCACTACTGATACCTGGACCTTTTCCTTGCCTGCAGTCCAGCTCAGCTCTCTCAATTAGCAGACCGCACAATGCCCTGGTCCTTACGCTGTGACAGTCTATTCAAATAGAGAGATCCGCATGTGTCTTGTGTCTTGTAAATAATTTGGGGATGAGTGGGTTGTCGAGGGTGGGGTGAGCCGATCGTGGGGTAGATGGGGTGGCAGGGGGACATCATCATTCTTGTCGAGAGAACCAAAGAAGGACTGGGACTAGCTTGAAATTCACCAGCAAGTAGGGAGTATAAATTGATCCCTTAGTCTGGGGCTAAGTTCATCATTCTTGCATCACAAGGGGACAAGGGGATTGGTGGAGGGAAGGTGGGCAGAAATTGATGGATGACCTTATCAGGCTTCTGGTGCGAAACAAGTTTCTTTCCCCTTCCTTCTCTTACCAGATGTGGTCTGGGATGGAAATATTGGAGGAGGGATCTCAATGATGAACATCTGCATTATTTCCTTTTTTAAAAAATGACAAATAGCCCAGCCAGTGTTGCTCAATGGTTGAGCATCAACCTATGAGCCAGGAGATCATGGTTCGATTCCCCGTGGTCAGGGGTCAGGGCACATGCCCCGGTTGCAGGCTGGATCCCCAGTAGTGGGTATGCAGGAGGCAGCCAATCCATGATTCTCTCTCATCATTGACATTTCTATCTCTCTCTCCCTCTCTGAAATCAATAATAATATATTTTTTAAAATGACAAATAATGTTACAATGAATAATCTTAGACATAGTAGCATATTATACTTGAATTCCAGAAGAGAGATTGCTGGAGTACGTGGATTTCTAATTTTCTAATATGGATTTCAACTTTACAGGGTTGTATCAATGTGGCCTCCACCAGCAAAATATGAGTGTCCATTTCCTCATAGCCTTGTCAACACATTATGGCATCAAACTTTTTTTTTCTGCTAAGTTGATAGGTGTAGTTGTCATATCCATGTGCCTTACCATGAGAACACAGTTTCTGAAATATTTCCATATTAGTCTGTTGAGACCTAGTTCATATTTTTTAATTGCTATACAATATTCCATTCTATGAATATGTTACCTTTAATTGTCACCTACTGATGGATATTTCAGCAAGGGAGGTTCTTTCATGACATTGACAATTTTGCAAAGCACGGGCCAGTTATTTATTTATTAGAGGCCTGGTGCATGAAATTCGTGCACTGGGGTGGGGGGTGGTGTCCCTCAGCCTGGCCTGTGCCCTCTCACAGTCTGGGAGCCCCGTGATTGATCACCCCAAAGAGGTAGGCCCTGCCCACCCAACCGGGGCTCCTTGATGGATCGCCCTCAGAGGGAGGCCCCACCCACCCTCCGCAGCCTGCCCGTTGGTGGCCTGGGCCTCCCTCTTTGGGGCGATCGTGAAACCTCCTGATTGATTGATCGCCCTGCTGGCCTGTGGCCTGGGTCTCCCTCTGCAGGGCAGTCATGGGGCAATGGCCGGGCCCCTAACCAATTGCGTCGCACCCGCCTTGGCTGGCCTGGTATCAGTGGGTGTCATAGCGTGGTCGTCTGGAAGGTCATCTGGAAGGATGTCTGGAAGGTTGTTTGGCTGTCTGGTCTGATTAGCATATTACACTTTTATTATATAGATTTTATCTTATTTTTTATTGATTTCTAAGAGGAAGGGAGAGGGAGAGAGATAGAAACATCAATGATGGGAGAGAATCATTGATTGGCTGCCTCCTGCACACCCCCTACTGGGGATTGAGCCCACAACCCAGGCATATATGCCCTTGACCAGAATCGAACCCGGGACCCTTCAGTCCACAGGTCGATGCTCTATCCACTGAGCCAAACTGGCTAGGGCTGGGCCAGTTATTTTGTAGAATATCCCTCATTTTGAATGTATCTGTTTCCTCATCACTAGAATGAAGCTGTGCATTTTTGAAACAAATATCCCAAAAGCAATACTCTGTCCTTCTTGGTGCATCATAACAGGAGGCACATGGTGTCAGGTTTGCCCATCTGATGATGTTAACTGATCTTTTGGTTGATATTGGGTCTTCCAGGTTTCTTTACTACCCCCCCCCCCCCCTTATAATTAATATGTATGTTGTAGGGAGATACTTTGAGAACTGCAGATATCCTATTCACCAGTAAACTTTCAGCCATCAGTTTTACTATGCGATGGACATTTTTTAAAAAGTAAAAACGAACACCTAAAAGGTCTTGTTATATGACAGCTCCTCACCAACCCTTTAATGCTTTCCGATGGTAGCTGTTATAAAATCTAAACTTCTTTAGTGGCATAGAAGGCCTTGGCCATCCCTCTACTTAGATTACATGTCAAATTATTTCCCCTTCTACCTCCATATATGAGCTCCATTCACACTTTTCATTTGGGGCCTTAACTTTAGCAATACCCTCCTTGTGTTCCTAGAATGCTCTTTTATCCTCTGCAGCCTTTTCCCCTGTAGCCATTAGATTTCAACATATAATTTCCCCCTAAAATGACTTCTGTACACCTTTAAGCTCCTCCACCCCAGGCATGAGGGTTGGATGAGGGTTGGCCCCTGAGCCAGGGCCCTGAGCCCTCAGGGCTTCAGAAGTGACCAGCAAATGGATGGTGAGGCACCTTCTTATCACAACCCTTTAGTCCCCTTGTACAGATATATATATATATATATATATATATATATATATATATATATATACCTGCTGTGTTTAGTGTCTGGCTTTTCCCTAACAAAACATACATCTGATAGCAGGGGCCATGTCTGTGTCATTTGTGACAGATTGCCTGAGTGTGGGTCAGTGCCTGCAGAGAGGAGGTACTCAGGAAGTTAAGGAATCGGTGCACCCATACTGTCAGTCAACAGAGGCTTTCTGAGCACCCAGTCTGCTTGTCTCCATCAACAGGGAGGAAACTGAGTACCTTGCACAAGCTGGTGGGGGCAGGTGGACCTGAGAACCAATAACTCTTATTAAAAAAAATAAACAATAAATAAATTATATATATATATATATATATATATATATATATATATATATATATATATAATTGATTTCAGAGAGGAAGGGAGAGACATAGAAATGAGAGAGAATCCTTGATCAGCTGGGTCCTGCACGCCCCATACTGGGGATCGAGCCCACAACCTGGGCATGTGCCCTGACCAGGAATCGAACTGTGACCTCCTGGTTCATAGGTCGATGCTCAACCACAGAGCCACGGCGGCCAGGCATTAGAAAACAAGTTGCTCAGGCTTTGCTATAGGGAAGCCCCGAGTGTGGTGTAGTTCTGTGGAAGCCCAGAGAGGTTAGGGAAAGGCTTCCGGAGGAGTACTGTTTGCCAAGCAGAGACAGTGGGAGGAACAGCACTCCATGGAGAGGGTTCAGCAAGTGCAAAGGCTCGAAGGTAATAGAAGCGCTAACAGAATTTCTAGGTGGCTAAGAAGGAAGTTAAGAGGCCCAGGAGAAGAAGCACTGCATCTGCCGTCCTTAGGCTGATGCCCTGAGTCCCTCACTGAGCTCTCCTTTCTTTGTGAAGGAAGCCAGGTTTGCAATCACACTCAGATCTGAATCCTAGCCCCTCCTTGCTGCCTGGGAATGTGCAGCCATTGTGTATGTGATGGGCTGGCACTCAGGAAAAGCTCTGGTTTCTCCCACCCCCATTCCCGCCAGCCCAGAGCCCCCAGCTGTGCAGGCCCAGCATCTTCCTGTTATCTTTGTGTGACTAATCTTGCTGGTATTAAGCTTCCAGTTTAGGTGGACATTCTTGGGATTGGCTCCAAGGTGTGACTGCTTGACCCTGTCCCTCCCTGGGGCCCTAGCACCCAGACCCCAGATTCAGAGCAGAGTGTGGAAGGAAAAAAGAATTCTACGAAAAGTAACCTCACAGGGTGATCTGATTATAAATTTCTAACTGGAGGGGGTCCAGTCGTGCCCAGGGCTATAACATTTTAGTAAAAGGTTTATCTTTGCCTTAAACAAGCTCTGTCCTTTGTTCTTGTGTAACTGGGTTAATACACCTTTGAAATAAGTCTTAACCACCCACTTAACTTATCTGTCCTAAAATCCTATTTTATTATTATTATTATTATTATTTTTAAAATATATTTTATTGACTTTTTTACAGAGAGGAAGGGAGAGAGATAGAGAGTTAGAAACATTGATGAGAGAGAAACATCGATCAGCTGCCTCCTGCACACCCCCTACTGGGGATGTGCCCACAACCAAGGTACATGCCCTTAACCGGAATCGAACCTGGGACCTTTCAGTCTGCAGGCTGACGCTCTATCCACTGAGCCAAACCGGTTTCGGCCTAAAGTCCTATTTTAATTGTCCTGTAATCCTGTCCCACCTTGCTTTCTCCCACCTTCATGTAGTCGTCCTTACTTCCCTCCTTAATTTCAAATGCATAACAGAAACTGCAAAACTTTCATTCCCCAGAGCGTTTGAGATCTTGCTTCCCAGCAATTGTTGTCTGTTTTGGCTCAAATAAACTCATGCAAATTCTCTACAGGTTTGGATGTTTCTTACCTTGAACAAGGGCCTGAGGCTCAACAAGGGCACGGAACTCCCCATAGATCAGAGCTCCACTTCCAACTCACCATCCATTCGCTGGTCACTTCTGAAGCCCTCAGGGCCCAGGGCCTGACTCTGGGACCAAACCTCATGCCTGGGTGGAGGAGCTTAAAGCCCATAAAGATCAGCTCCCGGGGCAGGGATGGAGGATGAGGAGCAGGAGCAAGTCCCACCTTGAGGTCTTTTCACTGGTCATTCTCTAATCAGGAGAAGGCTGAGCTGGGCTTGTGAAGTCAGGAGGGAGCCTGAGGGTTCCAGTGTCCCTCTGCCTGCTGAGATCTTCAGAGGGCTTAACCCTCCCAGGCTGCTGTCTCAGAATTCAGATAAGGCTTCCTGGGCAAAAAAATCAGCCAAGCTGATTTTCCTCCAGCAACCTGATAACCATGCCTAGCCGAGGTCTTTGTCCTGAGGTCTTGTCTCTTGAAGCCAAAGAATGAGATCTTGGACCAGAAGATTTAAGCAAAAATGTGGAAATTTTATTGCAAGTGGATTCAGACTCCCCGAATGGGAAGGGGGCCCAGTAATGGGTTGCCCATGAAGCCTTATAGTCTAGGACAGTGGTCGGCAAACTGCGGCTCGAGAGCCACGGTTTGCCGCTCTGTTGACTAATGAGTTTGCCGACCACTGCGTAAGGCATTACCCTTACCCAGAAGTTTTGACTTCAGGTTAAGACATTAGTACATTATTAAAATGTTTTTTAAGTGTTTTTTCCCTAGGGCAGTGGTGGGCAAACTCATTAGTCAACAGAGTGGCAAACCGTGGCTCGAGAGCCGCAGTTTGCCGACCACTGGTCTAGGGGTATATTTTTGCTACAAGCCTGCTCTATATCTACCCCTGTAGTGTAGCCACCTTCCATTGTTCTTGCCCAGCAACGGACCTGAACTTTCCCTGTTCCTAAGTGCCAGTTCACCTTATTGTTGCAACCCCTCCCTAGTTTCACATACCTCCCACTCCCAGTCTAAAAACATTTTGTTATTCCTGCGTGGTTGGTTTCTGTGATTAGGCTGGCTCAAACTGCCGTGTCTGCCCCAGCCTATGCTCCACCTGCCTTTGTTTTCCACTGGACCCCTACCCTGCCTGCCTGAGTGTCAAGCTAAGTCCTTTTAAATCCATCTGCCTCCTCTGATTCTCTGGCTCCCTCCTGCTCCAGGCGCCCAGACCTGTGGCCTTCCAGAAGGTATTGGGATCCCATCTTTCCTAAACTTCCGCTGCCATCCACAGGCTGATGGCTCCCACATCTGCATTCAAGCTGGACTCTTCCCTTGGGCTTTTGCCTCTGCAACCACCTTCCCCTGGGTGGCTGCAGGCACCTTGACAAAGCCAAGCTCAGTATTTCCTCCTGTCCAAATCTGCTCTTCCCTCTTCTCTTCCCCCACCAGTGATATCACCACAGCCTAAGGGGGTGAAAAAGGAAGGCTTCTCTCCTTGACTGAGAATGGTGGGGTCTAAATTAGACCAGACTCTTCGATGCTGTAGAAAGGATACCTGTGTAACCCTGGCCAGGAAGCTCAGTTGGTCAGAGCATTGTCCCAATACACTAAGGTTGCTGTTTGATCCCAGGTCAGGGCACTTACAAGAAGCAACCAATGAATGCATAAATAAGTGAAACAACAAAATTGATGTTTCTCTCTCTATATGTATCTCTATCTCTATCTCTTTCAAATCATTAAAAACAAAAATCGTTCTTTTTAAAAATATATTTTATTGATTTTTTACAGAGAGGAAGGGAGAGGGATAGAGAGCCAGAAACATCGATGAGAGAGAAACATCAACCAGCTGCCTCCTGCACACCCCCCACTGGGCATGCGCCCGCAACCAAGGTACAGGCCCTTGACCGGAATCGAACCTGGGACCCCTCAGTCCGCAGACTGACGCTCCATCCACTGAGCCAAACCGGTCTCAGCAAAAACAAAAATCTTTAAGGGGTACCTGTGTAGGTGGGTGAGTGAGAAGGACAGAGCAGGAGAGCTGGAATTTTGGGAACAACTGAGGCTCTAGTTATCAAGTGAACACCTGTGGTTTCGCAGCTGGAGGTAAAGGATGTACGGGGTTGATGAGGTTGGAGGAGTTGGAGGCTAAGTTGGGAACATGGGAGCTCTTTGCTCTCTACAGCTGACTGGGAGGTCAGAAGCCCTTGCCCTGCAACTGGTTCTGTCCTGGGAACCTTTTTTCTGCCAAGGCCCATTTGGATATTTATAACATCATTTGCTGACCATACAAAATTATCAACTTAAAAGTTAGCCTGCTTAAAAATAAATTAGCCTGCTATATTGGGTCAAACATTTAATTAACTCACTCCTTATGCCTTGGTAAGAGCCAGACCGAATGATTTCTTGGGTCTTATATGGCACATGGGCCGAATGATTCCCCACTCTGTTAAAGGATCCCAGCAACTCTGCTGCAAGGTTTTATCAAATCTGAGTTTTTGGAAGAAAATGGGGTAAGTGGGGCTTGGGGAATGGCCTTAGGCCCACATTATTATTATTATTATTATTATTATTATTATAGGCCTGGTGCACAAATTCGTGCATGGGTGAGGTCCAGCTAGCCCACCACGATTGGGGCCCATCTGGCTGGCATGGGGGAGGGGCCGAGGGTGGTTGGTGGGCCAGCCCCGCCCCCTGGTCAAACTCCCTGTTGAACTCCCATCAAGGGGACAATTTGCATATTAGCCTTTTATTATATAGGATTATTATTATTATTATTTCCCCCCACCCCCATGGAGGCCTGGCTGGTGACAATAATTAACTGCTGAGTGGCCTTCGCCCAATCCCAGGCTCCACTCCTGGGCCACATTCCCACTGCCTGACTGACTGCCCGTCTCCTAGGCCACTAAACCCCAGCCATTCCTGAAGTAAGGTGAGGGCAAGGAATTGGAAAGCAGAGCAGACGCCTGAGCTGCATCGAGAGCCACCTCCACTCCCAGGTATGCCACTCCCCACCTATCACAGGTACTCCCAGCATGTGTTAAAGGACTTGCTAGATTGGGAGGGTCCACTTTGCCTAAAGTGCAGAGATTCCAGCAGTGGAGATGGAGGCCCAGAGCAGAGCAGAGCAGGGCCTGCCCAAGGTTAAACTACAAGTTAGTGTCCATCCCCGAACTAGAACCCCGAGCTCTTGCCTTTCAGCAGAGCACTGAGCTGAGCCTAGGAAATTGAGGAGGGGTTTGTAGAGGGATGTAGCAGGCTCGGAGAGGAAGAGGCCTCTGGCTCTAGAAAGCAGCCACAGTAAGAAAAGCTACTGATTGACCAGGTGGGACCCAACAGAACCTAGAGAAAGGGCTTTCTCACCCCCCTGCCAGGACTCTACATCAGTTGCCCCATGAAAGCCTCAGCACAGAGAAGGCACAGGGGCCCCAAGCTGAAGGAGCTCTGGACTTGAGGATCCCAGAGTCAGACTTGGGGGGTCCCAGACTTGGAGCACATCTCTCAAACTGTGCCCAACTGATGCCTCAATCTGTGCCCAGCTGGCTATCAGGTGTTGGGGGTCTCCCCCCACTGTTGTGGAGTGGATGCGAGTGAATGACCACTGGAGCCCAGACCAAATTAAAATTTAGGGAGCCTTTATTAGCTGGGTGGCCGGACGACCCAGCGACTGCTCTGCCATTCTCCACGCAGGGAGACCAGAGAGCAGCAGCGACCCTTTGTGTCGGACTGCTTTTAAGCACATTAACCACATCCGGTTTTTGCAGAACAAGTAACCCAAGACAAAACAGTTTTTCCCAAGCAACGTCAGGATCATGCCAATGACGACCATGTTATTCACAGGGTCATCCTGTTCTTCAGAAAGCTGACAGTGTTCTATGAAAGAAGGCCTACGTGCTGGGAAGGGGCCATGAGACCGTATCTCAAGGCCTGGCCTAGTGTCAGCACTGACAACTTTATCTGGGGCATAGTCCACTCTGGAATGCTCAAAAATTCCCACTCTCCAACACCCACGTTCCTCCCTCCCCAGACATATAATCCTCAGATGAGAAAACTAAGCCTCAAGATAATTTGAGTTATTTCCCCCTGGGATCACGTAGGAGGTGAGTGTGAGGGCTGGGATTATGGGCAGGCGGATCTGAAACCCTGAGCCCTAAATTGCTAGACTTTGTTTCCCCAAGGAGCCTGATTGGAAGAATCACCTGGTGGTCCCCAAGAGTACAGATTGGGTCCTGAATGAATGAATTAGCAAATGATAGAACGAATGAACTCTGGAATAAATAAAGTGGCAGAATATGGTTGTGGAAGGGTATGGGGTGTGGACAAAAAAGGGGGGTTCTATGGAAAGTAGCCTCACAGGGTGACCTGATGAATTCCTAACGAGGCAGGTCATGGTGGGTTAGTCAGGCCCCAGGCATATATAACTTCTTTACTAAAAAGATTATCTTAGCCTTAAGCAAATCTGTTCACTGTTTCTGTGCAACTAGATTAACGCCCTTTGAAATGCCCCTTTCAGACCCCTCCTTCTAATAATACCTGACAATTCTTTCAGACCCCCCTTCTAAAGTTTGTAAGAGGTAATCTGATCCCCACCTTGCCTTCTTCCGCCTTCATGTAACCTTTCTTACCTTCCCTCCTTAATCGTAAAAGAGACTTTATTTTTCAAAGCATTTTTTTCATTCTGTTGAGATCTTGCTTCTAGGCATATCCTCTGACTCAAATGAACTCTTACAAAATTCTCAACAGGTTTGGATGTTTCTTAGGTCGACCAAGGGAAGGAATGGGGAGGAGGAGGAGGAGGGCTAGGTGGGAATTCAGTTCCACGTTTCCCGGAGCCCTGCTGGGCAGAGTCAGCCTGCAGTGCTGGGCAACCTTTTGAGCTTGGTGTGTCAAACTTCGCCAAAAAAACTGAGCATAACTCGGGGAGTGTGTCACTTTGAGGGAAAAACGAACTCCAAGACTCTAGTCGCAAATGTTTCATCCTCAGGAGCAGCAAATGTTTCCTCCTCGGCATGCGGCCGCGTGTCATCAGAAATGGCTACGCGTGTCAGTGCTGACACGCGTGTCACAGGTTCGCCATCACTGGCCTAGAGGCTGCTCAGCTCAGGGCCTGTCCATGAGGCCCAGGCAAGACACCCGAGTTCTGCAGGAGATGGGTGTAATGTGCAGACGAGGCAACTTTGTGAGCAGGTGGCGCATAAGCTTTAGGAGCTGTGGGAAATGAGTGTTTCAGGAGGGCCAGGCATCTGCTGACCAGGAGGCTGAGGGAACAGTTACCTCCCCAAGCTAAGTGTCTGAGGCTAGAGCCGTGGTCGGCAAACTGCGGCTCTCGGGCCACCTGCGGCTCTTTGGCCCCTTGAGTGTGGCTCTTCCACAAAATACCACGGCCTGGGCGAGTCTATGTTGAAGAAGTGGCGTTAGAAGAAGTTTAAGTGTAAGAAATCTGGCTCTCAAAAGAAATTTCAATCGTTGTACTGTTGGTATTTGGCTCTGTTGACTAAGGAGTTTGCCGACCACTGGGCTAGAGGATTGAGATGCCACAAAGGCTGAGTGGAGGCCACCTCTGTGGTCGGAGGCTCAGGAGCCTCCCCCAGGGACTACCCAGCTGGCTGCCAGTGCCCACCCACCGACCCTCTGTGCCCTGTGACCTCCCTCAGGCCACATGGGCTCTGGGAGAGGCCAAATGATAAGGCTGGAAGGAGCTAGAACCAAGCTTTTTAAAATTATTATTATTTGTCATCCCACTTATTTATGCATTCATTGGCTGGTTCTTGTATGTGCCCTGACTGGGATGGAATCCGCCAGTATGGAGACTGCTCTAATGAACTGAGCTACCTGGCCAGGTGGCACAGAGGCTTTGTTTAAAAAAAACAACAACAACACATAGGTCTCCAGCTTATCTGGAGCCCTAACATGAAGATAATTGTAAACTTTTACAAAGTCATTTGGTGTAAAAAAATCTGTCCTGAAAATGAATGTGAGGTTACTATCATTTTTATTTATCCCACCGGTGTAACTATTTCCCCACAGGGTGTGCTCGCCTGATTGTTGAGTGTATGTAAATCAGATTACCTGATTTAGTGTTACCTTTCATAAAATCCTAAAAAAGATTGTGAACAAGGGATTGGGGACCTATGGTGATCTCCTGGCTATTTTTGCGTATTTCCCAAACCCCATCCCTTAGGGTATGTATCACGTGATGCTCCTGACCACATGGAGACGTCAGGGAGGCCCCACCCAGGACTGTCCCAAAAGGTGGCGTCTGGTCCCACCTCTCATTGAGGCTGGGAAGACTGAGGGGTGGGGGTAGGGTGTAAACTGCCCCAGGCTTCCTGGAGGCTCCACCCACCTGGAGCTTTCTTATACCTTGAGGCCACTCCTCCACTTTACTTGTGTCACTGACTACAGCTCTTCCTTCAGGGACTAACATGGCTCCAACGATGACAACACAGCTGTGGCTCCTTCTGGTGTGGGGAGCCGAAGTATGGGCAGCTGGGCCCAGGACTGAGCTTCTCAATGTCTGCATGAATGCCAAGCACCACAAGGAAAAGCCAAGCCCGGAGGACAAGCTGCATGAGCAGGTGGACCGAGGTGGAGGAGGGGTGGTCTGTGGGGAGGAACTGACTCAGTTGAAAAAAGCCGGAAATGAAAGGTTAAACCCTCTCTATGCCTGAGGAGACAGATTTTCAGACCTAGACAGACCTTGGTCTATAGTGCAGGTCTTTTTTTTTTTTTTTAAGATTTCAAGCTTCTATCAATAATATATTATTGATTTCAGAGAGGAATGGAGAGGGAGAGAGAGATAGAAACATCAGTGATGAGAGAGAATCATTGATCGGCTGGTTGGCTACTGCACGCCCCACACTGGGGATTGAGCCTGCAACCTGGGCATGTGTCCTGACCAGGAATCCAACCGTGACCTCCTGGTTCATAGGTCGACGCTCAACCACTGAGCCAGCTGGCCAGGCTATAGTGCTGGTTCTTAAACTCTGCTCCAGGGGACGCCTGGGAGACTTCAAAGAGGCACTCAGGGTACTTGGGAGACCTGGGAGGAAACCTAAGATTCCAGGAAGCATCCCAGGGACGTGGGCACCCATTCTCCCCATTTCCCAGCCCACATCTCACTCCCCATTTTGTCATTTGTAATTGTTCTTCCCTGTGTGATTTTCTTAAATATAATTTTTTTTTCCTGTTTATTTCAAAGAGGAAAGGAGAGGGAGAGAGAAACCTCAGTGATGAGAGAGAATCATCAATTGGCTGCCTTCTGCATGTCCCCTACTGGGGATCAAACCCGAAACCCAGGCATGTGCCCTGACCGTGAATCGAACCGTGACCTCCTGGTTCACAGGTCAAGGCTCAACCACTGAGCCATGCCGGCTGGGCTCCCTGTGTGATTTTTGTTGTCAGAATAAAAATCTAATCTCCGACCAGGTAGCACAGTTGGTTGGAGCATTGTCCCCATACTATGCCAAGGTTTGGAGTTTGATCCTCGGTCAGGGCACATACAAGAATCAACCAATTAAATGAGAAATCTCTCTCTCTCTTTCCCTTATAAAAAAAAACAAAAAGACTAGAAATTGGAGAGATCTATTTTTTAAAAATCTAAAAAAACTAATCTGGCAGCTATTTGTTTAACATAAACTTTGTGCCTGTGTTGCCAATACATTGTCAACAGCTCAGCTTCTTAGGCTGCTGGGTTTCTGTCTTACACAAATCAGGAAGCAGGCCCAGGGAGGAGCCTGGGAAGTGACACTGAGGAGACCCCTCCCAGGGGTTGATTTTTGTTGGTTAATCCTCACCTGAAGATATTTTTCCATTGATTTTTAGAAGGAGTGGAAGGGAGGGGGAGACCGAGAGAAACATCTATGCAAGAGAGACACATTGATTGGTTGCCTCCTGCATGTGCCCCACTAGGGTCAGGGATTGAGCCTGCAACTGAGGTACATATCCTTGACCAGAACTGAACCTGGGACACTTCAGGCCACAGGCCACAACGCTCTATTCATTGAGCCAAAACGGCTAGAGACCAGAGGTTGATTTTGATTTCAGTTTAGACTGGGAACGATCTCTCCAAGGATCTGAGAGGAGAGGGAGAGAGAGAGATAGAAACATCAATGATGAGAGGGAATCATCGATTAGCTGCCTCCTGCACGCTCCCCACTGGGGTTGAGCTCACAACCCAGGTATGTGCCCCTGACCAGAATCGAACCTGAGACCCTTCAGTCCAAAGGCCGACGCTCTATCCGCTGAGCCAAACCAGCTAGGGCTTTTATTTTTTCTTTATAATGTTGGCATCATATTGATTTTTTAAAAAAATGTTTAGGTTGGACCCTAGCCAGTTTGGATCAAGAGTCTCGGGTTCGATTCTGGTCAGGGGCACATGCCTGGGTTGCGGGCTCGAATCTCAGTGTGGGGCGTGCAGGAGGCAGCCGATCAATGGTACTCTCTCATCATTGATGTTTCTATCGCTCTCCCTCTCTCTTCCTCTCTGAAATCAATAAAAATATATTTAAAAAACAAAACAAAAGGAAGTCACTTGTAATATGCATTCCAATATGTAAATGTCCATTTGGACCTCATCAGCAGGTAATCATCTCAGTTCCAGTTGTGCTTGTTGCGAGTGACTGAGCAAAGGCTGGCAGTGCAGACTGACCACATGTAGTGGTGTATCTTGGGTACTTCTAGTGTTGCATAAAACCAGAGAAGAACCAAACAATGCTTAGAGAAATGGAGTCACTCTTTATTATTATAACGCGTGGGCCCAGAGAAAAATGCCTTTCAAATTGTGGGCAAAAAACATGGAGGAAATTTCCCTATTTATATGTTTTTACCTTTGTCTCCCAAATATGGGTTTTTTCCTATCCCCTTTGCAAGTTCTTAAAGAGCCCTATGTGCTGGGGCTTTGAGACCTCAACCAAAGGCCTGGCCTGGTGCCAGCACTGATAACTTCCTCTGGGGAAGGTTTATGGGCTCTCTGGAATGGGAGGAGTATTATTTTCCTTATTATTTAAGCAAGCAAGCATTTACAGAAGCCAAAATAGCAGGGTTAAAATTTCAAACAGCAGTTTTTATATAAAATGGATGCTTCACTAGCAGCATTGACAAGAACTTTTTCAGCCTATATGTATACTTTAAGTGCACATTTTATTATTTTGTTTATACTAAATTCTAGGCCATAGCTTCCATTCATTCAATAAGAATGTATTGAGTACGGTCAAACTTTGTTTCTCGAACACCTCCCATCTTAAACAATTCGGTTCTAGACCAAATGAAAATATGTCTCTGTTGAACCAAACTTCGGTTTGGGACCTGACAATCGTTTCATGCTGATATCTCAGCTTGACAAAAAGCAGGTCTCAGGCAACAAACAAAGGAGAGAAGAACGCTTTTGTTGCTGGTGGAAATTGATGATTAGCACAATTTTATAACATAAAAAGGCCATCAAGAGTGCTAATGTTGCCCTAGCTGGTTTGGCTCAGGTAGGCAGGGACCTGAAGGGTCCCAGCTTCAACTCCAGATCTAGGGCAGGTACCATGGTTGCAGGCTTGATCCCAGCCCTGGTTGGGGCACGTGTGGGAGGCAACCAATCAATGGGTCTCTCTCATTCTGTCTCTCCCCTTCCCTTCCACTCTCTCTAAAAACGAATGGGTGAGATCATGTGGTATTTATCTTTCATTGACTGGCTTAGTTCTCTTAGCATTTGTGGAATACAAAGGAGATTATAAACTGGTGAACAAAAATAGATACAGAGGCAAAGAAGCATCGAACAGACGGTCAAAGCGGAAAGGCAGGGGAGGATTGGGGGGTGGGGGGATAAGAGATCAACCGAAGGACTTGTGTGCATGCATATAAGCATAACCAATGGACACAAGACACTGCGGGAGGGGAGGGGGTGAGGGTATGTGTCGGGGCTGAGGGTGGGGATAAAGGAGGTGTGTGTGGGGGGAGGTCAATGGGGAAAAAAGGAGACATATGTATTACTATTTGTAATACTTTAAACAATAAAATAAAATTAAAAAACTAATGGGAAAAATATCCTGGGGTGAGGATTAACAACAAAAAAATTAAATTAAAAAAATAGTGCTGATGTTGCCAAGAGTGTGCAAGAGGGGGTGGTTTGATAAATTTTAGAAAAGAAGTGTTTATTTATACATTAGACATGTACTATATATAAGAAAGTTTAAAACAGGGAATAATTTGAATGGATTAATTGAATTCACATTATTTCTAATGGGAAACAATGATTCGATTTTCTAACAAAAAGTTTCTCAAACAGCCTTCCGAACCAATTAAGTTCGAGAACCGAGGTTCCATTGTGTTTATTTAATTAGAACTATTCTGGGGTTAGAATTTATTTAACTTGCTTCCTCACCTCCTGGTCTTTGTTACTAAATCAATGAGGCTTAATTGGACCATTTTACAAAATTGCAATTTCCCATCCCTCTCCCCTGCTTTATTTTTTCCCAAACATTTATCCTATGAGAAGTTTTTCTTGCTTTGTCTCCAGTTCCTAGAAAAGTGCCTGGTTAAGAGTAAGTATGAGCTCAATAAAGATTTGAATTAATTTTGTAATGACTACATCTCCCCAAGAGAGGGCCCCCCAACAGCAACTATTTCCCTGAAAGACCAACTGCACTGGGGAACCAAGGGCTTAAATGGGAGACGCTGCCTGTGAAGACATTCTGTGCTGGGCCTGGGACTGAGTCCTGTGTCTTCCCCACCCAGTGCAGTCCCTGGAAGAAGAACGCCTGCTGCTCTGTCAGCACCAGCCAGGAAGCCCATAAGGATGTCTCCTACCTGTACAGATTCAACTGGGACCACTGCGGCCCCTTGAAACCCGCCTGCAAGCGCCACTTCATCCAGGACACCTGCCTGTATGAGTGCTCCCCCAACCTGGGGCCCTGGATCCAGGAGGTATGAGTTCCTCCCCGTGCCTGCTTCCCAGACATCTCCTCGTCCTGCCTCTGCAGCTCTGGGGCTCTCTAGGGCTGGGCTACTGAGAATCCTGGGCCTGAGTCCTTTTCCCCTGCTGACACCTCCCAGGTGAACCAGAGCTGGCGCAAAGAGCGGATCCTGAACGTGCCCCTGTGCAAAGAGGACTGTGAGAGCTGGTGGGAAGACTGCCGCACCTCCTACACCTGCAAGAGTAACTGGCACAAGGGCTGGAACTGGACCTCAGGTGAGAGCCTGGTGGGTGGGGAGAGTGGGGGTGTGAGATGGGTATATGAAGGGACAGAGTTGTAAAGTTGGCAGAACCAGATATAGTTCTGGGCACAATGGCTAAGGGCCTTCCCTCCTCCTCTTCCCACAGGGTCTAATGAATGCCCGGTCAAGGCTGCCTGCCACCGCTTTGATTTCTACTTCCCCACGCCTGCTGCTCTGTGCAATGAAATCTGGAGTCACTCCTTCAAAGTCAGCAACTACAGCCGAGGCAGTGGCCGCTGCATCCAGATGTGGTTTGACCCGGCCCAGGGCAACCCCAACGAGGAGGTGGCCAGGTTCTATGCAGAGGCCATGAATGGAGCTGAGCTCTATGGGGCCTGGCCTCTCCTGCTTGGCCTGGCCCAAATGCTGCTCCTGCTGCTCAGCTGAGCTCCTTTTACCTTCTGATACCTGGTCATCCCCACGCAGTTCAGCCCCACGGCTCAGCTCCCATGGTGGGAGCTCTGTCCAACAGTTTGAATAAACTAGTTGTCCTGCATGTCTCTTGCAAATTATTTGGGTCTGAATAGGAATGTGACTTCTGCTTCCCTGTTGCCATTGACTGAGACTTGGTCAGTTCCCAGCTCTGATACTTGCTATTTGCCAGATACTTAACTATTCTAATCAGGGACATATTCACAGCTTTCAATTTCATTTTTCACTGTAGAGTCAGGCCCAGGACTTTGTCACTTGAATTGGACCAAAGCCTCCCAGGGTTGACTGTTCTGTCCTGAGCTCAGCTCTTCAGTAGAAGAGAGGGAATGGGAGTGACCAGCATGTTCTGGATGCTGGCTGGGAAGAGGTGAAGGGGGCCAGCAAGAGCCATACTCCTCTACAGATAATACCCTTAAAGCACTCCCTGCCAGGCATTGTCCTAAATGCTTTATATTTACTCCCATTGGGTGTAGATACTGTTTGCATTTTACATATGTGAAAACACGCCATAAATTAAGGGACATGGTCAAAGCCATCCCCTGCATAAGAGCTGGGCTTGCACTCCAGGCAATCTGGCTGTTGAGAACAAGCTCTTTCCCTTGTGAAGTGGGTAAATGTGTGCATCTTAAAGGGATACTGGCCCCACACCTGACCAGAGGAGCAGGGCCTGAGTTGCCCTGGCTGAGCTAGGACTGGATCCCAATCCTAGAACAGGTTCCAAACCAATAATTTGACAGATATGTGGGCATTGATCTCACATTAAGTATAGTTTGTAGCAGTTGTGATAAGCTGGGTTATGTTCCAGTACCATCCCTGAGATCTCAGTGGCTTACCACTAATATTTATTTCTTGCTCAAGCTACAGTGATTAATGTGGGTTGTCAGGGGGATACTGCTGGGCACTCAGCAAGGCAGGCTGATGGAGGTGCCATCTGGTCACACACTTTTATGAGGCAGGAATAAGGAACTTGTTGAATTCCATACCAGCATTTAAAGCTTCCACACATCACTTACATATATTTCAAAGAGGAAGGGAGAGGGAGAGAGAAAAGTATCAATGTTGAGAGAATTTTTGATCAGCTGTCTCCTGCCCATCCCCTACTGGGGATTGAACTAGCAACCAGGGCATGTACCCTGACGAGGAATCAAACCATGACCCCTTGGTTCATAGGTCAATAGTCAACCACAGAGCCACACCGGCTTGGCACCCACCTATCACTTACTAGTATTTTGTTGGCCAGCTTAAGTTATGACCATGACTAACTTCAAGGAGGCCAGGGAAGTACAATTCTACATGTGTCTGGAAGGAAAGGGGAATCAGAATGTTTGTCAACAGACCTAATGACTACTACAAAAACTGTTATGCTATGGTCAGTATATTTCTGGCATGATCATAGTTACAAATGTATTTTTGGGGTTTGGTTTTGGTAAGAAGGAGGAGGACCAACTTTAAATGGAAAGTGGTACAATCTACTGGCTACCACCCTAAATAGTCTTGTGAACACAGTCAATTGATGTATTATATTCTCTACAGAATTTGTGACACTTTACAAATATGGCATGTTTATAGATGTAATAGAGGCCCAATGCACAAAATTCGTGCAAGGGGTTCAGCCCTTGCAGCCACAGTGGCTGCCTCAGACCTCACAGCCCTGGCTTCACCCAGAAGGTCATCCAGAAGGACATCTGGAAGGTCATTCGGCTGTCAGGTCTAATTATCATATTATGCTTTTATTATTAGAGATTAAAATTACTGAAATTTAAGATTAGAATCACCTCAATCTAACATACCTTATCAAAGGTCTACTGTGCTGATTGTGAATCCTATATAATAAAAGCCTAATATGCAAATTGATGGAAGGGCAAAATGACAGGTCACTATGATGCGCACTGACCACCAGGGGGCAGACGCTCAATGCAGGAGCTGCCCCCTGGTAGTCAGTGAGCTCCCACAGGGGGAGCACTGCTCAGCAAGAAGCCAGGCTCATGGCAGTGCTAAGGAGTAGCAAGCAGGTAGGCAGTAAGGAACAAGGTCCTGGACTGTGAGAGGGCACAGGCCAGGCTGAGGGACCGCCCCCCCCTCCCAGTGCACAAATTTTGTGCACCGGGCCTCTAGTTATTTATAAAAATACTTGGCCTTAGCCATTCACGGGTCAATGCTCAACCACTGAGTAATTTAAAAGACAACAGTTTGGAGGAAATATTTGCCAAACACAAGTCTGATAAAGGATTTATATGCATACTATGCAAAGAATAGCAACAATCTATCTATCTATATATATAAAAGCCTAAGTGACCAGAACGACTGGTAGCTATGACGCATGCTGACCACTAGGATGCAGACTCTCAACACAGTGCGCTGTCACAGCTAACCTCCCCCAGCTGGCCGGGCTGGGACGGGGAACTGGGGTTGGGTGGCGGCAGACACAGCACCTTTCCCATGGGGGCCAAGGGCTGGCTCCCTCCTCATGGCAGGCAGCCAACCTCCCATGCCCTGTCCCTCGCCCTGGCCAGCAGGCCCGGATCAGCCTGCTGCCTGCCTGCCACGGTGGCTGTGTGGTGGCAAGGGAAGGAGGGGGGGAGGCAAGGTACCAGGCAGTGGCAGGCCACCGACAATGGTAGTGTCGGTGTCTGGCGTCTGTTCCTTCCACGCCCAGCATGGAACCGTAGTTTCCTCTCCAGCCTGGCCCTGATAGGCCTAGCCCCAATCAGCCCTGGTCGCTGGCCAGGCCTAGGGACCCCACCCGTGCATGAATTTCATGCACCAGGCCTCTAGTTCAATAATAAAAACAAACAGGCCTGTCAAATAATGGGCAAAAGAAATAAATGGACATTTCATCAAAGAAAGTACATGAGTGGCTAACAAGTACATGAAAAGATGCTCAACATCTTTTGGAAATGGAAATTAAAACCATAATAATACACTCATTTCATCCCATTAGACTGACTATGATAAACAAGACTGCCAATAACAAATGTTGGTAAGGATGTGGAGAAATTGGAACCCTCATACATTGCTGATGGAAATGTAAATGGTTCTACCCTTTGGAAAACAGTGGCAGTTTCTCAAAAGTTAAATGTACAAGTCTTATAGCCCAACAAATCAAGAGAAATGAGAATACATATCACACAAAAACTTAACATTTGAATGTTCATAACAGCATATTCATAAAAGCCCCAAATTGGAAATAACCTAAATGTCCATCAACTGATGAATGGATAGACAAAATGTGTTGTATCTATAGAATGGAATACTTTTTTAGCAAGAAAAGCTAATGAACTATTGACACATGCTATGTCATGCATGAACTTTAAAAACATGCCAAGTGAAAGTCCATTTGTATGAAAAGTCCAGAAAAGTCAAATTTATAGACAGAAAGTAGATTAGTGACTGCCTGGGACTGGATTTGGGAACAGGAATTAAGTATAAATGTGTATGAGAAGGAATGAAAATGTTCTAAATGTTACAGGGGAGCAGGGAGGTAGAGGAAAGTATAGGGTGATGGAAAGAGACTTGACTTGGGATGGTGAACACAATACAGAGTACAGATGATGTGTTGTGGAATTATGCACCTGAAACCTGTATAATTTTGTTAACCAGTGTCACTCCAATAAATTCAATAAAAATTATAAGTTAAAAAACAATAAAACTCTTTTACAATAAGGTTGCACCACTTGGCAAAATCATTGTAAACTTTAAATAAGTAAATTTTATGATATGTGAAATGAATGAATAAATGAATGATTGCCTATAGGGTATTCTCTCTTGCATGGTAGCATATAGGGAATCTTGTATGATTCTGATTTCTATGGGTTGCACCCATGAGGGCTGTATTCTACGGAATTTATCATCTGGCTCCATACAATCTATTATCTGAGACAATATTTTTGAATTCTCATCTGAGTTTATGTTTATTGATTTTATAGAGCGGAGGGGAGAGAGAGAGAAACATTGATGTGAGAGAAACATCAGTTTCCTACCATATGTCCCCTGACCAGGATTGAACCCGCAACCTAGGTATGTGCCCTGACCAGAATCTAACCTGCAACCTTTTGTGCAGGGGACCACACTCCAATCAACTCAGCCACCTGGGTAGGGCTGAGGCAATTTCTATTTGATTACGAACTTTGAGGCATTGGTTGGATCAATACAGTAATCAAGGAGGGAGTCTGTTCTTGGTGTAGATGAAGATGACAATACCAGTTGAGACATTTAAAAACGTAGCCCACTGACCAAAAAAATTTTTTAGAGGGAGTGTTTATTCCAGTTGGCACAAGTGTGGTCTGCTAAATTGAGGGTTAGCGATCAGAGCCAGCGGAAAGAAAAGGGCTGCATCATATGACTAATTAAAAAAAGAACATGAAGCACATTACCAAAAATACCGACACAATAAGCACAATCATATCCTTTGTCAACTTCACTATTTCTTTCAAAATTATTTCTTCTTACCTGTTTGTGGGTGAGCATTTCTTTTGCTTTGGGGCTGGAATTTTTCTGGACAAGAACCAGGGCTCTGATAGGTTGAATTATTCAAGTGTTGGTTTATGGTGGTGATGTCAGATCCATGAGTCTATTTTCCCATCAGTCAATCATGGCAGGATCTGTAGGGAAACAAAAGGAGAGAATAGAAACCACTTGTTAAAAGGACCAGATGATCTGATCAATGTGTTCATTTCCAACAGCAGAATGAAGAGCAGAACAGAGCATGAACCTCCTGAGGAAGA